>NC_140999.1:8698638-8741138 GCF_052327205.1 Somniosus microcephalus
GAGGAGGAGGAGGAGGGGGGGAGAGAGGGAGGAGGAGGAGGGGGGAGAGAGAGAGGGAGGAGGAGGGGGGGGGAGAGAGGGAGGAGGGGTGGGAGAGAGGGAGGAGGGGGGGAGAGAGGGAGGAGGAGGAGTGGGGGAGAGAGGGAGGAGGGGGGGGGGAGAGGGGGGAGGAGGAGGGGGAGAGGGAGGAGGAGGGGGGAGAGAGGGAGGCGGAGGGGGGGAGAGATGGAGGAGGAGGGGGGAGAGCGAGAGGGAGGAGGGGGGCGAGAGCGAGAGGGCGGAGGGGGGGAGAGAGAGAGGAGGGGGAGAGTGAAAGGGAAGGGCAGGGAGGGAGGAGGCGGAGGTGGGGGAGAGGAGAAGGAGGAAAGGAGGGGCAAGAGAGAAAGAGGGAGGGAGGGGGGAGAGGAGAATGAGGGCCGGAGGGGGGAGGGAGAGGGATTGGATGGGGAGGGGCAGGGGATGAACTCCCTTCATCGCAGGGTCGGTTGGTTTTGTTTTCCATCCCTTCCCACTGAAAATGGCTGAGATATGACCGTGCATTATTTATGAAAATAGTTCTAAGTATGAGAGCTGGAGCAGCTGTCCACCAAGGGTTGTTCTGGTATCAATTTCTCTGCATTTTAAAAAAAAGATTTGCTTGGTAAATGATTGTAAAAGTAATTGGAATTTAATCTTTTCATCTTCCCCATTCACCACCCCTTCACAAAAAAACAAACCCCGGACTAAAAACTATTTTATTTAGGCACATATTTCATTCCTTTTGTTTAAAGAAATTTGTTTGGAGACTTCCCTGAGCTAGATTGCCGGCAGATGGGATCACAAAGTCTTAAGGCTATGGTGTAAGTTTATATGTAATCCTGTAGGAATGTCCAGTTCCTATCAAGAGACTGAGGTCGACTCGGGCGATCAAACAAACGATGTTTAATGTAAAACAAACTGAGTTTAACAAACAAATGCACAACAACTACGAATACATGTCTCGTCAGTTCGGAGGCTCCACGAGGACTGCTTGGGCGGTCCCGTGGCTGGCGTCATGACGTCATCACGTTTTTCCCCGCCGGTGGGGGATCACGTGATGAACGGTGTGACGTCATCGCGTTTGCCCGCGCTCTTAAAGGGACTGCGCTCTGTACATGCAAACAGTATATACAGATACAGACTCGGGCTGTAGCTAACACACTGTTAAAGGGAATTATATACAGTTGATCAGAGTCCCTTAGTGGCTCCGCCACAATCCTGTATTTTGGCTCCTCAAATGGATTTAAGGTGGAACTGCACAGTTTGGATTTAATCTGAGACAGCGAGATGTTTTGGGATGCAATGAGATATTTTCTTCACCTCCCCTCCCCTCCCTCCTATCCCTCCCATATCTTTATTTTAGTTTTATACATTTTGTGTGGGGAGATAGGGCTGAGGGGCAATACTCGGCCTGAGCGTGTTGGCAATAACGTGACAGATGGAGTACAATGTGAGGTTATTCACTTTGGTAAGATGAATAGAAAAACAGAATATTTTTTAAATGGTGAGAAACTTTTAAATGTTGATGCTCAGGGACATTAGGTGTCCTCGTACAGGAAACACAGAGAGTTAGCATGCAGGTACAGCAAGCAATAAGGAAGGCAAATGGCATGTTGGCCTTTATTGCAAGGGGTTTGGAGGAATTCTTGCTACAATTGTACAGGGCCTTGGTGAGACCACACCTGGAGTACTGTGCACAGTTTTGGTCTCCTTATCTAAGGAAGGATATACTTGCCTTGGAGGCAGTGCAACAAAGGTTCACTAGATTGATTCCTGGGATGAGAGGGCTGTCCTATGATGAGAGATTGTGTAGACTGGGCCGATACTCTCTGGAGTTTAGAAGAATGAGAGGTGATCTCATTGAAACATACAAGATTCTGAGGGGGATTGACAGGGTAGATGCTGAGAGGTTGTTTCCCCCTGGCTGGAGTGTCTAGAACTAGGGGGCATAGTCCTCAGGATAAGGGGTAGGCCATTTAAGACTGAGATGAGGAGGAATTTCTTCACTCAGCGGGTTGGGAATCTTTGGAATTCTCTACCCCAAAGGGCTGTGGATGCTGAATCATTGAGAATATTCAAGGCTGAAACAGATGGATTTTTGGACTCTCGGGGAATCAAGGGATTTGGGGATCGGGCGGGAAAGTGGAGTTGAGGTCGAAGATCAGCCATGATCTTATTGGATGGCGGAGCAGGTTCGAGGGGCTGTATGGCCTACTGTTCTTATTTTCTTATTTGATAACTTGGGAGACAGGATATATATACACAACAGCACAACATGGCTTCTGGTAAGAACCGTACTGTATATGGCTTTATTATTATATACATCCGTAGTCCACCAGGTGGCTCTAATACATTTCTCCCTCCTTATTGAAGAAGTTAATCATCGCAAATAATCATTGTACATGACTTGCATGGTATACACAACTCTTGGTATACATTTCTCAAATGGAACCCATTTTATGTTTCCAAATTCTACTATAGAATTCTATAACACAAACAAAATATATTAACTTACTTTCCATATTTACAGATTAAACTTAACCACTGGTTTTCTGTTTTGAAGAGGATACCTTCTTTCTTGAACAGAACTTTCAGATTTTTTTGTAGGACTTTGACTCATTCGAGGCTGAGCCTGCGGTGAATTTTTCTCCAAGGGCTGACCTTGATCTACATTTGGACTCTCTACACTTTCAGACTGTTTGTCTGCCTGACTCAGGCTCAAATTAAATTCTGACTTACTCTTGGACTTGTTTCTGGTACGTCTGATGTAGGATTTGCTTCTGGTACTGATGCGCTATCAATTACTCATAAAAGACTGAGAGTTAGAAGAGTAACTAAAGGCTTTTATTAACAACAGAATGGAGGTCTGCCTCGAGTGGTCGACCGGTCCAGGATACCAAGGGCTGGGGAGCAGTCACCTTTATACTAGGACCTGTGGGAGGAGTCAGCCGAGGCATGTCCAGGCATGTACACAGTGGAATACAAACAGGACAAACAGGAATACAAACAGTGGTTTACCACATTCACCCCTTGTTTAAAATTGAGTCCGGCGGGGTGAAGTGTATTAAAAGTTAGTGTATTGGAGTCTCTCCGGAGGTCTTGTCTGCCGCTGTGATCGGCGTGGCGACGGCAGGGGTAGTGAAGCTTCCGGCGTCGAGTCCAGCGTAGGCTGTGGCACAGGCGTGTCGTCCTCGTAGATGTCGAGCGGGTCGCGGGGCCCAGGCCTGCCGTCTGCTGGGGCTGGATATCGGATCGTGGGGGGGGGTGGTAGTGGGTAGTGGGTTACTGTGGTCCCCGAGGGTGCAAGGTCTCTTATGGAGACTGTGTCCTCCCGCCCGTCCGGGTATGCGATGTAAGCATACTGGGGGTTGGCGTGGAGGAGGTCGACCCTCTCGACCAGGGGGTCCGTTTTATGGGTCCTCACGTGTCTTCTCAGTAGGACTGGCCCTGGGGACGTCAGCCATGGCGGTAGCGATGTCCCTGATGTGGACTTCCTTGGGAAGACAAACATTTTCTCATGAGGGGTGGCGTTAGTGGCAGTGCAGAGCAGTGACCGAATAGAGTGGAGCGCATCGGGGAGCACATCCTGCCAGCGGGAGGTTGGAAGGCCCCTAGACTTTAAGGCTAGCAGGACGGCCTTCCAAACTGTCGCATTTTCTCTTTCCACCTGTCCGTTCCCCCGGGGGTTGTAACTGGTGGTCCTGCTTGTGGCAATACCCCTAGTTAGCAGGTACTGACGGAGTTCGTCGCTCATAAACGATGAGCCCCGGTCGCTATGGATATAGCTGGGGAAGCCGAACAGGGTGAAGAGGTTGTTCAGACATTTAATGACCGTGGCACTGGTCATGTCCGGGCAGGGGAAGGCGAACGGGAAACGGGAGTACTCATCAATAATATTGAGGAAGTACACGTTGCGGTCGGAGGAGGGGAGAGGCCCTTTAAAATCAACGCTCAGGGGCGAGTGGCTTTTATCAGGTGGGCCCTGTCTGGTCTATAAAAGTGTGGTTTGCACTCAGCGCAGACTTGGCAGTTCCTGGTCATGGTCCCTGACCTCCTCAATAGAGTAAGGCAGGTTGCGGGCCTTGATGAGGTGGAAGAACCTGGTGACTCCCGGGTGGCAGAGGTCATTGTGGAGGACCCGTAGTCTATCGATCTGCGCGCTGGCGCAGGTGCCACGCGATAGCGCATCCGGGGGTTCATTTAGCTTCCCGGGCCGGTACAAGATCTCGTAGTTGTAGGTGGAAAGTTCGATTCTCCACCTCAAGATCTTGTCATTTTTGATTTTGCCCCTCTGCTTGTTGTTAAACATAAAAGCAACTGAACGCTGGTCAGTGAGCAGGGTAAATCGTTTTCCGGCCAGGTAGTGCCTCCAATGACGCACAGCCTCCACAATCGCCTGGGCCTCCTTCTCAACAGCGGAGTGTCTGGTCTCCGGGCCTTGGCGGGTTCGTGAAAAGAAGGCCACGGGTCTCCCCGCCTGATTGAGGGTAGCGGCCAGGGCAAAGTCGGACGCGTCGCTTTCCACCTGGAAGGGGATGGATTCGTCCACTGCGTGCATGGTGGCTTTGGCAATGTCCTCCTTGATACGGTGGAAGGCTAAGCGGGCCTCTGCCGTCAAGGGAAAAGAGGTGGACTTGATCAGCGGACGGGCCTTGTCCGCATAGTAGGGGACCCACTGGGCGTAATAGGAGAAAAACCCTAGGCACCTCTTCAGGGCCTTGAGGCAGTGGGGCAGTGGAAGTTCCATAAGGGGACGCATCCGGTCGGGGTCGGGGCCGATGACTCCGTGTTCCACAACACAGCCAAGGATGGCGAGGCGGTTTGTGCGGAATATGCACTTCTCCTTGTTATATGTCAGGTTTAGGAGTTGGGCGGTGCGGAGGAATTTTTCAAGGTTTGCATCATGGTCCTGCAAGTCACGGCCGCAGATGGTCACATTGTCCAGATATGGGAAAGTGGCCTGCAACGCATTTTGATCTACCATCCGGTCCATCTCCCTTTGGAAGATGGAGACCCCGTTGGTGACGCCAAAGGGAACCCTAAGGAAGTGATAGAGGCGGCCGTTTGCCTCAAAGGCAGTGTACTGGCGGTCCTCAGGGCGGATGGGGAGCTGGTGGTACGCTGATTTCAGGTCAATGGTCGAGAAGACGCGGTACTGCGCGATCTGGTTGACCATATCAGCTATACGGGGGAGTGGGTAGGCGTCCAGCAGGGTGTAGCGATTTATTGTCTGGCTGTAGTCGATGACCAGGCGCTGCTTCTCGCTGGTCTTAACGACCACAACCTGGGCTCGCCAGGGGCTGGTGCTGCCCTCAATAATCCCTTCTTTCAGGAGCCGCTCCACTTCGGTTTTAATGAAAACCCTGTCCCCGGCACTGTATCGCCTGCTCTTTGTGGCGATGGGCTTACAGTCGGGGGTGAGGTTAGCAAACAGTGGTGGGGGTGTGACTCTGAGTGTGGAGAGGTTGCACCTGGTGCGCGGCGGGCAATTTGGAAGCTGCTGGCTGCGGACTGTGAGTGGGGGTAGGGGTCCACCGTACGCCATCGTAACACTTTTAAGGTGGCACTGAAAATCTAACCCCAGCAGGACGGCAGCGCAGAGGTCAGGCAAGACCAGAAGTTTAAAATGATCGTACACGGTCCCGTCTACTACGAGTGTCACCACGCAGTAGCCGCCGATGTCCGCCGACTGGGACTCGGAGGCCATAGAAATCCGCTGTTGCGCAGGCAGGACTGGGAGAGAGCAACGCCGCACCGTGTCGGGGTGGATGAAGCTCTCCGTGCTCCCAGAGTCAAAAAGGCAGATTGTATCGTGACCATTTACCTTAATGTCCATTGTGGAACTGGCCAGTTGGTGCGGTCTCGCTTGGTCCAGTGTAACGGATGCCAGCGTAGGGGTCGGTGTGTCGCTGCGGGTATCAGATGAGGCGGTGTCGGGGGCCTGCTGCGTCCCGGCTGTCGTCCAAGATGGCGGCGTCCATGATCCCCATGTGGCTGGAGGCGTCCAAAATGGCTGCTGTACCGGTGATTCGCACACGGCCGGGGAGGTCCAAAATGGCGGCCCGCATGGCCCACACGCGGCGCTGCTGGGGTTCGGGGTGGCTTTGGCCCTGCAGACGCTAGCGTAGTGTCCCTTCTTCCCGCAGCCCGAGCAGATCGCGTTTTTCGCCGGGCAGCGCGCTCTGGGGTGTTTTGCCTGGCCACAGAAGTAGCATTTCTGGCCTTGGGGCACTGCTGTCTGGCCTTGGGACACTGCTGCGGTAGTTGGGCCGTTGTTGGGGTGTGGCTGGGGTGGCACGGCGCTATGAGGCGGTCCTACCGTGTCCCAGGCTGTCATTCCCCGCGGCGTCCACGGTGCAGAGGAGTAGGCATCCATGCCCTGGTAGGCTGCATCCAACGATAGTGCGAGTTCAGAGGCCTTGTTGAGGTCGAGGTTACTCTGCTCCAACAGTCGCTGTCGTGTGTAATTGGATCTGTGGCCCGCTACAAAAGCGTCCCGGATAAGTTCCTCTGTGTACACGGCGGCCTTTACATCCTTACAACCACAGGCCCGGCCAAGCACAGACAGTGCCTGAAGGTATTCCACGGTCGATTCCCCAGGTTGTTGTTTACGACTCCCCAGGAGGTGCCTGGCGTACACTTCGTTCACTGGGCGCGTGTACTGGTCCTTGAGGAGCTTGATAGCATCCGCGTACGAGGTCGCGTCTTGGATGACCGAGTACACTCGGTGGTTCACTTTGGAGGTCAGGACATCCAGTTTGTCCTCGTCCGATTTGATTGCTTCGGAGGCGGTCAGGAATTTTTCGAAACACTTAAGCCAGTGAGTAAACTTGGTGGATGAGTCCGCCTCCCGATGATCTAAGTCCAGGCATGCTGGTGTGAGGATCTTCTCCATTATAAAAATGTTGTTAATAAAATTGATGCGCTATCAATTACTCATAAAAGACTGAGAGTTAGAAGAGTAACTAAAGGCTTTTATTAACAACAGAATGGAGGTCTGCCTCGAGTGGTCGACCGGTCCAGGATACCAAGGGCTGGGGAGCAGTCACCTTTATACTAGGACCTGTGGGAGGAGTCAGCCGAGGCATGTCCAGGCATGTACACAGTGGAATACAAACAGGACAAACAGGAATACAAACAGTGGTTTACCACAGGTACTCTGCTTGTAACAAGACTATCTGACTCATCAGAATAAATTGAATCACCCCAGCTTTCAACTCCTTCCACATCTGTAGGTAAGATGTGATCATACCTAACCTTTCCTTGATCAAACATCTCGACCAAATATGTGCGAGGACCACATATCTTCACTACTCTTCCTGGTGACCACTTTAACCATGTATGCTGATGGTTCTTCACTCTAACCTTCTGGTTCAACTTCACACTTCTCTCTCTGATTCTACCTTTATCATGACTCTCTGCCGTGATTGTTTCTCTTCTACGGACTGTGCCAAGTTTGGTTTTAACAAGAAGAACCTGGTTCGTGGCTGTTGTTTGAGAAACAACTCTGCTGGTTTTCTACCAGTCGTGGTATGAGGAGTATTCCGATAGGTAATCAAACAATTTGCCAGTTTGTGGTCCAACAACAACTGACGTTTCTTTGGATTTGGATCCAACATTTGCTTGACGAGGGCACGTTTGACAATTTGTACTGTGCGCTCTGCTGCACCATTTGAAGCAGGGTGGTACAGTGGAACTTTGGTATGTTTCACACCGTTTCTGCTCATGAATTGTGTGAACTCTTCTGAACAAAATTGCGGCCCATTATCAGACACAATTTCTTCTGGGAGGCCGTATGAAGAAAACAATCTTCACAAATTGTCTAGTGTTTTGTTTGTTGTTATCCGCATCGGAAACACCTCTACCCACTTCGAGTGACTATCTATCACTATGAACAATTGCTGTCCTTCTAGCTCAGCAAAATCTACATGTAACCTTTGCCACACTCTGGGAGGCCATTTCCATGGCTGTAATGGTACTGATGGTGGTTTCTTGCTCACCGATTGACATGTTGTTCACTGACTGACTATGTACTCTATCTCTTTACCTAAACCAGGCCACCATAAGTAACTGTGTGCAAAGCTCTTAGTCAAGCACATTCCCAGGTGTTGGTCATGAAGATCTCCTAACAATTTAGACCTGAACCTATTTGGGATATCCACTCTTGCTCCCCACATGATACAATCTTTATCCACTAACAATTCATTCCTACGAACGAAGTATGGATGGCTATCTTCCTCTGATACCTGGTTTGGCCATCCATTTGCTATGTAATCATACACCTTTGACATCATTGGGTCACGTTTGGTTGCCCTACCAATCTCTTCAGCTGTGACTGGCAGCTCAGCAATGTATGAGAAATAGAACACTTCTTCCTTATTGGGTGTAACTTGTGATGGGGATGGCAACCTGGACATAGCATCAGCATTACTGTGATCAGCTGATCGTCTGTACTCAACGTCATACGTATACGCTGACAAAATCAAAGCCCATCTCTGCATTTGGGCTGCAGCTAAGGTTGGAACTGGGGACTTTGGATGGAGGATTGCTGTCGGGGGCTTATGGTCAGTAACTATGACCAAACAAGTATTTGTGAAACTTCTTGACCCCAAAAATCAATGACGAAGCTTCCCTTTCGATCTGCACATAATTCTGCTCACTGGCACTGAGAGTGCGTGAAGCAAAAGCAATTGGTCTCTCCTCCCCACTATCTAGTACATGAGAGATCACTGCCCCAGCTCCGTACGGAGAAGCGTCACATGCTAGCTTGATCTTCTTGGATACATCATAGTGAACTAACATGGTACTCTCTGCTAACCGGCTTTTACACTCTTCGAATGCTGTGTCGCATTCTTTTGACCACTTCCAAGGGACCTGTTTTCTCAACAGCTGATTCAGTGGCTGTAACAATGTAGCCAAGTTTGGGAGGAACTTTCCGTAATAATTCAAAAGACCCAAAAATGATCGAAGTTCAGAGACATTCTTGGGAGTGGGTGCATTTCTGATTCCATCCAGCTTTCCCTTGGTTGGATGTGAACCATCTTTGTCTGTTCTGTGCCCTAAGTACTCCACTGAGTTTTGAAACAACTCACACTTGTGAGCTGTCACTCGTACTCCATGCTTCTCTAGCTGTTTGAGCACTTCATTCAACACCTCATCATAGATTTACCTGTTTGGTGCTGAAATGAGTATGTCATCCAAATAACACACTACCCCTTCAATCCCTTGCAAAATTTGCTTCATCACCCCCTGGAATATGTCGGGGGCAGAAGACACTCCAAATGGTCGCCTATTGAACTGATGTAGGTCTCAGTGAGCATTTATAGTCAAGCATGACTTGGACTCTTCATCTAACTCAAGTTATAGGTAGGCGTTTGTTAGATCTAACTTTGAAAACATCTGGCCACCTGTCGGCATTGTGTACAAACCTTCCACATTTGGCAACTATTGGGTAGATTACACTCTAGAACCTGGTTTACGGTTACCTTATAATCACCACACAACCTTACCTTACTAAAAATTGACGGTTATCTACCAGATTGAGAGCACACGGAATTGGAGGTAGCCTTTTGACTTGGGTTGGAAATTGGATGGGAGGTAGCAGATGGAGAGTGGGCATCAGATACTCTGGTTGGTGAGATATGACAAGTGGCGTTCCCCAGGAATCTGATCTGGGAATCTCCAAAGTTTCACCATATTTGTTAATGACTTGGATGAAGGAATAGTGAGTTGTATATCGAAGTTTGCTGATGACACTAAATTTGGATTTGTCCTCTTAATTTAACCCTCTTAGCCCCAGTATCATTCTGGTGAACCTGCACTGCTCCCCTCCAAGGCCAGTATATCCTCAGTGGAGGCACTGCAGTGCCAGGGCTGGCAGGAGGGTGTAATTACACTGGAAAAAGTTTACATAACCAGTTTCCATAATCAACGTGAACGCAGGAATTTCTAACGGACATATAAAAAAAATTAAGGATAGAATGTATGACTTTAAAATGGCACTGACTTGCCTTGGTCCAGTTATCCCTCACCCTCTGACCCTCCTTCGTGTGAGGATCAGCGCAGTGCCACAGGAGGTCAACTAGTATAAATAAACGGTCTAAATATAAGGGGCGGAGTGCGTCCGAATAAAAGTCCGCACGCATCAAACAGGTTTCGCCAGGTTGCGCTCATGCCCACATCTCCATATTGAGGAGAATACCGTCCTTGACCAGAGACTTGACCACAGAATCCAGTGTGGTACTGAGGGAGTACAGCACTGTGGGTGGGGGGGGGGGTGCAATATTTCGGATGGGACGTTGAACCAAATCTGCCCCCTCAGGTGGGCGTAAAAGATCCTATTTGCAGTATTGCGAAGAAGTTCTCCCCGGTGTCCTGGGGTCAATATTTAATCTCTCGACCAACACCGTTTTTAAAAAAAAAACAGATGATCTGGTCGTTATCGCATAGCTGTTTGTGGGAGCTTGCTGTGTGTAGATTGGCTGCCGCATTTCCCTACGTTGCAACAGTGACGACACTTCAAAAAAAAGTGCTTAATTGGCTGTAAAGCGCTTTGGGACGTCCTGAGGCTGTGAAAGGCGCTATAGACATGCAGATCTTCTTTCTTTTACCCAATTGTTAAATTCACAGAGCTATTTGCAGTGGGTCCCAGGCAGGCCCTGTAATGAAACCACCAGATGGAATGAGTGATCCACAGGAGCACATCTAAAGCAAGAATGTTTATACACAGTGCCGCTGTTCTACGCAGACATTCAAATTCCGTTTACTGTCCGAGATTCTGGGAATTGTACTTTTTTTTTGGGGGGAACCACGTCGAACTGTTTTTTTTTCTGTAAGAACTGCGAGCCTTGATCGTGACTCGATAAGATTAGAGCTCGGCCGTTCAGGGGTGATGTCAGGAAGCACTTCTTTGAATAAATGGCAGCCGACACGGATTTGTTATAGGCAGATCATGTTTGATGAACTTGACTGAGTTGATAGTGCGGTTGATGTTGTGTATATAGACTTTCAAAAGGAGTTTGATAAAGTGCCGCATGATAGACTTTTTAGCAAAATTGAAGCCTATACGATTAAAGGGGCAGTGGTTGCATGGATATGAAATTGGCTCCGAGTCAGAAAGCAGAGAGTTGTGGTGGGGGGTTGTTTTTTCAGACTGGAGGGAAGTGTGCAGTGTTGTCCTCGAGGGGTTGGTATTAGGTCCACTGTTCTTTCTGCTTATACATTAATGAGCTGGACTTGGGTGCACAGGGCATAATTTCAAAGTTTACAGATGACACGGCACTCAGGAATGTAGTAAATAGTGCGGAGGATAGTAACAGACTTCAGGAGGACACAGACAGACTGGTGAAATGGACAGACATGTGGCAGATGAAATTTAATGGTGAGAGGGCTGTCCTATGATGAGAGATTGTAGAATGGAGTTTAGAAGAATGAGGGGTGATCTCATTGAAACATACAAGATTCTGAAGGGGATCAATAACCAGGGGACATAGTTTCAAGGTAAGGGGCAGGAGGTTTAGAGGGAATTTGAGGAAAAACTTTTTCACCCAGAGGGTGGTTGGAATCTGGAACTCACTGCCTGAAAGGGTGGTAGAGGCAGGAACCCTCACAACATTCAAGAAGCATTTTGATGAGCACTTGAAACGCCATAGCGTACAAGGCTACGGACCAAATGCTGGAAAATGGGATTAGAATAGACAGGGCTTGATGGCCGGCACGGACACGATGGGCCGAAGGGCCTCTTTCTGTGCTGTATAATTCTGTGACTCTATGATTGACAGGGTAGATGCTGAGAGGTTGTTTCCCCTGGCCGGAGAGTCTAGAACTAGGGGTTATAGTCTCAGGATAAGGGGTCATTTAGGACTGAGATGAGGAGGAATTTCTTCACTCAGAGGGGTTGTGAATCACAGAAATCACAGAAACCCCACAGTGCAGATAGAGGCCATTTCGGCCCATCGAGCCTGCACCGACACATATCCCACCCGATCCCGTAACCCCTACACCAACACATATCCCACCCTATCCCGTGTATTTAATCCCCCTAACACTAAGGGTCAATTTATCATAACCAATCATCCTAACCCGCACAACTTTGGACTGTGGGAGGAAACCGGAGCACCCGGAGGAAACCCACGCAAACACGGGGAGAATGTGCAAACTCCACACAGACAGTCACCCGAGGCCGGATTCGAACCTGGGTCCCTGGCGCTGTGAGGCAACAGTGCTAACCACTATGCCACCGTGCTGATCTTTGGAATTCTCTACCCCAGAGGGCTGTGGATGCTGAGTCTTTGAGTATATTCAAGGCTGAGATCGATAGATTTTTGGACTCTAGGGGAATCAAGGGATATGGAGATCGGGAGGGAAAGTGGAGTCGAGGTCGAAGATCAGCCGTGATCTTATTGAATGGCGGAGCAGGCTCGAGGGGCCAAATGGCCGACTCCTGCTCCTATTTCTTATGTAGAAGTGTGAAGTGCTACATTTTGGTGGGAAGAATGAGGAGAGGCAATATAAACTAAATGGTACAATTTTAAAGGGTGTTCAGGAACGGAGACACCTGGGGGTTTATGTACGCAAATCTTTGAAGGTGGCAGGACAAGTTGAGAAGGCTGTTAAAAAGGCAGATGGGATACTTTAGCTTTATAAATAGAGGCAGAGAGCACAAAAGCAAGGAAGTTATGCTAAACCTTTATAAAATACTGGTTAGGCCCCAGCTGGAGTATTGAGTTCAATTCTGGGCACCGCACTTTAGGAAGGATGTCAAGGCCTTGGAGAGGGTTGCAGAGGAGATTTGCTAGAATGGTACCAGGGATAAAAGACTTCCTACGTTCAGTCCGTAAGGGTGACCCCGAGCTTCCGGTCGCCTGTCATTTTAATTCACCGCCCCATTCCCACTCGGACCTCGCCGTCCTTGGCCTCTTGCATTGTTCCACGGAAGCGCAGCGTAAACTCGAGGAACAGCACCTCATCTTCCGATTAGGCATGTTACAGCCTTCCGGACTCAATATCAAGTTCAACAATTTCAGATCATAACCTCGGCCCCTATTATATTTTTACTTATATTTTTTATCCACCCCTTTGTTTTGGTTTCCCCACCACCCACCCTTTCTTTTCTCTCTCCCACATGGCAGCTGTCTCCCATTCTGCCAGTGCATTTCACACCTAATCTGAGCCGCCTTTTGTCTCCACTAGTCCTATCACCATCTCGTCTGGTTTTGAATACCTCTTAATGTCTCTTCACTTCTTTTGTTCTCTCCCAGCCCTGCCTTTCGATCTATTTCATTTCCTTTCCGGTTTTGAAAAAGGGTTTCGACCCGAAACGTCGACTCTAATTTCTCTCCGCGGATGTTGCCTGGCCTGCTGAGTTTTTCCAGCATTTTCTGTTGTTATTTCCTACATGGAGAGACTAGACTGGAATTGTTCTCTTTAGAGCAGAGAAGGTTAAGAGAAGATTTGATAGTGGTGCTCAAAATCATGAGGGGTTTTGATGAGAGTAGATCGGGAGAATCTGTTTCCAGTGGCAGGAGGGTCGGTAACCAGAGGACACAGATTTAAGATCATTGGCAAAAGAACCAGGGGGGAGAGGAAACATTTATTTTATGCAGCGAGTTGTTGTGATCTGGAATGCGCTGTGTGAAAGGACGGCAGAAGCAGATTCAATTGTAACTTTCGAAAAGGGAATCACATGACTAGTAGATGTGGAAATATTTGCAGGACTATGGGGAAAGAGCAAGGGAGTGCGATTAATTGAATCGCTCTACCAAAGAGCTGGCACAGGCCCGATAGGCTGAATGGTCTCCTTAGCTACCACTTTATGATTGTATGATTCATTCTATGAACTAATCTACGTAAATTAAGTGTCACATTCTAACCACTCCCTGCACCTTGTGACTCGGAGGCAAGATTGCTACCACAGAGCCAAAGGCAACAGCAACAACAACTTGTATTTATGTAGCACCTTTAGCATAGTAAAACTTCCCAAGGCGCTTCACAGGAGCGTTATCAGACCAAATTTGACACCGAGCCACATAAGGAGATATTTGGGCAGATGACCAAAAGCTTGGTCAAAGAGGTTTTTAAGGAGCGTCTTAAAGAAGGAGATAGGGGTAGGGAGGTGGAGAGATTTAGGGAGGGAATTCCAGAGCTTAGGGCCTCAGCAGCTGAAGACATGGCTGCCAATGGTGGAGCGAAGAAAATCGGGGATGCGCAGGAGGCCAGAATTAGAGGGTTGTCGGGCTGGAGGAGGTTACAGAGATAGGGAGGAGCGAGGCCATGGAGGGTGACATGAATTGGTTATTCATGGAAGAAAGACTTGTGAAGTGATGCTGAGTGGCCTGCGGGTGGCGCTGTCCAGGAGAGCACGGGCCCAGCTTGTGCAGGGACATTCTTAACAGGAACTAGTGAAGGACACAACTAGACCTCCATGTTGTAAAACAGTTGATTAAAGCTTTGTTTAACGCTTAGACCAAGTGCCTAGTAGTTTTCTTATGTCAGAGGGATTTGAAAACAAGGATGTGACTTTTTAAATTGAGGCGTTGCTGAACCAGGAGCCAATGTAGGTCAGCGAGCACAGGGGTGAACGGGACTTGGTACGAGTTAGGACATGGGGCAGTCGAGTTTTGGACGACCTCAAGTTTACATAGGGTGGAAGGTGGGAGGCCGGCCAGGAGTGTCTTGGAATAGTCAAGCCTAGAGGTAACAAAGGCATGGATGAGGGGTTCAGCAGCGGATGAGCTGAGGCAGGGGCGGAGACGGGCGATGTTATGGAGATGGAAGTAGGCGGTCTTAGTGATGGCGCAGATATGTGGTCGGAAGCTCATCTCGGTGGTCAAATGCGACACCAAGGTTGCGGACAGTCTGGTTCAGCCTCAGATAGTTGCCAGGGTGAAGGTGGCTATGGGAATGGAGTTTGTAGCGGAGACCTAAGACAGTGGCTTCGGTTTTCTCGATTATTTAGTTGGAGGAAACAGCTAGCTTAATGATCTACAGTTAAATTTAATACAGTAAGTTGCCCCAGTCGGTAAATGTATCACCTCTTGTGGAATGAGCCATACAAACTAGGTAGGGTCATCGCTGTTTGTGGGATCTTGCTGTGCACACATTGGCAGCCTCGTTTTCTTACATTACAACAGTGACTACACTTCAAAAGTACTTCATTGGCTGTAAAGCGTTTTGGGACATCATGAAAGGGGCGATAGAAATCCAAGTCTTTCCTTATTCTCCTTATTTGCGTTACAGTTGGAGATACTGCGTTCAAGCACAATGCCAGAATTAAAAGTAAACGGATTCTGCCCGCCAGTCAGGGCTTGGTTGAGTCGGGGAACAGGATAAAACCGCAAATGTGTTTACAGTACAGCTCAGTGCGAGGTGAAGTCTGTGCCAAACAAAAGGGCGGCTGAACAACCAGGGCCCCACTTCACAACGTGTCCAGTTGCGCTCAACATTTTAAACTGGTATAAAAAAACAGAAAATGCTGGAAATACTCAGCAGGTCAGACAGCATCTCTAGAGAGAGAAACTGAGTTCTCGTTTCAGGCCGATGACCCTTCGTCAGAACTGGCTGACAGATGCTGTCTGACCTGCTGAGTATTTCCAGCATTTTTTATTTGAGATTTCCAGCATCCGCAGTACAGGTAGACTATCCTTTATCCGAACTTCCGAAAACCTCTAAAAACCGAAAGTTTTTTCGTTCAGCGTAAGTCGTGCGCACGACATGACCAGAGTGGCGCACGACTTACGCTGAGCAGGGCAGAGGGTCACAGAGTTCCCTCCTGGGTTGGAGATTGCAGGCCGAGCCGGGCAGTGTGAAGGAGGTACCGGGAGAGTGAACCCAACAATACAGCGGCCCGTCCGATAGCTGCAGCGGCCCGTCCGATATTCTTTTCTCCCCCCCCCCCGCCGACCCCGACCCCCCGGCCGACGCCGACCCCCACCCCCGACAAATTTCCCAGTCTTATAAAATACCATCTGAAATCCGAAAACCGAAACTCAGCTGGTCCCAAGGCTTTCGGATAAGGGATAGTGTCCCTGTATTTTGTTATTGTTCTCTCTCTTTGTGAGCCAGAGGGCAATGTTTGAAACGGATTTCCAATGATTGTTTATAGAATGGGAATGATATGTGACTCCTCGCTCTCGCCATTGGGTTGAGACTTGTCCAAACCCGTCTCTGGTAGGGCAGCGAGTACCGAGAGCAGGATACTTTTATGAGCAGCTTTTTTTTTGCATTGCCGCAGTGTTTAGTTGGGATTCCTGGAGGCCAGTGCCCGTGGCTTGGCTCCCTTATCCCAGTACCCGACTCGGGAGACCCATCAGAGACTAAAAACAGCGGCCAAATTCAGGCCGCAATCGTGTCCTTTTGTGTTGTTGGCGCAGAGCAGTGCATGCTGGGAACATGCGTCAGGATATTGTGCGTAATCGCCCCGCCATTGGCGGCCGTGCCTGTAGCTGCCTAGGCCCTAAGCTCTGGAATTCCCTCCCCAAACCTCGCCGCCTCTCTACCTCGCCTTTTTAAGACACTCCTGAAAACCTACTTCTGGTTCCTGGGATGGGGGGGATTGTCCTATGAGGAGAGATTGAGTAGACGAGGCCTATATTCTCTAGCGTTTAGAAGAATGAGAGGTGATCTCATTGAAACATACAAAATTCTTACAGCGCTTGACAGGGTAGATGCAGGGAGGATGTTTCCCCTGGCTCGGGTCGAGAACCAGGGGTCACAGTCTCAGGATAAAGGGTCGGCCATTTAGGACTGAGATGAGGAGAAATTTCTTCACTCACAGGGTGGTGAATCTTTGGAATTCTCTCCCCCAGAGGGCTGTGGAGGCTCAGTCGTTGAGTATATTCAAGACAGAGATCGATAGATTTTTTAATATTAAGGGAATCGGAGATAGTGCAGGAAAATGGAGATGAGGTGGAAGATCAGCCATGATCTTATTGAATGGGCTCGAAGGGCCAAATGGCCGACTCCTGCTCCTATTTCTAATGTTCTTTGAACGTGTTTTTGCTCACCTGTCCTAATATCTCCTTATGTGGCTCGGTGACAAATTTTGTTTGATAATCGCTCCTGTGAAGCACCTTGGGACGTTTTACTACGTTTAAGGTGTTATATAAATGCAAGTTGTTGTTGTGACACAGCCTGCCAGTCCCCGGCAGGCTTCACAACAGACGCGCGATCCTCTGCGCCCGATGTTCTGACACGGGATCCCGGTGTGCGGCAGAATCGCGAATGTGGAAAACCTGTTATTCCTGCTCTAGTTCTCTCCCCTGTGCTACTGGCGACGGTTCTGATTCTCGCTGGGGTACGGGGTCCCAC
The DNA here is from genome assembly GCF_052327205.1 of Somniosus microcephalus. Lineage (NCBI taxonomy): Eukaryota > Metazoa > Chordata > Chondrichthyes > Squaliformes > Somniosidae > Somniosus > Somniosus microcephalus. Next base: position 8,715,964 of record NC_140999.1, read on the forward strand.
AGGTATCTCCACCAACCTGGTCCTTCTAGACACTGATTTTAAAAAAAAGAAAGGACTTGCATTTATATAGCACCTTACACAACCTCAGGACGTCCCAAAGCACTTTACAGCCAATGAAGTGCTTTTTTTTTTGAAGTGTGGTCACTGTTGTAATGTAGGAAACACGGCAGCCAATTTGCGCACAGCAAGCTCCCACAAACAGCAATGTGATAATGACCAGATAATCTGTTTTAGTGATGTTGATTGAGGGATAAATATTGGCCCCAGGACACCGGGGAGAACTCCACTGCTCTTCTTCGAAATAGTGGCCCTGGGATCTTTTATGTCCACCTGAGAGAGCAGACGGGGCCTCGGTTTAACGTCTCATCCGAAAGGCGGCACCTTCGACAGTGCAGCACTCCCTCGGCACTGCACTAGAGTGTCGGCCTAGATTTTTGTGCCCTGGAGTGGGACTACGAACCCATGACTTTCCGACACGGAGGCGAGAGTGCTGCCCTCTGAGCCCTGGCTGACGCAAGCATTATGATTTCATTGGGAAAGGTTCCCTTGGCTTATGTTGGGACTTTGTTGCTTATTTGGGCTGCTTTTAGTTTGATTGTTGACTGGGGCTCCGGGATAACTCCCCTGCTCCTTGTCATATAGCTCCAACGGTGGGTTTGGCGTCCATCTGAACAGGTAGACCGGGTCTTGGCTTAACGTCTCAACCGGGGCGGGGGTGGAGTGCACCATTCCCTCAGTACTGCATCGAAATGTCAGTCTAAATTATGTGTGACATACTGAGACAAGCCGAAACTTTCCAAGCAAGTTCATACAGGACAGTGTATGGTGCATGTCGAGGTGGGGTAAGTAGACAACCTTGGGCTACGTACAGGCCACAAACCTGTTGAGGTAGAAGATCAGCCCATGATCTTATTGCAGGGAGGAGCAGGCTGGAGGGGGGCCGCATGGTCTGCTCCCGCTCCTGATTCTCATAGTTGAAATCACATAAGACATAACAGGAACAGCAAAAAATACTGCAGATGCTGGAAATCCGAAATAAAATGTTGGCAATGCTCGGCAGGTCAGGCGGCATCTGCGGGGAGAGAGAAACCGAGTTAACGTTTCAGCTCGGTGACCTTTCGTCAGAACTGGAAGAAGTTAGAGAACTTTTTTAGGAAAGAGGGGAGGGGAGAACAAAAGGGAAGGTCTGTGATCGGGTGAAGGGCAGGAGAGATTACAAGACATAAAGGGATGATGGTGCAAGGCAAAATGGGCTGGCAACGGGCAATGCTCCCGCTAACTCCTGTGCAAATTTCTCGCGCGTGCGCGGTTATTTCAGCGGTAAAGCTGTTGAGTGGCCGGCACATCTCAACGGGGGACATTGGTAACGGGACAAGTAAAGAAACAAAAGAGGAGCTGTGACTGGTAACAGCAGAACCATTACCTGAACCTGCTGTCCAAGAAAATGGCAGCGCCGGTTAAGATCTGAAGTTGTTGAAGTCGGAGTTGAGTCCGGTAGGTAGTAGAGTGCCGATCCTCGAGCCTCCATTTGGCTTCATTGGAACAGCGTAGAAGGCCGAGGACAGAGTGAGACGGAGAACTGAAGCGCGATTTCAACTGTCTTTTTTTTTATTTGCTTATGGGATGCAGGCGTCGCTGGCAAGGCCGGCATTTATTGCCCATCCCTAATTGCCCCTTGAGAAGGTGTTGGTGAGCTGCCGCCTTGATCCGCTGCAGTCCGTGTAGTGAAGGTGCTCCCACAGTGCTGTCCGGGAGGGAGTTTCAGGCTGAGTGCAGGCTGCAACGGCTAAGTGCAGTCATTATTGTGACGGTAAAAGTGAGAGGCAATCTGATCTGACCTTGGCACAAGCCAAAAAGAACCCTCTGCTGCAAATTGGTCACTTGAGTCTTGTTACACCCCATCTGTGATGTATATAATGCGCCAGTATCCAACTTCAGAGACCGTTGTTAAACGTCCATCTAGTACTGCATGCTTTCTGTTCTCACGATTTAAAAAAAACAATTTACGGGAAGAAGCTGGATAGCAGTCGAGCAAAAGTTGCCATAACTGGAGAGACAGCGTTACAAATGGTGCAGCTCCTCTCAATCAACCGGCGTAGATTCATCTGCTGAGCCTGGAGTGAGGGGCCAGAGATCTGTGTGTAGAAATGGTGCCCCCTCATTTTTGCACTGTAAAATCACTGGCCGTACAATGTACAACAGAATTGTGAGCCAGCCAGTCGCAGCAAGGTAGCGCTCATTTAATCTAGGATGTATCTGGCTAGTTTTGCCGTAGATATACCATGGATAACAAAAGAACCAGAGGTGAGATGAGGAGAATTTTTTTGTTTATTTTGTTTTACGCAGCGAGTTGTTGTGATCTGGAACGCGCTGCCTGAAAGGGTGGTGGAAGCTGATCAGTAGTAACTTTCAAAGAAGAATCGGCAAATACTTGAAAAGGAAAAAATGTGCAGGGCTATGGGGAAAGAGCAGGGGTTGTGGGACTAATTGGATGGCTCTACCAAAGAGCCGGCACAGGCATGATGGGCCATAGAAACATAGAAGATCGGAGCAGGAGTAGGCCATTCGGCCCCTCGAGCCGCTCGGCCATTTAATGCGATCATGGCTGATCATCCAAATTCAGTACCCTGTCCCTGCTTTCTCCCCATATCCCTTGATCCCTTTAGCCTCAAGAAATATATCCAACTCTTTCTTGAATATATTTAATGAATTGGCCTCAACTGCCCTGTGTGGCAGAGAATTCCACAGGTTCACCACACTCTGGGTGAAGAAATTCCTCCTCATCTCAGTCCTAAATGGCTTACCCCTTATCCTTAGACTGTGACCCCTGGTTCTGGACTCCCCCGCCATCGGGAACATCCTTCCTGCATCTAGTCTGTCTAGTCCTGTTAGAATTTTATAAGTTTCAATGAGATCCCCTCTCATTCTTCTAAACTCTAGCGAATATAAGCCTAATCGACCCAATCTCTCCGCATACGTCATTCCTGCCATCCCAGGTATCAGTCTGGTGAATCTTCACTGCACTCTCTCCATGGCAAGAACATCCCTCCTCAGATAAGGCGACCAAAACTGCACACAATACTCAAGGTGTGGTCTCGCCAAGGCCCCGTACAACTGCAGCAAGACATCCTTGTTCCTGTGCTCGAATCCTGTCGCTATGAAGACCAACATACCATTTGCCTTCTTAACCGCCTGCTGCACCTGCATGCTTACCTCCAGCGGCTGGTGCACAAGAACACCCAGGTCTCGTTGCACTTCCCCTTTTCCCAATCTATTGCCGTTCAGATAATAATCTGTCTTCCTGTTTTTGCCTCCGAAGTGGATAACCTCGCATTTATCCACATTATACTGCATCTGCCATACATCTGCCCAATCACCCAACCTATCCAAATCATACTGGAGTTTCTCTGCATCCTCCTCACAGCACACACGCCCACCCAGCTTTGTGTCGTCTGCAAACTTGGAGATATTACATCTAGTTCCCTCGTCTAGATCACTTACATATATTGTGAATAGCTGGGATCCTAGCACCGATCCCTGCGGTACCCCACTAGTCACTGCCTGCCACTCGTAAAAAGACCTGCTTATTCCAACTCTTTGCTTCCTGTCTGCCAACCAGTTCTCTATCCAAGACAGTACCTTACCCCCAATCCCATGTGCTTTAACTTTACACGCTAATCTCTTATGTGGGACCTTATCGAAAGCCTTCTGAAAGTCCAAATACACCACATCCACTGGTTCTCTCTTATCTATTCTACCAGTTACATCCTCAAAAAATTCCAGTAGATTAGTCAAGCATGATTTACCTTTTGTAAATCCATGTTGACTTTGTCCGATCCTGTCACTGTTTTCCAAGTGCTCTGCTATTACATCTTTTATAATGGACTCTAGCATTTTCCCCACTACTGATGTCAGGCTTACCGGTCTATAATTCCCCGTTTTTTCTCTACCACCCTTTTTAAATAGTGGGGTTACATTAGCTATCCTCCAATCCATGGGAACTGTTCCAGAGTCTATCGAATTTTGGAAGATGACCAATGCATCTACTATTTCTAGGGCCACTTCCTTGAGTACCCTAGGATGTAGATTATCAGGCCCTGGGGATTTATCGGCCTTCAATCCCGTCAATTTCCCTAACAATACTGATTTCATTCAATTCCTCACTCTCATTAGACCCTGTGTTGCCCGACATCTCTGGGAGATTATTTGTGTCCTCCTTTGTGAAGACAGAACCAAAGTATGTATTTAATTGGTCTGCCATTTCTTTGTTCCCCATTATAAATTCCCCTGATTCTGACTGCAAGGGACCTATGCTTGACTTCGCCAATCTTTTTCTCTTCACATACCTGTAGAAGCTTTTACAGTCAGTTTTTATGTTCTCTGCAAGCTTACTCTCATAATCTATTTTCCCACTCTTAATTAATCCCTTTGTCCTCCTTTGCTGAATCCTAAACTGCTTCCAATCCTCAGGTTTGCTGCTTTTTCTGGCCAAATTATATATCCTCTCCTTGGATCTTATGCTGTCCCTAATTTCCTTGTTAGCCACGGTTGAGTCACCTTTTTTGTTTTATTTTTATGCCAAACTGGGATGAACAAATTCTGTAGTTCATCCATGCGATCTTTAAATGTTTGCCATTGCCTATCCACCGTCAACCCTTTAAGTAACGTTCCCCAATCCATCTTAGCCAACTCGTGCCTCATGCCATCATAGTTTCCTTTATTTAAATTCAGGACCCTAGTCTCTGAGTCAACTAATTCACTCTCTAATTTAATGAAGAATTCTATCATATTATGATCGCTCCTTCCTAAGGGGCCTCGCACAACAAGATTGCTAATTAATCCTTTCTCATTACATTATACCCAGTCTGAGATGGCCTGATCTCTAGTTGGTTCCTTGACATATTGGTCCAGGAAACCATCCCATATACACTCTAGGAATTCTTCCTCCACAGTATTGTTACTAATTTGGTTAGCCCAATCTATATGTAGCTTAAAGTCACCCATGATAACTGCTGTGCCCTTATTGCACGCATCTCTAATTTCCCATTTAATGCCATCCCCAACCTCAGCATTACTGTTTGAGGGTCTGTATACAACTCCCACTAATGCTTCCTGCCCCTTGGTATTTCTCAGCTCTGCCCATACAGATTCCACATCATCAGAGCTAATATCCTTCCTTACTATTGTGTTAATCTCCTCTTAAACCAGCAATGCTACCCCACCTCCTTTTCCTTTTTTCCTGCCCTTCCTGAATATTGAATACACCTGGATGTTGAATTCCCAGCCTTGGTCACCCTGGAGCCATGTCTCCGTAATCCCAATTATACCATATCCGTTTACATTTATTTGTACAGCTAATCCATCCACCTTATTACGAATGCTACCCGCATTAAGACACAAAGCCTTCAGGCTTGATTTTTTAACACTCTTAGTCCTTTTAGAATTCTTATTTACTGTGGTCCTGTTTGATTTACACCCTTGATTTCTCTGCCTTCCACTTTTGCCGAATGGCCCCCTCCTCTGTAGTAAGATTCTATGATTCTATTTTGTCCTTGACCACTCCAATCCTGGCACGCATGACAAATGCCGACATAACGTGATTCCAAAACATTTCTGTCCAAATTATGCATCCAGTTGTACGTCAATTCTTGTGACATCATTTATTTTGCATTATGTTAGGAATGCTAGAGGACAGAGACACTCGACTACCATAAACACAATGACGCTTGCAAACCGCGGTGCAAAAGGTCGCGTGACTAATTGTCAACCAACCCCTAAAAACAGATCAGCTGGCCATTATCACATTGCTGTTTGTGGGAGCTTGCTGTGCACAAATTGTCTGCTACATTTCCTACATTACACCAGCGACTACACTTCAAAAAAATCACTTCATTGGCTGTCAGGCGCCTTAGGATGTCCTGATCAACGCTCGCGTTATGCTGCGTGGCCACGCAGCGGTCTGGATGTCCCGCTCGCCGGCTTTTCAATACAAGAAACTGCACATGCGCGAAAATCTGAATGGGCCGCCCAGCTCGTTAAAGGGGACCGCGCACCCCAAAAAAATAAGAGGGAACATTGGTCCTGAGATCGTGAGAGGTGCTATATAAATGCAACTTAATTTTTTTTTAACCTGGCATGGAGTCTGTGAAGGTTAAACCAGGCACAAGGAGAGAAAGTAGCAACCCGTGAAAATCACCTTGAAGTGTCCCTTTAGCCTCTAATGGAAAATATATTTGTGTCAACACCGAGCAGTAGTTTTCCAGTTTGATGAACCACAAGAACTGGTTATTGGCTGCAGCATGTGACAGGCAAGCCACAGGGACTCGTTAACACCAAGGGAGAGGGTGCAGTGTAGACTCAGTAAGATGGCATCGGGGATTAGGAACGATACCGGGGCCGAGGGACGCGAGATACCGGGGCCGAGGGACGCGAGGTACCGGGGCCGAGGGACGCGAGGTACCGGGGCCGAGGGGCGCGAGGTACCGGGGCCGAGGGGCGCGAGGTACCGGGGCCGAGGGGCGCGAGGTACCGGGGCCGAGGGGCGCGAGGTACCGGGGCGTGAGGTACCGGGGCCGAGGGGCGCGAGGTACCGGGGCCGAGGGGCGCGAGGTACCGGGGCCGAGGGGCGCGAGGTACCGGGGCGCGAGGTACCGGGGCGCGAGGTACCGGGGCCGAGGGGCGCGAGGTACCGGGGGGCCGAGGGGCGCGAGGTACCGGGGGGCCGAGGGGCGCGAGGTACCGGGGGGCCGAGGGGCGCGAGGTACCGGGGGGCCGAGGGGCGCGAGGTACCGGGGGGCGCGAGGTACCGGGGGGCCGAGGGGCGCGAGGTACCGGGGGGCCGAGGGGGGCGAGGTACCGGGGGACCGAGGGGCGCGAGGTACCGTGACTGAGGGGCGCGAGTTATTTCCTCTGGTTGGTGAGTGAGTGATGGCGGGGTGAGGAAGCATCTATTTAAAAGTATGTTCCAAAGAGAGTGAGGAGATGTTAGAAGCAATTTCTTTTTACAATCATACAGCACAGCTGGAGGCCATTCGTCCCATCATTGAAGGAGCTATCCAATTAGCCCCAATCGCCCTGCAAATCTTTCTCTTTTCAAGTATTGATCCAATTCCTTTTTGAAAGTTACTATTGAATCTGCATCCACCGCCCTTTCAGGCAGCGCATTCCAGATCACAACAACTCGCTGCCTAAAAAATATTCTCCTCATCTCCCCCTCTGGTTCTTTTGCCAATTATCTTAATTCTGTGTCCTCTGGTTACCGACCCTCCCTATCTACACTTCTCAAAACCCCTTTGTCATTTTTTGAGCGCCTCTCTTAAATCTCCCCTTAACCTTCTCTGCTCTGAGGAGAACAACCCCAGCTTCTCCAGTCATTATTATGTAAGGGTGGTTTGCTACAGGCCGTACTTGAGGCAGGAACCATTGCATAGAAACATAGAAGATAGGAGCAGGAGTAGGCCATTCGGCCCCTCGAGCCTGCTCCGCCATTTAATGAGATCATGGCTGATCATCCAAATTCAGTACCCTGTCCCTGCTTTCTCCCCATATCCCTTGATCCCTTTAACCTTAAGAAATATATCCAACTCCTTCTTGAATATATTTAATGAATTGGCCTCTACTGCCTTCTGTGGTAGAGAATCCACAGGTTCCCCACTCTCTGGGTGAAGAAATTCTTCCTCATCTCTGTCCTAAATGGCTTACCCCTTATCCTTAGACTGTGACCCCTGGTTCTGGACTCCCCCGACCATCGGGAACATCCTTCCTGCATCTAGTCTGTCTAGTCCTGTTAGAATTTTATAAGTTTCAATGAGATCCCCTCTCAGCCTTCTAAACTCCAGCGAGTACAAGCCCAATCGACCCAATCTCTCCTCATACATCATTCCTGCCATCCCAGGTATCAGCCTGGTGAATCTTCGCTGCACTCCTTCCATTGCATCTTTTAAAGTGAGAGTAAATCAACATTTGAAGTGGTGGAATGACACCAAGCTTTGGGGAGAAAGCAGGGCGGTGGGATTAATGTTGGATTACTCCAGGAAAGAGCCAGCGCAGACATGATGGGCCCAAGGGCCTCCTCCAGCGCTGAGGCGAGGCCTTGTGCTGCCGCGGCTATGTGCAATCTGGCTTTGGCCGTGTGAACGTCATTTGTCGCCTCTGCACAGTGGGCATTGGACGCGTTGCAGGTAACCAACACGATCGTTCAGAAGGATCTGCTGCTGAGGGTGAGATGAAGAAGGGGCGGAGGCTGGGGGTGGAGCACAAAACCCCACCGGAGACCAGATGGGCCCAATGGCCTGTTTCTGTGCTGTTCATTCTACGTAAGCTGCTAATCGGGCACGTGTTGAAGTTTTAATCAAACTCCGCGGTTCTTCCATCCACACATTGAATCCCGAGCCAAATGTGACGATTTAGCTTTGATATTGGGAGGTCTGCAGGTGACACCCAGAACGCAGAAGATAAGTTCACACCTGGTTATCACAGCACCCCGCCATCAAAGTTCCTTTGCACTCCGCCCAGTGACTGTCTTTAACGGGATCTGGGCATCGCTGGCAAGGCCGGCATTTATTGCCCATCCCTAATTGCCTTTGGAGAAGGTGGTGGTGAGCCGCCTTCTTGAACCGCTGCAGTCCGTGTGGTGAAGGTGCTCCCACAGTGCTGTTAGGGAGGGTGTTCCGGGATTTTGACCCAGTGACGATGAAGGAACGACCAAGTCAGGATGGTGTGTGTGACTCGGAGGGGAACTTGGAGGTGGTGGTGTTCCCATGCGCCTGCTGCCCTTGTCCTTCTAGGTGGAAGAGGTCACGGGTTTGGGAGGTGCTGCCGAAGAAGCCTTGGCGAGTTGCTGCAGTGCATCTTGTAGATGGTCCACACTGCAGCCACGGTGCGCCGGTGGTGGAGGGAGTGAATGTTTAAGGTGGTGGATGGGGTGCCAATCAAGCGGGCTGCTTTGTCCTGGATGGTGTCGAGCTTCTTGAGTGTTGTTGGAGCTGCACTCACCCAGGCAAGTGGAGCGTATTCCATCACACTCCTTACTTGTGCCTTATGGATGGCGGAAAAGCTTTGGGGAGTCAGGAGGTGAGACACTCACCCACGCAGCTCATAGGGAATGTTGGGTGGCGGTGTTCCCATGCGTCTGCTGCCCTTGTCCTTCTGGGTAGGTGGAGGTCCTGAGACCGAATCCTGTGAAGACCAAATCCTGTCCCCTTTTTTTTTTAACGCTGGTCCTTCAGACCGCCCAGCTGTTTGACCTCTGGCTCACAGCTGGCTGTGTAAAACCTCCGCCTATGCAACATGGCGGCACCCACGCCAGTGTTCCCGGCAAGCTGCGCGGCCGATCACTGCTGCGGGGAACCTGCGCAGCCGGCTGGCCTGCATGTCAGTGTAAAAACTGCGTCTGCCCCTTAAGGGGGCCGCGCAGGGCCTAAAAATAAAGTACAGGGAACGTCGATCCACACAATATAAAAGTACCCAATATTTTCCCTTTGCCTCACCCCGCTGCTCGTGACATCTGCCTCCAATGCAGCAGCAAGTGAACCATTTATATATTCCGCTGGAGAATTTAAAAAGTAATTGGGGTCCGTATGATTTTTTTTCTTCCAACCCCATTTATTGGGGGGGGGGGGGGGGGTTTGTTCCTCTGTTATGAGTGAATGTTGAATTTGTGCTGTCTCATTTAATCCGGTCAACAAGCACATTCTGCTCGATGAGCCTCTTAGTGTTGCCATTGTGTTCCTGGTAATGCAGTTTCCTGCTTGATGAATAATTAAAAATCCCTGTGAATAGATGACGCAGTAAATTCAAATGAGGTGTTTTGCATCGGAGCAGTGTTGCTCACTAATCTTTTGCGGTGGACCTTAATCCCAACCAGGGACTTGCTGTTGGAGCTGATCCAAAACGCTGCACTTTGGAACACGGGAGCAGGGGGGGCGCCATCCAGCCCCTCGAGCCTCTTCCGTGGCTCAGTGGGCAGCACCCTCTCCTCTGAATCAAGAAGGTTGTGGGTTCAAGTCCCACTCCCGAGACTTGAGCACAAAAATCTAGGCTGACGCTCCCAGTGCAGTGCTGTACCGAGGGAGCGCTGCACTGTCGGAGGTGCCGTCTTTCAGATGAGACTTTAAACCGAGGCCCCGTCTGCCCCCTCAGGTGAACGTAAAAGATCTTATGGCACTATCTCGAAGAGGAGCAGGGGAGTTCTCCTAGGTGTCCTGGGGCCAATACTTCTCCCTCAACCAACATAACAAAAACAGATTATCTGGTCATTATCACATCGCTGTTTGCGGGAGCTTGCTGTGCTGCTGCGTATCCCAGATTACAACAGTGACTCCACTTCAAAAAGTACTTCATTGGCTGTAAAGCGTTTTGAGACGTCCGGTGGTCGTGAAAGGCGCTATAGAAATGCAAGTCTTTTTCTTTCAGTTAGATCACGGCTGATCTGTACCTCAACCCCATTTACCCACCTTAGCTCCATAACAACAACAACTTGTATTTATATAGCACCTTTAACATAGTAAAACATCCCAAGGTGCTTCACAGGAGTATTTTAAGACATAAAATTTGACATCGAGCCACATAAGAAATTAGGGCAGGTGACAAAAAGCTTGGTCAAAGAGGTAGGTTTTAAGGAGCGTCTTAAAGGAGGAAAGAGAGGTAGAGAGGCGGAGAGGTTTAGGCAGGGAATTCCAGAGTTTAGGGCCCAGGCAACAGAAGGCGTGGCCGCCAAAGGTTGAGTGATTATAATCAGGGTTCCTCAAGAGGGCAGAGTTAGAGGAGCCCAGATATCTCGGGGGGGTGGGGCGGGGCGGTTGTGGGGCTGGAGGAGATTACAGAGATAGGAAGGGGCGAGGCCATGGAGGGATTTGAAAACAAGGATGAGAATTTTGAAATCGAGGCGTTGCTTAACCGGGAGCCAATGTAGGTCAGCGAGCACAGGGGGTGATGGGCAAACGGGACTTGATGCGAGTTAGGACACGGGGCAGCGAGCACAGGGGGTGATGGGCGAACGGGACTTGATGCAAGTTAGGACACGGGGCAGCGAGCACAGGGGGTGATGGGCGAACGGGACTTGATGCGAGTTAGGACACGGGGCAGTGAGCACAGGGGGTGATGGGCGAACGGGACTTGATGCGAGTTAGGACACGGGGCAGTGAGCACAGGGGGTGATGGGCGAACGGGACTTGGTGCGAGTTAGGACACGGGGCAGTGAGCACAGGGGGTGGTGGGTGAATGGGACTTGGTGCGAGTTAGGACACGGGGCAGTGAGCACAGGGGGTGATGGGTGAATGGGACTTGGTGCGAGTTAGGACACGGGGCAGTGAGCACAGGGGGGTGATGGGTGAACGGGATTCGGTGCGAGTTAGGACACGGGGCAGTGAGCACGGGGGGTGATGGGTGAACGGGACTGGGTGCGAGTTAGGACACGGGGCAGTGAGCACAGGGGGTGATGGGTGAATGGGACTTGGTGCGAGTTAGGACACGGGGCAGTGAGCACAGGGGGTGATGGGTGAACGGGATTCGGTGCGAGTTAGGACACGGGGCAGTGAGCACAGGGGGTGATGGGTGAATGGGACTTGGTGCGAGTTAGGACACGGGGCAGTGAGCACAGGGGGGTGATGGGTGAACGGGATTCGGTGCGAGTTAGGACACGGGGCAGTGAGCACAGGGGGTGATGGGTGAACGGGATTCGGTGCGAGTTAGGACACGGGGGCAGCCGAGTTTTGGATGACCTCAAGTTTACGTAGGGTGGAACGTGGGAGGCCAGCCAGGAGTGCGTTGGAATCGTCGAGTCTAGAGATAACAAAAGCACAGGTGAGGGTTTCAGCAACGGATGAGCTGAGGCAAGGGCGGAGACGGGCAATGTTACGGAGGTGGAAATAGGCGGTCTTGGTGATGCTGTGGATCCCTCGATACCCCGCCTTGAAAATTTCCCCAGTATCCACAGCCTTTTTGAGGGGGGTGGGGGGGTTGGGGTGGGGGTGGGGTGGGGGGGGATAACAAACTGAGAAGAACCTTGACAAGGTACAGACTTAGCGAACATAGCCTAGCGATCGAAAAAGGCAGACACAGGCAGACCAGGCTGCCAAGAGAGGACAGGATATGCTCTCACTGCAGTCAGGGAGTGGTGGAGACAGAGATGCACTTCCTCACAGCTTGTGGAAAATATCAGGGCATCAGGGAGAATTTCTACCAAAAATTCTCACAAATATGCCCTGATTTCAGAAATCTGAATGACAACCAAAAACTCCCATTCCTACTGGGAGAGGAGAGAAGCTGTATAACACTGGCGGCACACTATGTTACAGCTTGCCATGAACAGAGGGACAACCAGTAAACTAAGAAAAGAATATATATAAACAATGCGAATGTATATTTATACACTCAGGGATATACCTGTTTATACACTGTATGAATAGAACTGCGTTTATGTGCTAAACCATAAATGTATTTTGATGCTTTGGCAACATAAGATGTAACTTATCATGCCAATAAAGCGATTTGAATTGTGTGAAATTGTGAATTGGGTGGGGTGGGGGGGTGGTGGTGGTGGGGGGGGGGGGGTGGTGGTGGGGTGGGGGGGGGTGGTGGTGGGGTGGGGGGGGGGGGTTCCAGATTTCCTTTTGCGTGGGGAATAAGTGCTTCGTGTTTTCACCCCTGAATGGCCTAGCTCTAAGTTGGGATTCCCCCACCAGAGGAAATGGTTTCTCTGTTTCAAACCCTATCGAATCCCCCTTATCAAAAATGAGAAACGAAGGACATGGGGCGGGGAGGGGTGGGGTGGGGGGCTGTCTGGAGGATCCCTGCTGTGGGGGAGGGGGACTAATTGGAGAGCTCTTTCAAAGAGCCGGCACAGGCACGTTGGGCCGAATGGCCTCCTTCTGTGCTGTGAGATGGTACGATTCTATGAGTCACTGCAGCTCACAAAGTGACTCTCTGAAGCCCAGGATGTTGGATGCGATTGATGGTAATGCATCCACGTTCTGCTGTTCCGAACTCCAAATGGGATTCCTCAGTTTGGAGCACATGCTGGGGGTTGTCAACCCTCCAGGATTGCCCTGGACTCTCCAGGAATTAAAGATTAATCTCCGGGACACTGCTTGGGATCAACAGCGGGGAGAATATCATATGAGGGGCTTAACATAATTGGGCGTATTTTTCATTTACTTATAAAAATTCCGAGAGAAAGGTATAAAATTCTTAGCGGGTTTGACCAGGTAGATGCTGAGAGGCTGTTTCCCCTGTTTGGAGAGTCTAGAACTCGGGGGGTCACAGTTTCAGAATAAGGATGTCGGTCATTTAGGACTGAGATGAGGAGGAATTTCTTCACTCAGAGGGTTGTGAATCTTTGGAATTCTCTACCCCAGAGGGCTGTGGATGCTCAGTCTTTGAGTATATTCAAGGCTGAGATCGATAGATTTTTGGACTCTAGGGGAATCCAGGGATATGGGGATCGGGCGGGAAAGTGGAGTTGAGGTTGATGATCAGCCATGATCTTATTGAATGGCGGAGCAGGCTCGAGGGGCCGAATGGCCTCCTCCTGCTCCTATTTCTTATGTTCTTAAATATTGGAGAAGGATTTTTTTTAAAGGGCTGTTTGGCCGGGTGGGGCAGTTGGAGGCAGGAGGTCACAGAATCGCAGAAACCCCACAGTGCAGATAGAGGCCATTTCGGCCCATCGAGCCTGCACCGACACATATCCCACCCGATCGCCGTAACCCCTACACCCCTACACCAACACATATCCCACCCTATCCTCATGTGATGATAACCTCCAGGAATATGTCCGACCAGAGTTGGCGACCCTACGCGGCTCCTAACTGAAGTTCCTGCTCCAGCCAGCCCTAACTCAACTGCGGACACGGAGCAACTGGACTGGGGAGGAGGCAAAACAGATGAAACCCTTCGATGTACCTGGGATGAGAGGGTTGTCCTATGATGAGAGATTGTGTAGATTGGGCCGATACTCTCTGGAGTTTCGAAGAATGAGAGGTGATCTCATTGAAACATACAAGATTCTGAGGGGGATTGACAGGGTAGATGCTGAGAGGTTGTTTCCCCCTGGCTGGAGAGTCTAGAACCAGGGGTCTCAGGATAAGGGGTAGATCATTTAGGACACAGATGAGGAGAAATTTCTTCACTCAGAGGATGGTGAATCTTTGGAATTCTCTGCCCCAGAGGGCTGTGGAGGCTCAGTCGTTGAGTATATTCAAGACTGAGATCGATAGATTTTTTTGGGCTCTAGGGGAATCGAGGGATATGGAGATAGGGCGGGAAAGTGGAGTTGAGTTTGATGATCAGCCATGATCTTATTGAATGGCGGAGCAGGCTCGAGGGGCCGTATAGCCCCCTTTGATTCCGGAGGATACTTTTACAGAATTCTGCATGTAGGATCTCAATTTGCGCACATCAATGATCAGATAATCTGTTTGTGGTGTTGGGTGGTTATTTGATAAACATTGGCCAGGACACTGGGGAGAGCCCCCGCCCCCCCCGCTTGTCTTTGAATAGGTGCCGTGTGCTCGTTTTCATCTACCTGAGAGGTCAGACGGGGGCCTGGGTTTAACGTTTCATTCGAATGCTAGCTCTCCCCCGGCACTGCGCTGGGAGTGTCAGCCTAGATTTTCTTTTTGTGCTCAAGTCTCTGGAGTGGGACTGGAATCCACGACTTTCTGACTCGGGCGAGAGAGAGAGTGCGACCCACTGAGACAAGGCTGACGCTTCATACAAGCACACCACATGTGACAAAGCCTTCGGGAATGGAGAACGGGAAAGGCACTCTGCAGCCACAAACAGCTTTTGTAAAGGCTTGCAGTGCGTGTATCTTCCCCCCCCCCCCCCCCAATTCAGCCGGCCCACGAGGCCCTGTTAAATCAGCTTGTGGAACTCGATTGGTCTGTCGCCTTCCTGCTGTCACAGGAAGAGGCAGTGGTGCTTTAAATCGTTATCAGGACCTCGATAGTCTCGCCTGCTCTTCAAATGTATTTAAGGCCCGCATGCTTTATTGGCGATAAGGAAATGCTGCTGTAATCCCGAACAGTTAATACCCCTGGCACACATTGTGCAGCTGCCTGTGTTTTAAATAGAAGGTGCTGTCATTCTGCAGTCTCATTAATCATGTGCTGCCTCTGTCGGCCCTTTTACTGTGACTGTAAGGGTGAAAATCCAAAGCTGTATTCAGCGTTAGACTTTCGACACCTGTGTTACAAGGGTGTGTACTGCAAGAGCCTGGAGGGGTTTTCTTTTGTTGCTGAAATTTGTTCTCTGGATGTGGGCGTTGCTGGCACGGCGGCATTTAGTACCCACCCTGAGAAGGTGGGGCAGGGGAGAGGGGCCTTTTTCTTCAACCACTGCCAGCAGTTCAGTTACATCGATGGATAGAATTTACAGCACAGAAACAGGCCATTCGGCCCAGCTGGCTCCACTCGAGCCTCCTCCCACCCCAACTTGTGCATCTTGCAAGAAAGTAGTTACTATCTTTTTTTAAACAATAAAACATCACTTGCCCCCTCCCCCCCCCCCCCCCAACCCCCCTCATCCATTGACCCCTGGGGGCACAGGCCACATGTGGAAAGAGGCCCGAAGACAGATACAACTGAGGGGTTCACTGGGAGCCCACTTCAGAGAGTAGCTAAAAGTCTGCTGGAGTCACATATGGGCCCAGACCGGGTAAGGACGGCAGGTTTCCTTCCCAGAAGGACGTTCGTATGAACCGGTTGGGTTTTTCTTTACGATAATCCAACAGCTTCATGGTCACTTTTACTGATCCTGGCTTTTCATTTCCTGATTGATTTTTTTTAATAGAATTGGAATTCTCAAACTGCTGTTTTGGGATTTCAATTCGTCCGGGCCCCTGGATTGTTCTTCCGGGCAAACATAACCACTCCACTAACACATCCCCACAGCGTAAAGTTGAATGTTGACTTTAATTCAGTTCTTCCGATAGGGCTGTTAAGCTGCTTTAAATTGCCTGAATCCTATTTTGAGTTCCAAGCACACCCAGGTCTATAGAGTCAGGAGGGCGGTGTCAATGGATGGTCATTGGGCCAGAATTTTTCTCCTTTCCTCTAGCTTAGACCAATTTCCTTCCAATACCTCAGCTAAACATGGTAGTGCGTGTCTGGAGGGGATTTGACCACGGCGTTATCAAGCCAAGGCCATGCCATTCTCGTGAAGCCTTCATACACAAGCCCTTTCCCACCAGGCATCACTCGATAGTGGTCAGGATCAGTAACCCCCCACTGCCCTTCCTCCCAGGATTGTCTCCTGCCTTCTAGGATTAAGCGGTGGCTTCTTGGGCGCGGTGCTGCAATGCCGCCAATCCCTGTGGCGCCAGAGCTCAGCACGGGAAGCGTTTCAACAGGAACGACCTAACATCACCAGAGGTGTTTCACATATAAACAGAGGGAACATAAGAACATCAGGAATAGGCCACTTGGCCCCTTGAGCCTGCTCCGCCATTCAATAAGATCATGGCTGATCTTGGGTTCAAAGCCACTTCCCTGCCCGCTCCCCATAACCCTTCACTCCCTTATCTTGCAAAAATCTGTCTATCTCCACCTTAAATGTATTTAATGACCCAGCCTCCACGGCTCCCTGGGGCAGAGAATTCCACAGATTTATGACCCTCAGAGAAGAAATTCCTCCTCATCTCAGTTCTAAAAGGGCGACCCTTTATTCTGAAACTGTGCCCCCGAGTTCTAGATTTCCCCACGAGGGGAAACATCCTCTCTGCATCTACCCTGTCGAGCCCCCTCAGTACCTTATATGTTTCAATAAGATCACCTCTCATTCTTCTAAATTCCAATGAGTATAGGCCCAGCCTGCTCAACCTTTCCTCATAAGCCAAACCCCTCATCTCTGGAATCAACCTAGTGAACCTTCTCTGAACTGCCTCCAATGCAAGTATATCCTTCCTTAAATAAGGAGACCAAAACTGTACGCAGTACTCCAGGTGTGGTCTCACCAATACCCTGTACAGTTGTAGCAGGACTTCCCTGCTTTTATACTCCAACCCCCTTGCAATAAAGGCCAACATTCCATTTGCCTTTTTGATTACTTGCTGTACCTGCATGCTAACTTTGTGTTTCATGCACTAGGACCCCTAGGTCCCTCTGAACTGTAGCATTTTGTAATCTCTCTCCATTTAAATAATAATTTGCTTTTTTATTTTTCCTGCCAAAGTGGATAACCTCGCAATTTCCCACATTATACTCCATCTGCCAAATGTTTGCCCACTCACTTAGCCTGTCTATATCCTTTTGCAGGTTCTTTGCATCCACTGCACAACTTGCTTTCCCACCCATCTTTGTATCATCTGCAAACTTGGCTACATTACACTCGGTCCCTTCATCCAAGTCATTAATGTAGATTGTGAATAGTTGAGGCCCCAGCACCGATCCTTGTGGCACCCCACTAGTTACTGGTTGCCAACCGGAAAACAACCCATTTATCCCGACTCTCTGCTTTCCGTTAGTTAGCCAATTCTCTATCCGTGCTAATATATTACCCCAGGGAATGAGCAGCAAGCCAGGAAGGGAGAGATTAGGAGGGGCGACCCACAGCTCGGGCAAAGAGAGGTGTTGCGAGAATCTTTCAAAAGAGTGGAGAGGCATGAAGGGGTTTAGGGAGGGAGGGAGGAAGGGAGTGACCGACCAAGGAGCTGAATGTTCTGTCACCATGGCTGGCCAAGGTCAAGGGGGACCAGAGAGCTTGTTCCGAGTCTTGTGGTGTGTTTGCAAGTCCACCCCCTTCCTTTAATGTTAATTTAGACATGCTGACTCGTTTCAGCTTGACACTGGCCGATGCAATTCTCCACTACAGCAGTGATGGAAGAAAGAGAGACTTGCATTTCTATAGCGCCTTTCACAACCTCAGGACGCCCCGAAGTGCTTTACAGCCAATGAAGTACAGTACTTTTTTGAAGTGTAGTCACTGTTGTAACATAGGTAACGTGGCAACGAGCAAATAATCTGGGTTTTTTTTAGTGATGTTGGTTGAGGGATAAATATTGGGCCAGGACACTGGAGAGAACTCCCCTGCTCTTCTTTGAAATAGTGCCATGGGATCTTTTACGTCCACCTGAGAGAGCAGACGGGGCCTCGGTTTAGCGTCTCATCCGAAAGACGGCACCTCCAACAGTGCAGCACTCCCTCAGCACTGCACTGGGAGTGTCAGCCTGGATTATGTGCTCAAATCTCTGGAGTGGGGACTTGAACCCACAACCTTCTGACTCGGAGGCAAGGGTGCTGCCCACTGAGCCGCTGCTGACACATGAATAAATAGTTGCGTGAGGTTTGAGTGTGTGCGCACAGGGCTGGGAGTGACTGTGGGCTTATGATTGTGATGTCAGTTGTTTCCAAAATCTACCTGGCAATATAAATGAGGCCGATTGATTGAGCGGTGGCGGGGAGAACTGAATTCTATTGCAAGGTGAAACACAGCGATGAAGCTGGACCACACCATAAAACGAGGGAAGACATTTGGCCCTTCCAGCTCGTCCCTCCATCGAGAGGTACAGTCCACCATTTCTCCCTCCCCATTGCTGCTCCCGCTGCCTCTTGAATGACTGCAGAATTTTTACCTCCACTCCCCTCGCCCAGCGACCATTCCAGCCGGGGCCTCCGTGGGTCGCACTCTCCCATCTCTGAGTCAGAAGGTTGTGGCTTCAAGCCCCACTCCTGAGACTTGAGCACCAACTCTAGGCCGACACTCTCAGTGCAGTATTGAGGGAGTGCCGCACTGTCGGAGGTGCCGTCTTTTGGATGAGAAGTGATGCAATGGCGGGAGGGAGGGAGAAAGTTTCCAGTCCACTCCCATTGGAGGAGACCACCCCACTATTCAAAGGATGGATCTCCAGGGTTGTTGGAGTGAGGCTCGAACCCATAATCTAACTCCGAGGGGAATGTTCCCATTGAGCCGAGCACCTCTTACTGGACATAGTGCTCAGGATTAATTGTTTTTCATTCTTGGTGTCTTATGATGTCTAAAACAGCCTCTCTCATTTACCTGCTGTCAAGGCGCAAAGGTTTTCCTAACCTTCCATCATAACAGTCCTCTGACTGGAGGCGGCGGTGTCAATCTAGCCCTGGGCATTTACAACTCCAGCCACCGTGGTGCTCAATAAAGTTTCTGCTCCTTGGACATTTCAACTTATTTTTCATTCTCCCTCTCAACAGATGATGCCCTAACTTCGAGCAATGGGACGGCAGTCACCAAATCTTCAGAAGTTGACCACTCGAAGAGTTGTCCCGATGATCCACCAGGACTTGGTAAGTGATGAGAGGAAAGCGACAGAGCCGAGGCCTGGTTAGTAGTGATTGACGCAGCGGGTTTAGAATAAGGTAGTTGGTTGTCTTAGTATTTTGTCCGACAGCAGAAATTTCCTCCAACTAAATATCGAGACGACCGAAGCCATTGTTTTCAGTCCCCGCCACAAACTCCGTCCCCCTAGCCACCGACTCCATCCCTCTCCCTGGCAACTGTCTGAGGCTGAACCACACTGTCCGCAACCTTGGTGTCGTATTTGACCCCGAAATGAGCTTCCGACCACACATCCATCCCATCACCAAGACCACCTACTTCCACCTCAGTACCATCGCCCAATTCCGCCCCGCCTCAGCTCATCCGCTGCTGAAACCCTCATCCATGCCTTTGTTACCTCTAGACTTGACTATTCCAACGCACTCCTGGCTGGCTTCCCACATTCCACCCTACGTAAACTTGAGGTCATCCAAAACTCGGCTGCCCGTGTCCTAACTCGCACCAAGTCCCTTTCACCCATCAACCCCTGTGCTCGCTGACCTACACTGGCTCCTGGTTAAGCAACACCTCGATTTTTAAAATTCTCATCCTTGTTTCAAATCCCTCCATGGCCTCGCCGCTCCCTATCTCTGTAACCTCCTCCAGCCCTACAAACCTCTGAGATATCTGGCCTCTTGAGCATCCCTGATCTTAAATCGCTCAACCATTGGTGGCCGTGCCTTCAGCTGCCTGGGCCCTAAGCTCTGGAATTCCTTCCCTAAACCTCTCCGCCTCTCCTTCCTACTTTATGACGCCAACTTAAAACCTACCTCTTTGGCCACGCTTTTGGTCACCTGTCCTAATATCTGTTTATGTGACTCGGTGTCAAATTTTCTTTGATAATAGCTACTGTGAAGCACCTTGGGACGTTTTACTACGTTAAAGGCGCTCTGTAAATGCAAGTTGTTGTTGTGGTTGTTTTTTTCCCCCTTGCATTGAGTTGGTACAGATCGAATTAACAAAGCTCTCTGGTTTCCCGGTTAACAGTCGGCCCCCTGAGGATCGTGTTCGACGAGGAGCATTCGTTTGAACAGCTGGCTGAATTCAATTCCTACGTGGAGTTTGGAGGCCACCACAAGCCAAACGACTGCGTCCCCCTGCAACGCATTGCCATCATCATCCCCTTCCGCAACCGGGATCACCACCTGCGACACTGGCTCTACTACCTTCACCCTATCCTACGCCGGCAACAGGGCGATTATGGGATTTACATTATTGAGCAGGTAGGAGCGACTTGAGACGGTACTCTTAAAGGATGAGGGACTTCAGCTACGTGGCGAGACTGGGGAAGCTGGGCTTGTTCTCCTTAGAGCGGAGACGGTTAAGAGGAGATTTGACAGAGGTGTTCAAAATCTTGAAGGGTTTTGGTAGAGTAAATAAGGAGAAACTGTTTCCAGTGGCAGGAGGGTCGGTAACCAGAGGACACAGATTTAAGGTGATTGGCAAAAGAACCAGAGGCAACAGGAGGAAACATATTTTTAAACAGCGAGTTGTTGTGATCTGGAATGTATTGGATAAATACTTGAAGGGGAAAAATTTACAGGGCTACGGGGAAAGAGCAGGAGAGTGGGATTAATTGGATAACCTTTTTTTTTAAAACAGCCGGCACAGGAAGGAATGGCCTCCTTCTGTGCTGTATCATTCTGTGATTCTATAAACGTTGACCTGAGCCGCATTTATCCGGGGGGGGGGGTGGGGGGGCGTACTTCAGAAAGAGGATTTAAAATCTCCAACACTGCCTGGTCTGAAATCACTCAAGCCCTGAGATCTTTGTGTCTTCATTCCAAAGCAATTGGTTTCTTTCTACACTGAACCATCAATGTGTGCAGTTCTGGTCGCCACACTATAGGAAGGATGTGATTGCATTGGAGAGGGTGCAGAGGAGATTCACCAGGATGTTACCTGGGCTGGAGCGCTTCAGCTATGAAGAGAGACTGGACAGGCTGGGGTTGTTTTCCTTAGAGCAGAGAAGGCTGAGGGGGGACCTGATTGAGGTGTACAAAATTATGAGGGGCATAGATAGGGTAGATAGAAAGGAACTTTTCCCCTTAGTAGAGGGGTCAATAACCAGGGGGCATAATTTCAAGGTAAGGGGCAGGAGGTTTAGACGGGATTTGAGGAAAAACTTTTTCATCCAGAGGGTGGTTGGAATCTGGAACTTGCTGCCTGAAAGGGTGGTAGAGGCAGGAACCCTCACAACATTCAAGAAGCATTTAGATGAGCACTTGAAGCGCCATAGCATACAAGGCTACGGACCAAGTGCTGGGAAATGGGATTAGAATAGACAGGGCTTGATGGCTGGCGCAGACACGATGGGCCGAAGGGCCTCTTTCTGTGCTGTATGACTAAGGGAAGTATTGAAACCCAGTCAAGCAGATTGACTGCATTTAAGGGGAATGCTAGATAAACACATGAGGGAGAAAGGAATGGAAGGATACCCTGATGGGGTGAGATGAAGAGGGGTGAGAGGAGGCTGGTGTGGAGCATAAACACCGGCACGGACCAGTTGGGCCGAATGGCCTGCTTAGGTGCTGTACATTCGATGTAACTGATGGGGGGGACATGTGACACAGTGGAATTTTACAATGCTATTAATTGAGTAAATGTTTACATTGGATTTAGTCCCTAGATGGTGCACTGAGATTCGGGTGGCCAAGCATTGCTCAGTCAAGACCACTTTTATTGCCAAGTAACATCATGTTTAATAATTCATTCAACAAAACAAGGTCAGATTTTCCGATTGGGTTTACAGAATCACAGAATAGTACAGCACCGAAGGAGGCCATTCGGCCCATTGAGTCTGCGCCGGCTCTTTCGAAGAGCGATCCAGTTAGTTATATACGGGGTACAGTAGCATAGTGGTTATGTTACTGAACTAGTAATCCAGAGGCCTGGACTAATGATCCGGAGACACGAGTTCAAATCCCACCACGGCAGCTGGGGAATTTAAATTCAGTTCATTAAATAAATCTGGAATAAAAAGCTTGTATCAGTAATGGTGGCCATGAAACTACCGGATTGTCGGAAAAACCCATCTGGTTCACTAATGTCCTTTAGGGAAGGAAATCTGCCACCCTTACCCAGTCTGGCCTATATGTGACTCCAGATTCTCAGCAATGTGGTTGACTCTTAACTGCCCTCTGAAATGGCCCAGCGAGACACTCAGTTGTATTCAAGAAGGCGGCTCACCACCACCTTCTCGAGGGCAATTAGGGATGGGCTGGCCTTGCCGGCGATGCCCATATCCCGTGAATGAAATTTTTTAAAAGTCCCGCTCTTTCCCCGTATCCCTGCAATTTTTTCTCCTTCAAGTATTTATCCAATTCCTTTTTGAAGGCTGCTATTGAATCTGCCTCCAACGCCCTATCAGGCAGCGCATCCCAAATCCTAACCAGTCGCTGCATAAAAACGTTTTTCCTCGTGTCGCCTCTGGTTCTTTTGCCAATCACCTTAAATCTGTGCCCTCTGGTTATCGACCCTTCATTTACAGGGATAGAAACATAGAAGATAGGAGCAGGAGCAGGAGTAGGCCATTCGGCCCCTCGAGCCTGCTCCGCCATTCAGTGAGATCATGGCTGATCATCCAAATTCAGTACCCTGTCCCTGCCTTCTCCCCATATCCCTTGATCCCTTGATCCCTTTAGCCTTAAGAAATATATCTAACTCCTTTGAATTGGCCTCAACTGCCTTGTGTGGTAGAGAATTCCACAGGTTCACCACTGTCTGGGTGAAGAAATTCCTCCTCATCTCTGTCCTAAATGGCTTACCCCTTATCCTTAGACCGTGACCCCTGGTTCTGGACTCCCCGACCATCGGGAACATCCTTCCTGCATCTAGTCTGTCTAGTCCTGTTAGAATGTTACAAGTTTCAATGAGATCCCCTCTCGTTCTTCTTAAATTGGGTGGACCTGGTATAATAAATCGGGTAGACGTCCACAGTACTGGATCCCCCCCCCCGCCCCCCCTTCCCTCACCCCCATTTGCCGGTGTTAGATCCCGTGTTGTTGGGAGGCTCAGCCCATATTTTGCAAATGAGGTGAAAATTGTGTCATTTCCTCTTCCCCCCCCCCCCCCCCCCCCCCCCCAATTAAAACGGGTGTCATGAGTCGCTCACCCCTCCGGAGAAAGCAGAAGAGAATTTAGAGCCCACCTCAAACTTTGATGGCGTGAGTTCAAAGCTTATGTCTGATTCATTTAAGAAGGTTTTCCGAGCTGTTGCCGATGACTTTACCATCTGCCTTTGTGCTGTTTACTCTGCCGTCTACCCATCCCCCAACATGTCAGGCAGGGCACATTGGGTTTCCCACTGGGAATTCCCCAGCATGGTTGCTTGTTAGAAAAACAGGAGGAGGAGCAACTCCAGGATCTTTGGGCAGCGCTGGAAGTGCGAGGCACCCACCTGCTGGATCCCCCGCAGAAGAGTAAGAAAGAAGAAAGAAAGACTTGCGTTTCTATAGCGCCTTTCACAACATCAGGACGTCCCAAAGCGCTTTACAGCCAATTAAGTACTTTGTGAAGTGTAGTCACTGTTGTAATGTAGGAAATGCGGCAGCCAATTTGCGCACAGCAAGCTCCCACAAACAACAATGTGATAATGACCAGATAATCTGTTTTTTCAGTGATGTTGATTGAGGGATAAATATTGGCCCCAGGACACCGGGGAGAACTCCCCTGCTCTTCTTCAAAATAGTGGCCGTGGGATCTTTTACGTCCACCTGAGAGAGCAGGCGGGGCCTCGGTTTAACGTCTCATCCGGAAGACGGCACCTCCGACAGTGCAGCACTCTCTCAGCACTGCCCTGGAGTGTCAGCCTAGATTTCTGCGCTCAGGTCTCTGGAGTGGGGGCTTGAACCCACAACCTTCTGCCTCAGAGGCGAGAGAGTGCTGCCCACTGAGCCACTGGCTGACACTATACAGGCGGTGGCATTTGTTAGAGGAGCGGAACCCGTAGAGGCATCGGCCCCGATTTTCCCCGAGCCGTTGGGCGGGGTTTCAGGCATGTGGGGGTGGTGGGGGGGGAATCCTGAATTTGGGGGTCCCGACACCATCCCGCCCAAAACCCCGCCCCACGCAACTTTCAGGGGCGGCAGGTACCTGCCCTGCACTGGGACCCGCCGAAACCAGGCGGGACGGGATTAGTGCCAATTAACTGCCTGCTAACAGGTAGTTAACAGGCAGTTTTTAGCCTAATCCCTATTTTGAGGGGTTTCGTGTGGGATTCCCGACGGCTCCAAACCACGCCAGGTTAGAGCAGGTGGGCCGTCGGGTTGGAGGAGTCGTGATGTCGGTGCTCAGGTGAGTGATGGGTGCATGAGTGTAAAGGTAAGTGTGTTTGGTGTGTGTAAAGAACTTTTACTTACCTGTACTTACCTTAACAGCCTTTCTTCCTGTAGCCGTCGGGAGCCCATCACTCAGCCGGAACTTAAAGCTGAACGGCTGCATCTGTCAAAAGTGACAGCCTTCAGCTTTGAGTGCTGCTGAGAGTTCTATCTGAGTCTGTGCAGAAGGACTCATGTCAGAACTCAAACTGTCAGTGTTTCACAGCTTCAAACAGCTGTGAAGCACTGATATTTCATCTGTCAAGAAATCTTGACAGCTGAAATTGCAGTCTGTGACGTCACCTGTTGCCGGGTAGTCCTTAATTGGCCTGCTGAGCCCGCTGTGCGGGCTTAACAAGGTCAATCAAGGGAAAATCGCGCGGATTGGCCGGACGTCGAAGTAGGCGGGTCTAAAACCCGAAGTCCCGCCTTCTTCCCGACAGGTTCGGGAAAATCTACCCCATCGCTTCCCAAAGGAAGCTGCTGCTGAGTTGTGCCACAGGCTACTGGTGGACCTGACAGCCCACAGGCACCGCACCACCAGTGGCTGTTGAGGCCCCAGCTACC
>NC_140999.1:8746138-9000486 GCF_052327205.1 Somniosus microcephalus
TTGGCTGATGCAGCGTGGTTCAGATAAACATGGGGAGGGGAGGGGTGGGGACAATGGATGATACTGATCTCTCAAATCATTGTATTTGGCAAAAAAAGGAGGAAGAAAAGGCCAGGGTGTGCTTTCTTGGATAAGCGAGGCCTCTATTAAACGTTTATAATGAGGGGTTTCAATTAGCCAAATGTTGAAATAAAAACAGAAAATGCTGGAGATACTCAGCAGGTCAGGGCAGCATCTGTGAAGAGAGAAACAGAGTTAACGTTTCAGGTCGATGACCTTTCGCCAAATGTTGACGTTGGTGAGGGGAAACTAAAGTGGGGGGTGGGGTGCATGTTAGTAGTGGGGTTGTTTCCCTACACAGCTTGTTAACACCTCAGGGCAGTACTGAGGGAGTGCTGCACTGTCTGAGGAGCCATCTTTTCAGATGATGAGGCCCCCTCTGTCTTCTCAGTTTAGCATAAAAGATCCCATTGCACTAGAATCATAGAATGGTTACAGCACAGTAGGAGGCCATTCGGCCCGTCGAGCCCGTGCCGGCTCTCTGCAAGAGCACTTCAGCTAGTCCCGCTCCCCCGCCCTTTCCCTATAGCCCTGCAACTTTTTTTCCTTCAGGTACTTATCCAACTCCCTTTTGAAAGCCACAATTGAGTCTGCCTCCACCCCCTCCTTTCAGGCAGGGCATTCCAGATCCTAACCACTCACTGAGTAACAAAGTTTTTCCTCATGTCAATGGAAGAAACCGTGCGTGCTTGAAAAATTGAATGGGGGGTGCGCAACCAGTTAAAGGGACCACGCACGAAAAAAAATATTGGAGGCAACATTTCCAACGCCACCTCAGTTATTATCACACATATTCCGGCTCCCTTGGACAGTCCATTCCATGCAACTGGCATTTATACAGTGCCTTTAATGCACTAAAACGTTCCGAGGAGTTTCACAGGAGCGATTATCAAACAAAATTCGACACCGAGCCACTTGAGATATTGGGGCAGGTGACCAAAAGCTTGGTCAGAGAGGTAGGTTTTAAGGAGCGCCTTAAGGGAGGAGAGAGAGGCGGAGAGGTTTAGGGAGGGAATTCCAGAGCTCGGGAGTAACAACAGAAAACGCTGGAAAAACTCAGCAGGCCAGGCAACATCCGTGGAGAGAGAAACCGAGTCAACGTTTTGGGTCGAAACCCTTCGTCAGGACTGAGAAAAAAAGGCAGGAAATGAAACAGATTAAAAGGCAGTTTGGGGGCTGGGAAATGGGGGAGGGGATGAAAGAAGAGACATTAAGAGATATTCAAGGTGAGACGAGATGGTAATAGGACAGGTAAAGAAACAGACAATGGCTCTAGATGAAGTGTGGAATGCGCTGGCAGAGTGAGAGACAGCTGCCGTGTGGGAGAGAGAGGAAAAAAGGGAAGTCACAAACCAAAAGTGTGGATAAAAAATATAAAAATATCCAGAGCTCGAGGCCCGGCCGGCTGAAGTCGCGGCCGCCAATGGTGGAGCGATGGAAATCGGGGACTTTTCTTTCAAATTATTGCTGCGCTTTCCTGAGGGGGATTAAGAGTGCGAGTCTCCTGGTCAATGGTGCAATGTATTTAATTTTTCTTGGGCCACTCATTAATCAAGAGCAGTTTCAGTAACCGAAGAGACGTGCGCGTGCTCTGACTGGATTCCCCGGAGATGACCATCTAAGAGATACTTTTTCCTCTTTTTTTTAATCCAGGTTGCCGTACACAGGATATTTTGGAGGCGTCGTAGCTTTCACAAAGGATCAATACTTGAAAATAAACGGCTTCTCCAACAGTTACTGGGGCTGGGGGACTGAAGATGACGACACATACAAGAGGTAAAACCTACTGCGTGAATGAAAGGGGTGTTTAGAAAATAACGCCATAATCAGGCACATGTACGCTCGATGATCTTCCATGTCTGTGTACTCTTTTGCTTTGAGTAAGGTCATCT
Source organism: Somniosus microcephalus (assembly GCF_052327205.1). Taxonomy (NCBI): domain Eukaryota; kingdom Metazoa; phylum Chordata; class Chondrichthyes; order Squaliformes; family Somniosidae; genus Somniosus; species Somniosus microcephalus. The sequence continues at coordinate 8,748,091 of NC_140999.1, forward strand.
CATTTTTTGTCTATTTAAAAAAATATATTTTTAGACTTTGGGCGGGTGAAACCCCGGTTGAGACAAATAAGATTTTTGCAACTTGTACTAACTTTGCAAAATGGACTTCCTGCTCTTTGAGTCCAGGGAGCTGTCATCGACCCTACCTGAGTGTAATGCTCATCTCAGTTAGTAGCGCCCACTCTCTCGCATCAGAGTCAGAAGGTCGTGGGATCAAGCCCCGCTCCTGACAAACCGGGGCCTCCGTCTGCCCCTTCTCAGGTGGACGTAAAAGATCCCACGGTCACTATTCTGAAGAAGAGCAGGGGGCCGGAGTTCTCCCCGGTGTCCGGGGGGGCCAATATTTATCCCTCAATCAGCATCACTAAAAACAGACGATCTGGTCATTTATCACATTGCTGTTTGTGGGAGCTTGCTGTGCGCAAATTGGCTGCCGAGTTTCTTCCATGATGTCTGCATTATTACCTGAGCCACGAGCAAATTGGCACAGGGTAAATAAAATTGGAGAGATGAATGCGTGGCTCAAAGACTGGTGTGGGAGAAATGGGTTTCGATTCCTGGGGCACTGGTACCAGTACTGGGGAAAGTGGGATCTGTGTCGTTGGGACGGTCTTCACCTGAACCATGCTGGGACCAGTGTTCTGACGAGTCGTATAACTAGGGCGGTAGAGAGGGCTTTAAACTAAATAGTGGGGGCATGGGATCAAATTTGGGAAAATGTGGTAATTCAAAGTTTAGAGACAAGGGAATAGAGAAAGGTATTAATATGAGAAATGATAAACAGACCGTGACAGGAAGGGATAGAGAGTACAAAACTAAGAGTAAATCAACAGATAAGGCTAGAGGTTACAAAAATAATAAAAGGACAAAACTAAAGGCTCTGCATCTGAATGCACGTAGCATTCGAAACAAAACAGATGAACTGATAGCGCAAATAGAAATAAATAAATATGATCTGATAGCCATCACAGAAACATGGCTGCAGGATGACATAGATTGGGACCTGAATATTGAAGGGTACATGACATTTAGGAAGGACAGGAAGGTGGGAAAAGGTGGACGGGTGGCTCTGTTAATTATTGATGGTATTAACACAATAGAGAGGGATGACCTAAGTTCAGGAAACCAGGATGTAGAAGCGGTTTGGGTAGAAATGAGAAATAATAAAGGCAAGAAGTCACTTGTGGGAGTGGTGTACAGGCCCCCTGACCGTAACCACACGGTAGGATGGAGGATAAAGGAAGAAATAACGGGAACTTGTCAGAAAGGTACGGCAATAATCATGGGGGATTTTAATCTGCATACAGACTGGAAAAATCAGATGGCCAAAGGTAGCCTAGATGAGGAGTTCACAGAATGTTTTCGGGATTGTTTCTTACAACAGCACGCTCTGGAGCCAACCAGAGAGCAGGCTATACTAGACCTGGTATTGTGCAATGAGATAGGATTAATTAATGACCTCATAGTGAAGGCGCCCCTAGGTAGCAGCGATCATAATATGATTGAATTTTACATTCAGTTTGAGAGAGAGAAGAGTGGGTCCAAGACTAGTATTTTAAACTTAAATAAGGTCAATTATGAGGGCATGAAAGCAGAGCTAGCTAAAGTGAACTGGCAAATTAGATTAAGGGATAGGTCAATAGAGTTGCAGTAGCAGACATTTAAGGGGATATTTCAAAATACACAGAATATATACATTCCAACAAGAAAGAAAAATTCCAAGGGGAGGACCCACCATCCGTGGTTAACTAAAAAAGTTAAAGATAGTATTAAACTTAAAGAAAAAGCATATAATTGCGCAAAGATGGGTGGCAGGTCATAAGATTGGACAGAATATAAAAAACAGCAAAGAATGACTGAAAGATTAATAAGGAGAGAAAAATTAGAGTACGAGAGAAAGCTAGCTAGAAATATAAAAACAGATAGTAAGAGTTTCTATAGATATTTAAAAAAGAAAAGAGTTAACAAAGTGAGCGTTGGTCCTATAAAAAGTGAGTCTGGGGAATTAATAATGGAAAATAAGGAGATGGCAGTTGAATTGAACAGGTATTTTGCATCGGTCTTCACTATAGAGGATTCAAGTAACATCCCAGAAATAGCTGTAAATCAGGAAATGGAAGGGAGGGAGGAACTCAAGAAAATTACAATCACCAGGGAAGTGGTACTGAGCAAATTGTTGGAGCTGTGGGCTGACAAGTCCCCGGGTCCTGATGGACTTCATCCTAGGGTCTTAAAAGAAGTGGCTAGTGAGATAGTTGATGAGTTGGTTTTAATTTTCCAAAATTCCCTAGATTCAGGGAAGGTTCCATTTGAATGGAAAATAGCGAATGTAACTCCTTTATTCAAAAAGGGACGGAGACAGAAAGCAGGAAACTACAGGCCAGTTAGCTTAACATCTGTCATAGGGAAGATGTTAGAAGCTATTATTAAAGACGTTATAGCAGGGCACTTAGAAAAGTTCAAAGTAATCAGGCAGAGTCAACATGGTTTTGTGAAAGGGAAATCATGTTTAACCAATTTATTGGAGTTCTTTGAGGAATTAACATGTGCTGTGGATAAAGGGGAACCGCTGGATGTACTGTACAGTACTTAGATTTCCAGAAGGCATTTGATAAGGTGCCACATCAAAGGTTATTGCGGAAAATAAAAGCTCGTGTAGGGGGTAACATATTGGCATGGATAGAAGATTGGCTAACTAACAGGAAAGAGAGTAGGCATAAATAGGTCATTTTCTGATTGGCAAGATGTAACGAGTGGTGTGCCACAGGGATCAGTGCTGGGGCCTCAACTTTTTACAATTTATATAAATGACTTGGATGAAGGGACCGAAGGTATGGTTGCTAAATTTGCTGATGACACAAAGATAGGTAGGAAAGTAAATTGTGAAGAGGACATAAGGAGGCTACAAAGGGATATAGATAGGTTAAGTGAGTGGGCAAAGATCTGGCAAATGGAGTATAATGTGGGAAAATGTGAAGTTGTCTATTTTGGCAGGAAGAATAAAAAAGAAGCATATTATCTAAATGGTGAGAGATTGTAGAGCTCTGAGATGCAGAGGGATCTGGGTGTCCTAGTGCATGAATCGCAAAAAGTTACTATGCAGGTACAGCAAGTAATTAGGAAAGCTAATAGAATGTTATTGTTTATTGCGAGGGGAATTGAATACAAAAGTAGGGAGGTTATGCTTCAGTTATACAGGGCATTGGTGAGACCACATCTGGAGTACTGTGTACAGTATTGGTCTCCTTATTTAAGGGAGGATGTAAATGCACTGGAAGCAGTTCAGAGAAGGTTTACTAGACTAATACCTGGAATGGGCGGGTTGTCTTCTGAGAAAAGGTTGGACAGGCTAGGCTTGTATCCGCTGGAGTTTAGAAGAGTAAGAGGTGACTTGATTGGAACATATAAGATCCTGAGGGGTCTGGACAGGGTGGATGTGGAGAGGATGTTTCCTCTTGTGGGAGAATCTAGAACTAGGGGTCACTGTTTAAAAATAAGGGGTCACCCATTTAAGACAGAGATGAGGAGAAATGTTTTCTCACAGAGGGTCGTGAGTCTTTGGAACTCTCTTCCTCAGAGGGCGGTGGAAGCAGAGTCTTTGAATATTTTTAAGGCAGAGGTAGATAGATTCTTGATAAGCAAGGGGGGTTAAAGGTTATCGGGGGTAGGCGGGAATGTGGAGTAATTAGATCAGCCATGATCTTATTGAATGGCAGAACAGGCTCAAGGGGCCGAGTGGCCGACTCCTGCTCCGAATTCGTATGTACATTACAACAGTGACTGCACTTCAAAAAGTACTTCATTGGCTGTAAAGCGCTTTGGGATGTCCTGAGGTTGTGAAATGCACTGCATAAATGCAAATATTTATTTTTTTCTACTTTATTCCCTGCCTTTGACAATTATATTAATGCCCTAAGGCAGGAGGCGTCATTCATGTCCCAAAGTAGGGTGTTGACGTCCGTGATTTCCCCAGAAATCTGTCACGCAACCGCATGATCTTTCTGTTGGTAATTTCGACCAGACGACATGTCTTTACGCCACATGGGTGTCCAAAATGTCATCTTTGTGCCACAAAAGCCTCGGGGGTTAGATCCTTATTCCTGTTAATCTGCAGGTAATCTCACCGTGCTGGTACTAACCGATCTTGGCATTCAAGTTTTTTTAAAGGCTTTTCCGCCCGTAAGTTGGCACAGGTACAGTGGGCTGAGTGGCCGCCTTCCTGTACCATTCTAATGAAGGCAACAGGGCTAAAAAAAAAAAAAAGCTCTTTGCAAACCTCCCGACGAGTGTCTCACCTCCTGACTCCCCAAAGCCTTTCTACCATCTACAAGGCACAAGTAAGGAGTGTGATGGAATACTCTCCACTTGCCTGGATGAGTGCAACTCCAACAACACTCAAGAAGCTTGACACCATCCAGGACAAACCAGCCCACTTGATTGGCACCCCCTTAAACAATCACTCCCTCCACCACCGGCGCACCGTGGCTGTAGTGTGTACCATCTACAAGATGCAGTGCAGCAACTCGCCAAGGCTTCTTCGACAGCACCTCCCAAACCCGCGACCTCTTCCACCTAGAAGGACAAGGGCAGCAGGCGCATGGGAACACCACCACCTCCAAGTTTCCCTCCAAGTCACACACCATCCTGACTTGGAAGTATATCACCATTCCTTCATCGTCGCTGGGTCAAAATCCTGGAATTCCCTCCCTAGCAGCACTGTGGGAGCACCTTCACCACAAGGATTGCAGCGGTTCAAGAAGGCGGCTCACCACCACCTTCTCAAGGGCAACTAGGGATGGACAATAAATGCTGGCGATGCCCACATTCCGTGAACGAATAAAAAAAAAGGCTGTAAAAATTCAAACAGGACAAACCAGTGAGCAAGAAAAAATAGGACAGAGTTGATGGCTTGAGGGAGAAAGCATCTGATTCAACAACCCAGCTATTCACGACCTTGTTAAATGGTTATTCTGATGATTTACATAAGAAATAGGAGTAGGCCATTTGGCCTCTCGAGACTGCTCCGTCATTCAATATCATGGCTGATCTTCGACCTCAACTCCACTTTCCCGCCCGATCTCCATATCCCTTGATTCCCCTAGAGTCCAAAAATCTTATCGATCTCAGCCTTGAATATACTCAACGACTGAGCATCCACAGCCCTCTGGGGTAGAGAATTCTAAAGATTCACCACCCTCTGAGTGAAGAAATTCCTCCTCATCTCAGTCCTAAATGGCCGACCCCTTATCCTGAGCCTGTGCCCCCTGGTTCTAGACTCTCCAGCCAGGGGAAACAGCCTCTCAGCATCTACCCTGTCAAGCCCTCTCAGAATCTTATACGTTTCAATGAGATCACCTCTCATTTTTTAAACTCCAGAGAGTATAGGCTCAATCTACTCAATCTCTCCTCATAGGACAGCCCTCTCATCCCAGGGATCCCAGTTAATTAAATAAATCTGGAATAGAAAGCTAGTGTCAGTAATGGTGACCATGAAACTATCGGATTGTTGTAAAAACCCATCTGGTTCACTAATGTCCTTTTAAGGAAGGAAATCTACCATCCTCACCCGGTCTGGCCGAGATGTGACTCCAGACCCACAGCAATGTGATTGACTCTTAACTGCCCTCTGAAATGGCCGAGCGAGCCACACAGTTGTAACAAACTGTTACAAAGAAGTACTGCACCTGCTCGAGGGCAATTAGGGATGGGCAATAAATGCTGGTCTTGCCAGCGACGCCCACATCCCGTGAATGGATTTTTTAAAAATCAATCTAGTGAACCTCTGTTGCACTCCCTCTAAGGCAAGTATATCCTTCCTTCGGTACGGTGACCAAAACTGTACAGTACTAAGCCCTATATAATTGCAGCAAGACTTCCTTACTCTTATACTCTAACCCCCTGGCAATAAAGGCTAACATACCATTTGCCTTCCTAATTGCTTGTGTAGTTGCATGTCAACTTTCTGTGCTCCGTGTACAACACCGAAATCCCTCTGGATACCAACACTTACTAGTCTCTCACAAACTTGTTCTTTTCATTTGCTTCTCTTCCTTATATTGTACGGACTACTCAAAAGGATTATTGGAAATGGCAAATTAGTGCCAATGCAAGGGTATCGGCACGATTTTCCTCTCCGCCATAGTCAGTCGAGTTCCCTATCTTGGTCACGCTGCTGTGAGGGGAGGCCGGGGTGTGAGGAACAAGCGTTCTTCCCCGCGGCAGGGAGATGATAAAACGGGATGGCGTGTCTTTAGCAGCCTGCTCTGGATTGTCACCGACCTGCGGTGGCAGCAGAGCTCTGGGGAAAGAGCAGTGGGCGAGAGGGGGGGGCGGGGGGGAGTGAGAACTAATTGGAGAGCTCTTTCAACGAGCTGGCACAGGTACAGATGGGCTGAATGGCCTCCTTCTGTGCTGCGTCCTTCTATGATTCTAGTCTCGGAGCCAGCTGTTGGCCTCGACCCTCTAAAGCCCAGATCAGACACTGGGCCAACTCACCAACCGATTGGGGAGCCCAGGCTAGTGTATTAACGATGTAAAGTGCAGACTCATGTAAACACCTCAAGAGCTAGATAAATCAACCGGTTCTGGGTGCATTACAGTGATATTTACCATATTATGACTGTAGGCTTAGACCAATGTTAACATTTTGCACGGAGTTCTCCCCCGGTGTCCTGGCCAATATTTATCCCTCAACCAACACCACTAAAACAGATTATCTGGTAATTTATCTCATCGCTGTTTATGGGAGCTTGCAGCCTCTACGAGTGCACAGCTTATGGCTGTAATGCTATGGTACAGCATAGAAAAAAAAAGACTTGCATTTCTATAGCACCTTTCACGACCACTGGATGTCCCAAAGCGATTTACAGCCAATGAAGTTCTTTTTTGAAGTGTAGTCACTGTTGTAATGTAGGAAACACGGCAGCCAATTTGCGCACAGCAAGCTCCCACAAACAGCAATGTGATAATGACCGGATAATCTGTTTTTGTTATGTTGATTGAGGGATAAATATTGGCCCCAGGACACCGGGGAGGACACCCCCTGCTCTTCTCCGAAATAGTGCCACAGGATACTTTACATCCACCCGAGAGAGGCAGACGGGGCCTCGGTTCACCGTCTCATCCGAAAGACGGCACCTCTGACAGTGCAGCACTCCCTCAGCACTGCACTGGAAGTGTCAGCCTAGATTTTTGTGCTCAAGTCTCTGGAGTGGGACTTGAACCCACAACCTTCTGACGCAAATAGCCCAAAAAACATGTTGTCTCAGAGCAGTAACAGTAACCAAAAGCAGCCGAACACCGTGTGTTTGAACGAAAGTAAACCCGATCATTTCCTCCAGTTAATATTTGCAGCAAAGCTGCCCAAAGTCAGGCAGGTGCTTCCTAAACTGAGCAGGAGGAGGCGAGGGGGGCAGTGAAATGGAATTGCAAAGCTTATAACCTCAGTAAGCTATCACAGATACATTTAAGGGGAAGCTGGATAAGCACACGAGGGAGAGAGGAATAGAAGGATATGGTGATGGGGTGGGAGGAGGCTCTGGCATGGATCAGTTGGGCCTGTTTCTGTGCTGTAAAGACTATGGGGGAGAAATTGGGTGAGTAGTGCCACCTGTTAGCGCCTAAAGAGGCAGTCCGTGGCTGTAGCGCCACTGGCTGCGCCTCCCACGATATTCAGCAGGGGCGCTAATGGTGGCGTTAGCCTTTTGTGCTGCGCCGCCACCGATGACGTCATCGGTGTGCGCAGTGCCCCATTCGCGCCCCGATCGCGATATTTGGTAGCGAACGCCGCTGTAGCGCCGTTCACTACCCGCGCCCGGTTCACAGGGCCTTGCTGCGCTGGCAGAGGTGTAAGTTAAGGTGGAGGTGCGGGGCGGCTGCCAGCACCTCCGTCCCCGGCCTCCTGGTCGCCCCGCCCCCCCGCGGCATTGCCAGCTGTTTCCCGAGAGCCCGGCACTTCTCCTTGGTGCCGGGCTCTTTTGCCGGCACTCGCGATCGGGGCTCGCGCTGCTGCAGGCCCCTCCCCCTTAACAGTGGGAGGAAGGCCTGCAGTACTGCAGCGTGTGGCGCTGCGAAATTCACTTTCAGCGCCCTAAGAGGGACGCGGAGCCCCGTCTCCTTCTAGGGGCACTTCAACTGAATTTGCGGCGATCGCGGCGCAAATTCCAGCGCCCAGGCGAACTTTGCGCCGCTTGGGCGCCTCAGGCCAATTTCTAGGCCTATGTAGCTATCCCTTTGTTCTGACTAAGGATATAGAAGGCAGGTACGAAAATGATCGGTTCAGCCAGACCCGCAGCTTGTGCACTGATCACCTCCCCGCCGTTGAGTGGTTCAGCCCAGCCAGGGTGCAGGCCCTGCACCTGGAGTTCTTCCAGCCCGTGCAAATGGCCGGGGCCAAGGTGGAGAAACCGTACAGACAGCTGCTGCCTCCGAGACGCAGCCAGCGTCAGCTGTGCTGTGACCACAGAGCGGCATCGCTCTTGGCCGTTACGGTGTCAGCCGCGGCTCAGTGGGTAGCGCTCTTGCCTCTGAGTCAGCGGGTTCAGGCCCCCACTCCAGAGACTTGAGCACAACATCCAGGCTGACGCTCCCAGTGCCGTGCTGAGGGAGCGCCGCACTGTTGGAGGTGCCGTCTTTCAGATGAGACGTTAAACCTCTCGGGTGGATGTAAAAGATCCCACGGCACTATTCGGAGAGCAGGGGAGTTCCCCCCAGTGTGCTGGCCAACATTTACAAAGTATTTACAGCTCAGAAAACAGGCCATTTGGCCCAACAGCCTCGTCCCATCTCACCCCATCAGCATATCCTTCTATTCCTTTCTCCCTCACGTGTTTATTCCGCTTCCCCTTAAATGCATCTATACTATTAGCCTCAAACACTCCCTGTGGTAACGAGTTCCACATTCTCACCACTCTCTGGGTAAAAGAAGTTTCTCCTGAATTCCCAGTTGGATTTATTACTGATCATCTTGTATTTTTCGCCCCGAGTCCTGGTCTCCCTCGCAAGTGGAAACATCTTCTCTATGTCCACCCGATCAATCATTTCATAATCTTCAAGCCCTCTATCAGGTCACCCCACCAGTCTTCCCTTTTCAAGTGAAAAGAGCCTTAGCCTCTTCAATCTTTCCCAATTGGTATAACCTCTCAGCTCTGGTAACATTCTGGTGTAATAGAAACATAGAAGATAGGAGCAGGAGTAGGCCATTCGGCCCCTCGAGCCTGCTCCGCCATTTAATGAGATCATGGCTGATCATCCAAATTCAGTACTCTGTCCCTGCTTTCTCTCCATATCCCTTGATCCCTTTAGCCTTAAGAAATATATCTAACTCCTTCTTGAATATATTTAATGAATTGGCCTCAACTGCCTTGTGTGGTAGAGAATTCCACAGGTTCACCACTCTCTGGGTGAAGAAATTCCTCCTCATCTCTGTCCTAAATGGCTTACCCCTTATCCTTAGACTGTGACCCCTGGTTCTGGACTCCCCCGCCATCGGGAACAGCCTTCCTGCATCTAGACTGTCTAGTCCTGTTAGAATTTTATCACCACCTTTTTCGTGGCACACATTTGTGTCTGGTTTTATACCCCTGTTGAGCACTTTGGGACATTTTTCAACTTTAAGGTCCTATAAAATGCAAGTTGTTGTTGATATGGTCTCAACACAAATCTTGGTGGACACAGAACTGCATTTATTTTGGCTCAAAGTCTTATTAATCAAATCCATTCATGGCCTCTTTCCCCCCCCCCCCTAATCTCTGTAACCTCCTCCAGCCCTCCGAGATCTCTGCGCTCCTCCAAATCTGGCCTCTTGTGCATCCCCGATTTTCATCGCTCCACCATTGGCGGCTGTGCCTTCAGCTGCCTGGGCCCCAAGCTCTGGAATTCCCTCCCTAAACCTCTCCGCCTCTCTCATAGAAACATAGAAGATAGGGGCAGGAGTAGGCCATTCGGCCCTTCGAGCCTGCTCCGCCATTCAACGAGATCATGGCTGATCATCCAAACCCTAGCACCCGGTCCCTACACGACAGCCATCCCACCCAAGCCCTATCCCCGTAACCCCACATATTTAATCCCCCCTAACACTAAGGGCCAATTTTTATCATGGCCAATCAACCTAACCCGCACATCTTTGGACTGTGGGAGGAAACCAGAGCACCCGGAGGAAACCCACGCAAACACGGGGAGAATGTGCAAACTCCACACACAGTCACCCGAGGCCGGATTTGAACCCGGGTCCCTGGCGCTGTGAGGCAACAGTGCCACTCCTTAAAACCTACGTCTTTCTCTGTGCTAATACCTCCTTATGTGGGTCGATGTCAATTTTTTTTGGATGACGCTCCTGTGAAGCGCCTTGGGACTTTTTACGTTAAAAGGCGCTATAGAAATACAAGTAGTTGTTGTTAAAATGAGGCTTTAAATCATACTCATCAGCTCTTTGTGTTGAGAAAGTATCTTTGCTCTAAATCTCGTAGGGTAACGTTGACTGGGATGACCGTTGAGCGACCTGATCACAACATTGGAAGAACCAAAATGATACGGCACCAAAGAGACAAAGGAAATGAGGTCAACGAGAAAAAGTGAGTCAAAAACTGTCACTTTGCACACCAGGGTCCAAGGGCAACAAAATTAGAGCTCAGAAATGAATCTTGCATGACTGATGAAATCACAGAATCACAGAAACCCCACAGTGCAGATAGAGGCCATTTCGGCCCATCGAGCCTGCACCGACACATATCCCACCCGATCCCTGTAACCCCACGTATTTAATCCCCCTAACACTAAGGGTCAATTTATCATAGCCAATCAACCTAACCCGCACATCTTTGGACTGTGGGAGGAAACCGGAGCACCCGGAGAAAACCCACGCAAACACGGGGAGAATGTGCAAACTCCACACAGACAGTCACCCGAGGCCGGATTCGAACCTGGGTCCCTGGCGCTGTGAGGCAACAGTGCTAACCACTATGCCACCGTGCTGCCCGTGAAGGCGGAGAATGGAGGTGTTCAGGATTACATGAATATAGAATTTCAAAGTGGCAGATACTACAGTGCAAGGGTTACAAATATTTTTGATATTGGCATAGATTAATCAGCAAGACTGTCTACTTTTATCTCTGTAACTTCGCGCTCTTCCGCCCCCTGCCTCAGCACATCTGCTGCTGTAACCCTCATCCTTGTCATCTCCAGGCTCGACTATTCCAATGCTCTCCTGGCCAGCCAACTCCGCCCTCCCCCCTCCTGTAAACTTCAACTCATCCAGAACACTGCTGCCCGTATCCTATCCCATCCCGCACCAATTTCCACTTGCCCGTCGCCCCTGTACTTTTTTTTTTACTTATTCGTTCATGGGATGTGGGCATCGCTGGCAAGGCCAGTATTTATAGCCCATCCCCAGTTGCCCTTGAGAAGGCGGTGGTGAGCCACCTTCCTGAACCGCTTTTTTTTGTAGCGGTTTGGTACAACTGAGTGGCTCGCTGGGCCATTTCAGAGAGGCAGTTAAGAGTCGGCCACATTGATGTGGGTCTGGAGTCACATATAGGCCAGACCGGGTAAGGACGGTAGATTTCCTTCCCTAAAGGACATTAGTGAACCAGTTGGGTTTTTACGACAATCCAGTAGTTTCATGGTCACCATTACTGACGCCAGCTTTTTATTCCAGATTTATTTAATTAACTGTGGTGGGATTTGATCTCATGTCTCCGGATCAGTAGTCCAGGCCTCTGGATTATTAGTCCAGTAACATAACGACTATGCTACCGTTCCCGCTAACTTGCTTACCTACTTTGACTAACAGGCACCCAATGACTCAAATTTTAAATTTTCATCCTTTTTTGTTTAAATCCCATCATGGCCTCATCCCTCCCTATCTTACATAGAAACATAGAAGATAGGAGCAGGAGTAGACCATTCGGCCCCTCGAGCCTGCTCCGCCATTTAATGAGATCATGGCTGATCATCCAAATTCAGTACCCTGTCCCTGCCTTCTCCCCATATCCCTTGATCACTTTAGCCTTAAGAAATATATCTAACTCCTTCTTGAATGTATTTAATGAATTGGCCTCAACTGCCTTCTGTGGTAGAGAATTCCACAGGTTCACCACTCTCTGGGTGAAGAAATTCCTCCTCATCTCAGTCCTAAATGGCTTGCCCCTTAACCTTAGACTGTGACCCCTGGTTCTGGACTCCCCTGCCATCGGGAACATCCTTCCTGCATCTAGTCTGTCTAGTACTGTTAGAATTTTATAAGTTTCAATGAGATCCCCTCTCATTCTTCTAAACTCTAGTGAATATAAGCCTAATCGACCCAATCTCTCCTCATATATCATTCCTGCCATCCCAGGCATCAGTCTGGTGAATCTTCGCTGCACTCCCTCCATGGCAAGAACATCCTTCCTCAGATAAGACGACCAAAACGGCACACAATACTCAAGGTGTGGTCTCACCAAGGCCCTGTACAACTGCAGCAAGACATCCTTGCTCCTGTACTCGAACCCTCTCGCTACGAGGGCCAACATACCATTTGCATCTGTGTAACTTCCTCCAGCTCTTCAACCCTGGCCTCTTGTGCGTCTCTTGCTCTCCCTTCGTTCAACCACTGGCGGCCGTGCCTTCAGCTACCTGTGCCCTACGCTCTGGAATTCCTTCCCTCCGCCTGTCCACCTCCCTCTCCCCTTTACAAGACCCTCCTTAAAACCCAACTCTTTGACCAAGCTTTTGGCCACCTTCCCTCCTAACATCTCCTCCTTTGGCCTGGTGTCCATTTTTTTGCCGGATGATGCTTGTGTGAAGAGCCTTGGTATGTTTCTCTACATAAATGCAAGTTATTGTTGTTCCAATCATCAATGTTTTAGAGATTGTCAGTGTCAGTGTAGGATGCCCCAAATGTGCTCGTGTGTCAGAGAAAACTAGACATCACAGCCAGTGCCAAATATGTCCTCATCCAGTGTCCACGTGCACCTGGAGAGGAATGAGCGGGAACCTTGGTTGATTCTCCCCAACCCCTCGTTACCCTCCAAACGCAGATTGGGTGACCGCTTTGTGGAACACCTCCGTTCAGTCCGTAAGGGTAACCCCAAGCTTCCGGTCGCCTGTCATTTTAATTCACCGCTCCATTCCCACTCGGACCTCACCGTCCTTGGCCTCTTGCATTGTTCCACGGAAGCTCAGCGTAAACTCGAGGAACAGCACCTCCTCTTCCGATTAGGCACTTTACAACCTTCCGGACTCAATATCGAGTTCAACAATTTCAGATCATAACCTCAGCCCCTATAACATTTTTATTTATATTTTTTATCCACCCCTTTGTTTTGGTTTTTCCCTCCCCCCTTTCCTTTCTTTTCTCTCTCCCACATGGCAGCTGTCTCCCATTCTGCCAGAACATTTCACACCTAATCTAAGCCGTCTTTTGTCTCCACCAGTCCTATCACCATCTCGTCTGGTTTTGAATACCTCTTAATGTCTCTTTACTTCTTTTGTTCTCTCCCAGCCCTGCCTTCGATCTATTTCATTTCCTTTCCAGTTTTGAAAAAGGGTTTCAACCCGAAACGTCGACTCTAATTTCTCTCCACGGATGTTGCCTGGCCTGCTGAGTTTTTCCAGCATTTTCTGTTATTTAAGAAAGGGGATTCGTTTCCTATGGGAATATTGATCCTCTTCCCAGCTCTCCCGTAATTCCAAGGGGCTGTTTTTGTTGCCGCTTTCCTGGACTGTTTTTCTGTGTTATCTTCACATTTTGCTGTCCTTCTCTTCCTTTCATTCTTTGCCCCTCCGCTCCCTTCTCCACTGGCGCCCCAGAAGATGCTTACTCTTGCTCTCGTGCTGTTCCGTAGGCACCAGCAACACTTGCTCAAGTGGCCAACCTTCGTCTGAGCGTTGACAGGCTAGTCAAGCACGGAAAGGGCATCACGGCCGATGCCAATTGTGTCCTTGTCCTATATCCACATACACCTGCACATTCCAGCAGAGGGGGGTCACTGGATACTGATGGGCAGGAACCCTGGCTCATTCTCTTCCCCGATCTCCCAACAGAGAGTTTCTGCCCACCGCAGAGCTTGTTTACCGGCTCTGGATCCACCAGGAGTTGGATGAGGCCTGAGACTAGGCCGCACGCCCTCTCCGCTGCAGCTGCTGCTCTTAATTAAATGGCTTAATGTAGCAAAACATCCTAAGGTGCTTCACGAGGGCGGAAGGAACCCATTGAACGAGCTCAGATTGGGGGCAGGCAGGCAGAGAGTTGACACTGTAGGGTGAAGTGAGGATGTGTTGGGGGAAGATGACGGACCTAGAAGAGTGGACAGTGTTAGCCAGGACATAGGCTGAGGGAGATTGCTGAAGAAAGATGGGGCAAGACCAAAAAAGGGATTTGGAAACTGATGTAATAAAACTCACTACACACTTGGTTTGAGTATAAAGCAAGGCTTTAATCAACTTGTTTAAGAACATGGAGGTCTAGTTGTACTTCACTAGTTCCTTGTCTTACAAAATGTCCCTGGCAAGCTGGGCCCACGCCCGAGTATTTATACTCCTTGGACGGCGCCACCAGCTGGCCGTCCAGTGGTATTTCATGAGTAGTTTCTTTATGATGAGATTTATAACAGAAACTAGGTCATGGATTGCAAAATCAATGCGTTAAAATCGTAGAATGGTTACAGCACGGAAGGAGGCCATTCGGCCCGTCGAGCCCGTGCCAGCTCTCTGCAAGAGCACCTCAGCTAGTCCCGCTCCCCCGCCCTTTCCCCGTCTCCCTGCAATTTGTTTTCCTTCAGGTACTTATCCATCTCCCTTTTGAAAGCCACGATTGAGTCTGCCTCCACCACCCTTTCAGGCAGCGCATTCCAGATCCTAACCACTCGCTGCGTAAAAAAAAGTTTTTCTTCACGTCGCCTTTGGTTCTTCTGCCAATCACCTTAAATCTCTGTCCTCTGGTTCGCGACCCTTCCGCCAATGGGAACAGTTTCCCTCTATCTACTCTGTCCAGACCCCTCATGATTTTGAACATCTCGATCAAATCTCTTCTCAACCTTCTCTGCTCCAAAGAGAGCAATGCGTTGAGGGATAATAGGGCATTGTCAGGGATAGGGGGTAGGTGAAGAAAAATACTCTGTAAAAGAAAAGTGTGTTTTGAAACTGGAAGCTCAGGACATGATTGTGTTAGCTTCACCGTCTGTTGATAGTCAGTGGGTGGAACAGTAAAACATGTCCAAAAAAAAATAACTCCATAATCATTGTCATAAATCCATTCCTTCCTTTCTTTCCAGTTACGTCATTTATAATCGGATGAAGTATACGAGGCACCACGATGGTTACAAATCTCTCAAATATTCAGTCATCAAGGTAGAAAAAAGACAACTTTACACCAAAATAACGGTTGATATCGGAAAACCTCCATCGTAAAGAACCGGAAATGTGCCTTTTCTACTTCCATCTGGCGTGGATTCAACCAAAGAAATGTGTGTGGCTGCTGCTTTAGGACTACTGCTCGCACATTTGAACAAAAAAAAAACAAACTGCACAATACGAAGTTCTGTGACTGAAGTCTCCTCACTTTGAAGAGAATGGTCTTCTGTTCTGATCTCTTCCTTCTGTAGATCTGAGAGAAATGGGGGGCACTGAAGCTGGTTTGCTTCAACCTTCTCTTGGGCAGGGAAAGGGTTTCTAACACTACTTGGGTAATGAGAAGACTCCACGAGAGTGTGAATACGCGTGAGTACAAAGGAACAATCTCGCACGCACGCACACATACACACACACCAAGCCTCAGATTTGGAATAATAGCTTGTTATCGATTCTGCCCACCTTCCCTTTTTGAATCTTTTTTCTCTTTTTGGATATAAAGGGAAGGATTAACCATTTGACAGATTACAAGTTGTTTGGGGAGATTTCTTATTGCAGTAAGCCCTCCCACATTTGCAGTTTACTACTCCATTCTGTATCAGGGGATAGCACCAACCGAGTCTACCAGGGAGGGAGGAGGATTCCTTGTCCCCCTTCAGAATCCATATAAACTCTCAGGTATGCCGCTTACGTTTTATTTTGTCAATCAACAACTTATTTTTCTTTCCTGCGCGGCAGCAGCCCAATATTTTGGCTTGCAAGCCAATAATTGCTGTAGATAGCGGGGGAGCAGGTGTTGTCTCCTGCAGTTTGGACAGTTTCTTCACTTATGGAAAAACCCACTCCCCCATCAACACTGTCCAAAGGGACCTTGACTGTTGCAGCCACCACATCGGTGCTCCTGCCTCTGTTACTCTGGAGTGGCTCCATCTCGCACTGCAGTACGGTTCCACAGGCACCTGGTGTTCCTTCAGTGCTTCACCCAAGTGCCCATTCGTGGCGTGCGAGGCCCCCACAAAAAAAACCGTGCTATTCAATTATGGGGCATTATGGTCGACCCCTGATCTTGTCCTCGCTCACTCACACAAGCGTCCGGACACACGGGCTCTCCAATAGGGAATTGCTAGTTAGGAATCGGGAGCGGGGGGGAAACCCTGGTCGGATTTTTCTCAAGTTGTAGGAACTTCGATCCGGCTGAGATGAATCAACTCGCCACAGGCCAGGGCTTGAACCTGCAACTTTACTTATCTTTTGGGCTCAGTCTCGCGCTGAGCAGTGTAAAAAAGGCGAGTTTGGGCACCTTTTTAAACCAAGCACTGTTTTTATAAACTGTGTTGCCTGACTTTTTATTCCATTTGTTTACAACACATTCTGTAAATTACATCATTCGTACAATCATGTGACTTCTGACCAATGGAATCTTTGTTCTTGATCCTACCCTTCCCTTTACTTAACGGAATCTTTGTTCTTGATCCTACCCGTCCCCTTTACTTAACGGAATCTTTGTTCTTGATCCTACCCTTCCCCTTAACGGAATCTTTGTTCTTGATCCTACCCGTCCCCCTTAACGGAATCTTTGTTCTTGATCCTACCCTTCCCCTTTACTTAACGGAATCTTTGTTCTTGATCCTACCCTTCCCCTTAACGGAATCTTTGTTCTTGATCCTACCCTTCCCCTTTACTTAACGGAATCTTTGTTCTTGATCCTACCCTTCCCCTTAACGGAATCTTTGTTCTTGATCCTACCCGTCCCCTTTACTTAACGGAATCTTTGTTCTTGATCCTACCCTTCCCCTTAACGGAATCTTTGTTCTTGATCCTACCCGTCCCCTTTACTTAACAGAATCTTTGTTCTTGATCCTACCCGTCCCCCTTACTTAACAGAATCTTTGTTCTTGATCCTACCCTTCCCCCTTACTTAACAGAATCTTTGTTCTTGATCCTACCCTTCCCCTTTACTCCCTTCCCCAACCGCCCCACCCCAATGCCTTTTTCTTTATAAGTTTGCCATGACGACGGCGCCACTTTAACTGGGATGGGATGGGGCCAACAAGAATCTAAACCATTTTTTTTTTTAATCTTCCAACGAAATTGTCCACCCATCTTCCTGGAGCAGTACCTACCGTCCCACGTTATTCCCGTCTCCCATCACCAACAGGGAAGTTCCAGACCTCCTGATGCGTGCAGTGCATGCTGACCAAGGGGGGCGTCTTGGAAGAAACCTTACTTTCGGATCGTAAAGCTCCTATTTGTAACCTTTTTTTAAAAAAAAAACACAAAAAAATAATTGTAAATGAACCAAAGAGGTCTTTGTGCGAAAATGTTTAAATTAAAATTATTTGTGAAATGGGATGATATTTATTCAGTTGTGCACCGCGCTGTAATGGAGCTGAAACTCTGCGGGTTGTACGTTAATCGCATAATGAGCGGTGCGGCGGATGGGAAAAGTATCTTTATCCCTTTTTAATGGCCTTGTTATTGGATTTATTCCCTGTGTAATTTTGTTGGGCCCAGTATCTGATGGATTTCAGCCTCCTGGGACAATACAACTTTGTTTCTGCTCTAGCAGGCTCAGTCGTTGCCCCTGCTCGAGTAATCGTTCGCCCATTCCTGAAGCATCGTCTACTTGTCCCTTTTCTCTCTCGGCTCCATTTCCCCCGTGGTCTCGGCTGGTTAAAGCAGGGAGTAGCTGAGCCACACTGACCGCGGAGGTCCCACGCTCCAACCCCCATACCGTGCTGAGTTAGGTGCCCTCAGCCAGGCTGGCGCAGTGGTAGGGACACTGCAGTTGGCCTCTGGACAAGGGGAAGGGAATGACCATCCAGGGTTCCTGTTCCTGGTCACTGTGCAGCCGCCGACCCCTGTTGGATGTGTGTGTGGACATTGGGAGAGAGTAGGATCTGGACCTTGTGGGTGTGGATGGACTTTGGTTGAGGCCATGATCTGGACTGTCGTGATGTGAAGAACAGAAACTTTAACACCAACCAAAAGGTGCCCATGGATAACTATACCCCAGCAAGAATCTGCACCTTCAGCAAGCGAGAGAGAAGAAATTGGACACACTTTCCTTTTTTGTAAGTTCTGTGTTCTTCAAGGTTAAGAATGTCAGTGCTAGGAGTGTAAAACTAGCCATTTCTATCGTCCAGTGTGAGCATCAAATAATCAGGTCCAGTAGAGTAGCTAGACGCAGAGTAAACCTTCCATTAACCTCCAGTCCAACCTCCAAAGAGTGCTCCCTACTGTACCAGTGTGACTTGCCTCTGTATCCCACACCACCCTGTGGCCTCTCGGGCGGGATTGACAATTTAATACTAAATAAGGGGGTGTCTTTGTACTTACTCGGAATCGGATTGGATGCGTCCAAACAAATTTAACATAGGGGCCTTCCAACAGACACAGGAGACTTCCATCTCATCAGTCTGCACTGAACCGGAGGTCCTGCAGAACCGACTTTCCTATAAGCCTGTCCAAAGCAGACATGGTTGGAAATGTTTCATCACACTCTGGCCTACCTCGCCTCAGGCACACAGTTGGTGCGCTTGTACGCATTACCCTCCCCAAAGCAGCGAGGGATTTATTTTTCTTTTTGAGCACTGTATTTTAGTGGCGACAATTATATTGTCCTTCCCAGAACGCATGGCATGAAAGAGAGGCAATGGGGGCCCCCTGCTGGAGTAGTGAGGGAAGGTGCAATATTAGGAGCTGGTTTTCTTCAACGCATAAAGCAGAATATTCTTCAAAGCACTTGTTACTGTATTCTCTTTGGAATTAAAACTTGAAATGTGTAACTTTTATGTAGAGTTCCAGTTTAATTGTATCAAGAAATTCGTTGTACTAATCATCAGGTATAGCTAGCATGGGGTCCATTTTAAAATATTGTGCAGAGTTACTAATATAACCCCCCGCCCAACCTTTGCCCTGTGCCTGCTCCCCAAGACGGTGCTGGAAGATTAACTGAAAAAGACTTGCATTTCTATAGCGTCTTTCATGACCACTGGATGTCCCAAAGCGCTTTACAGCCAATGAAGTACTTTTTGAAGTGTAGTCGCTGTTGTAATATAGGAAACGCGGCAGCGAATTTGCGCACAGCAAGTTCCCACAAACAGCAATGTGATCATGACCAGATAATCTGTCTCAATGATGTTGATTGAGGGATCACTGGGGAGAACTCCCCTGCTCCTCTTCAAAATAGCACCATAGGATCTTTTACGTCCACCCGAGAGGGCAGACGGGGGGCCTCGGTTTAACGTCTCATCTGAAAAACGACACCTCCGACAGTGCAGCACTCACTCAGTACTACGCTGGAGTGTCAGCCTAGATTTTGGTGCTCGGGTCTCTGGAGTGGGACTATGAACCCACAACCTTCTGACTCAGGCGAGGGTGCTAGCCACTGAGCCACAGCTGACTTGTTCTTGCCCAAAATTAGATAAGTTAACTCAGCATGGGCCAGGCATTGAGCCTGGAAACGTCTTGATCTGTGTGGCTCAGTATTGTATTGGAACGCATCCAGAGCGAGACTGGTTGTTGGTTGTGGAACATTCTGCCGACTCATCTTTCGTTCAGAAGAATGAGGAGGGAGAAGAGATCAACACTGTAACGGGCGTGAGTCATGTGTTTTGACAAACAATAAAAATGTTGTTCCATTTTGCTTATGAGAGAAAAGTGTTATCGTTTGTTGAGGAAACATTTGCAAAGTGAATTTAATTAAAATTTGATGAGTCGTGGCTTTTCTATGTACAGCTGCAATTAAGTAGGCTGGGGACTCTGAGGCGAGCGAGTTCAGTGACTACTGAGCACAGCTATATGGGAGAGGGCATTTGTGGGGGATGGTTGATGTTTGCAGTTAGTGCCAACTCACTGAAAACTAAAGACATTTCCTCCTAATATGCAACCTTGCCTGCCAGGGATTATATCTTGGAAAATCGCAGCCACACTGCCCTCGCTGGGAAAAATTTACCAAGGAATTTATGCTTACATATCCAGTTTTCATATCTAGATACCTCATTCCAAATGAGGAAATGCAAAAAAAAATCGTAAGAAGATTTACAGATTTTCCTTTCATGTCTTCAGAACATCCCAAAACTCTTCACAACCATACAAACATAGAAGATAGGAGCAGGAGTAGGCCATTCGGCCCCTCGAGCCTGCTCCGCCATTCAATAAGATCATGGCTGATCATCTAAATTCAGTACCCTGTCCCTGCCTTCTCCCCATATCCCTTGATCCCTTTAACCTTAAGAAATATATCTAACTCCTCCTTGAATATATTTAATGAATTGGCCTCAACTGCCTTCTGTGGTAGAGAATTCCACAGGTTCACCACTCTCTGGGTGAAGAAATTCCTCCTCATCTCAGTCCTAAATGGCTTACCCCTTATCCTTAGACTGTGACCCCTGGTTCTGGACTCCCCTGCCATCGGGAACATCCTTCCTGCATCTAGTCTGTCTAGTCCTGTTAGAATTTTATAAGTTTCAATGAGATCCCCTCTCATTCTTCTAAACTCCAGCGAATATAAGCCCAATCGACCCAATCTCTCCTCATACGTCATTCCTGCCATCCCAGGTATCAGTCTGGTGAATCTTTGCTGCACTCCCTCCATGGCAAGAACATCCTTCCTCAGGTAAGGCGACCAAAACTGCACACAATACTCAAGGTGTGGTCTCACCAAGGCCCTGTACAACTGCAGCAAGACATAATTGCAAAATACTGCGGATGCTGGAAATCTGAAATAACAACAGAAAATGCTGGAAATACTCAGCAGGCCAGGCAGCATCCGTGGAGAGAGAAACAGAGTTAACGTTTCAGGTCTGGGACCCTTCATCAGAACTGGAAAAAGCTGGAGATGGAACAGATATTAAGCAGGTGCCGAGACGGCGGCGGGGGGGGGATTGAGTTCAACAATTTCAGATAATTATCCCTGCCCCCATTTTTTATGCAGTATGATTTTTGCCACTCCCATTTGCAAAATTTTATCTTTCCTGCCTCTTACAAAAGTACAGGATGTTCTTTCTATTCCTTCCTCCCCTCCTACCCCCCCCTCCCTGTCTCTGCACCTGTTTAATATCTGTTACATCTCCAGCTTTTTCCAGTTCTGATGAAGGGTCCCAGACCTGAAACGTTAACTCTGTTTCTCTCTCCACGGATGTTGCCTGGCCTGCCGAGTGCTTCCAGCATTTTCTGTTGTTATTGCAGCAAGACATCCTTGTTCCTGTACTCAAACCCTCTCGCTACGAAGGCCAACATACCATTTGCCTTCTTAACCAACTTTTGAAGCGTAGCCGCTGTTGTTATGTAGGCTAACATGGCAGCCAATTTTGACACAGCAAGACCCCACAAACAGCAGAAATAAATGACCAGATAATGTTTTTGGCGGTGTTGGTTGAAGGGTAAATGTTGGCCAAGAGAACTGTTCTGCAAAGAGTGTTGTGGTTTCTTTAACATTCACCCGAGGGGGCAGACGAATCTTGGTTTAACGTCTCATCCGAAAGACGTTAACTCTGACAGTGCAGCACTCCCTCAGCACGGCAGTGAAGCGACAATCTAGAGTTTGGTGCTCAAATCTCTGGAATGGGACTCAAACCCACAACATTCTGACTCGGAGGCGCAAGTGCTACCCACTGAGCCACGGCTGAACAGAAACTGAAATGCTGAAAATACACAGCAGATCAACAATAACGACTTATATTTATATAGCGCCTTTAACGTAGTACAACATCCCAAGGCACTTCACAGGAGTGTTATAAGACAAATTAAGTCGGGTGACCAAAAGCTTGGTCAAAGAGATCGGTTTTAAGAAGCGTCTTAAAGGAGGAGAGAGATGTAGAGAGGCGGAGAGGGTTAGGGAGGGAATTCCTGAGCTCGGGCCCTCGGCAGCTGAAGGCACGGCCACCAATGGTGGAGCGATTAGAAATCGGCAATGCTCAAGAGGCCAGAATTAGAGGAGTGCACATCAGTCAACAGCTGGTGGTAAAGGCAGGTTAGATGTTGGGTATGTACCCCTGATAAGGAATTTTTTTTAAAGTCCATTTTTTTATATAACTACATGGAGAATTATTGTGATTTCAAAAGGAATCTCCCTGTACTTTACTTCCCCTTTAAGAGTAGTTATTTTATTGTGGCCGACGAAAAAGTCTCAACCATCCCTTTAAAGGAGGAGCCCCGCCCTCCCGCGGTTGCTCGGCAACCATGGCGGGTGACCGTATGCGCATGCGCGTGTCTGTCGGCCCATCCCGCCCTCCACCAGCTTGATTGACATCTACTTCTGATCGCCGATTGGCTGAATTAAGCGTAAGTGGGCGTTAGTCAGAGTGAAGTTGGTTGCTGATTGGCGGGCGGCGCTGTCCGTCAGGGCTGTCTTTTGGCGCCGGGCCTGGGGTCGTAGTCCGCTTGGTGATGGAGGCGGCGGCGGCCAACGCGCTCGAGTCGTACCGGGGCCGGGACCGGCTGGTGCGGGCCGCCGGCTACAGCTCGCGGCTGGTGGGCGGCCTGCTGCTGCTGCTGGCGGCGAGGGGCGGCCGCCCGGAGCTGGGCCGCCGGCTGCTGCTCGCCTCCCGGGAGCTCAGCAACTGCCGGACGGCGCTGCGGCTCTTCGATGATCTCCCCATGTACCTGCACTCGCGGGGGTACGGGCTGGGCGCCGCGGTGAGCGCCGGCGGCGGGGCGGGGCCTGTGGGGAGGGGTGGGTCCTGTGGGGCAGGGCCTGTTGGGGTGGGTTGGAGCCTGTGGGGGTGGGGGCGGAGCCTGTGGGGCAGGGGGCGGAGCCTGTGGGGCAGAGGGTGGAGTCTGTGGGGAGGGGGTGGGTCCTGTCGGGTAGAGGGTGGAGCCTGTGGGGTTGGGGGTGGAGCCTGAGGGGGCGGAGCCTGTGGGGAGGGGTGGGTCCTGTGGGGGTGGAGCCTGTGGGGCAGGGCCTGTTGGGGTGGGGTGGAGCCTGTGGGGCAGGGGGCGGAGCCTGTGGGGGAGGGGGTGGGTCCTGTGGGGCAGGGGGTGGGGCCTGTGGGGTTGGGGGTGGAGCCTGTGAGGGTGGAGCCTGTGGGGCGGGGGGCTGCGGTGAGCGCCGGGGGCGGGGGCCAGGGTTTGGGGGTGGAGCCTATGGGGCAGGGGGTGGAGCCTGTGGGCCAGATGTTGGAGCAGGGCTAGAGGTTAGGGGTGGGGCCAGGTGTTTGGGGCGGGTCTGTGATGCAGGAGATGGGTGTGGCCAGGGGTTTGGGGCTAAAGGGATCAAGGGATATGGGGAGAAAGCAGGGACAGGGTACTGAGTTTGGATGATCAGCCATGATCTCATTAAATGGCGGAAAAGGCTCGAGGGGCCGAATGGCCTACTCCTGCTACTATCTTCTATGTGTCAGGGGTTGGGGCCTGTAGGCCAGGTGGTTGGTGTTGGTGTTGGGGTGGGGCTTATGGTTGGGTTGGGGGCAGGGTCAGTGGTTGGGTTGGGCCCGTGGGGTTGTGGTGGAGCCTGAGGTTGGGGTCAGGGTTGGGGGTGGGCCCAGAGGTTGAGGGGTGGGGTTGGGGGGCTGGGTCAGTGTTGGGGTTGGGCCTGTGGGTGAGTGGCCTGACCATGGGCGGGACTTGCGGGCCACCAGTGAATCCCCTGCAGAGCTGGTCAGGGTGGGGTAGAATGTAAACAGCCCAAGATGCGTCACGAGGGGGCTAAAGTACTGAAGACTAACATGTTGTCCGCGGGTAGTCGGCGAACCCACAGCCTAATGTGGAACTGCAGCGAACAAGACCCGAGCTTCAGTTTCCCCCAATCCAAAGCCCTGACTGTCTTCTTACACAGAATGTACAGCACAGAAACAGGCCATTCGGCCCAACTGGTCCATGCCGGTGTTTATGCAAGGAAGTACAGTATAGTGAACAGTGAGGAGGAGAGTGATAGACTTCAAGAGGACATAGACAGGCTAGTGGAATGGGTGGACACGTGGCAGATGAAATTTAACGCAGAAAAGTGCGAAGTGATACATTTTGGAGAACGAGGAGAGGCAGTATAAAGGGTACAATCCTAAAGGGGATGCATGAACAGAGGGACCTGGGGGTATGTGTGCACAAATCGTTGAAGGTGGCAGGGCAGGTTGAGAAAGCGGTTACAAAAAGCATACAGGATCCTGGGTTTCATAAATAGAGGCATAGAGTGCAAAAGCAAGGAAGTTATGATGAACCTTTATAAAACACTGGTTCGGCCTCTACTGGAGTATTGTGTCCAATTCTGGGCACCGCACTTTAGCAAGGATGTGAAGGCCTTGGGGTGCAGAAAAGATTTACGAGAATGATTCCAGGGATGAGGGACTTCAGTTACATGGAGAATCACAGAAACCCCACAGTGCAGATAGAGGCCACTTCGGCCCATCGAGCCTGCACCGACACATATCCCACCCGATCCCCATAACCCCACGTATTTAATCCCCCTAACACTAAGGGTCAATTTTATCATAGCCAATCAACCTAACCTGCACATCTTTGGACTGTGGGAGGAAACCGGAGCACCCGGAGGAAACCCACGCAAACACGGGGAGAATGTGCAAACTCCACACAGACAGTCGCCCGAGGCCGGATTCGAACCCGGGTCCCTGGCGCTGTGAGGCAACAGTGCTAACCACTATGCCACCGTGCTGGGGTTGTTCTCCTTAGAGCAGAGAAGGTTGAGAGGAGATTTGATAGAGGTGTTCAAAATCATGAGGGGTCTGGACAGAGTCGATAGAGAGAAACTGTTCCCATTGGCGGAAGGGTCGAGAACCAGAGGACACAGATTTAAGGTGATTGGCAGAAGAACCAAAGGTGACATGAGGAAAACATTTTTTACATAATGAGTGGTTAGGAATAAAAACAGAAAATGCTGGAAATACTTAGTAGATCAGGCAGCATCTGTGGAGAAAGAAACAGTTAATGTTTCAGGTCGATGACCCTTAGGATGGTTAGGATCTGGAATGCACTGCCTGAGAGGGGGGTGGAGGCAGATTCAATCGTGGCTTTCAAAAGGGAATTGGATAAGAACCTGAAGGAAAAACATTTGCTGGGCTACGGGGAAAGGGCGGGGGAGCGGGACTCGTTGAAGTGCTCTTGCAGAGAGCCGGCACGGGTTCGACGGGCCGAATGGCCTCCTTCTGTGCCGTAACCATTCTATGCTTCACATGAGCTTCCTCCCACCCACTTCATCTCACCGGATCAGCATATCCTTCGATTCCTTTCCCCCCTCATGTACTTACCTAGCTTCCCCTTAAATGTTTGGGACGTTGTCTTGGCTTGAAAGAAATGTAAACCGTTATCTTTCCAATTCGAATCGAGTGCTCTGTTTGTCCTCTCAGGTGGACATAAAAGATCCCACGGCACTATTTTGAAGAAGAGCAAGGGAGTTCTCCCTGGTGTCCTTGATAATATTTATTCCTCCGCCAACATCACTAATAAACAGATTATCTCATCGCTGTTTGTGAGATCTTGCTGTGCATAAATTGGCTGCCACGTTTCCTACATTACAGCAGGGACTATACTTAAAGTACGTAATTGGCTGTAAAGCACTTTTGAGAGCGTCCTGAGGTGAAAGACGCTTTGGAAATGCAAGTCTTGTCTGTATGGCTCATTTTCCTCTTGCTCCACTCGATTCATTATGCTGAATCCACACAGAGATAAATGGAGGTTGCTACTTTCCGGTTATGTTGTTGAGCGTCAGCTTGTCTCAGTCGGTAGCACTCTCGCCTCTTGAGTCATCAGGCAGCGGGTTTAAGCCACAGGATTTTGAGCACAGAATCTAGACTGACGCTTCATTGCAGTGCTGAGGGAGTGCTGCACTGTCGGAGGTGCCGTCTTGCGGATAAGACGTTAAACCGAGGCCCCCGTCTGCCTATTCAAGTGGGTGCAAAAGATACGGCATTATTTGAAGAAGAGCAGGGGAGATCTCCTGGTGTTGTAGCCAACATTACTCTTTTGACAAAAACTGATTTATCAGGTCATTTTTTTGTTTGTGGGACCTTGCTGTGTACTAATTGGCTGCCATGTTTTCCTGTATAAATGCAAGAAAGACTTGCATTTATATAGCGCCTTTCACGGCCTCAGCACGTCCCAAAGCGCTTTACAGCCAATGAAGTAATATTGAAGTAACAACAGGAAACGCTGGAAAAACTCAGCAGGCCAAGCAACAAGTTCTGAAGAAGGGTTTCGACCTGAAACGTTGACTCTATTTCTCTCTCCACGGATGTTGCCTGGCCTGCTGAGTTTTTCCAGCGTTTTCTGTTGTTATTTCGGATTTCCAGCATCCGCAGTATTTTGCTCTCGAAGTAATTTTGAAGTGGAGTCACTGTTGTAATGTAGGAAATGCAGCAGCTAATTGCGCACAGCAAGCAGCCACACAACAGCAATGTGATAATGACCAGATCATCTGTTTTTTAGTGATGTTGGTTGAGGGATAAATATTGGCCCCAGGACACCGGGGAGAACTCCCCCTGCTCTTCTTCGAAATAGTGGCCGTGGGATCTTATACGTCCACCTGAGAGGGCAGACGGGGCCTCGGTTTAACGTCTCATCCAAAAGACGGCGCCTCCGACAGTGCAACAACAGTGACTGCACTTCAAAAATAACCTCTGGGCTGTGAAGTGCGTTGAGATGTCCTAAGGCTATGAAATACATTGTATAGATGTATAAATGTTGAGCTTAATGCTTGATTTTAGGATTTCTTCTTATCCTCCATAGGAGGAAGATGCTATTGTGCGGCTGCTCTCCGTAACTGGGAACCTGGCGGATCAACTCTATTACCCTTGTGAGCACGTGGCCTGGGCCGCAGACTACAAAATCCTCAGCATCAACTCCGACAAGTGGTGGACGCTCAGTAACATGCTGTGGAGTCTGTCGCTGGCCCTGGGAGCTCTGCGGTGAGTGACACTGATGAGTTATGATTGTGTCTCTCTCCTCTTCCTTCTGTCGCCTATAGAGAAAGCGGCTCCATTCTTACACAGCTACTGAAAGGGAGGGAGGGTGCAGCCAAATTTGCGCACAGCAAGATCCCACAAACCGCAATGTGGTAATGACCAGATAATCTGCCGTTGGTCGAGGGATAAATATTGGGCCAGGATTCCTCTGCACTTCTTCGAAAATAGTGCCACGGGATCTTTTACGTCCGCCTGAGAGAGGGGGGGGGCAGACGGGGGCCTCGGTTTAACGTCTCATCCGAAAGACGGCACCTCCGACAGTGCAGCACCTCCCTCTGCACTGCACCGGGAGGGTCAGCCTAGATTTTTGTGTTCGGATCTCTGGAGTGGGGCTTGAACCCACGACCTTCAGACTCAACGAGTGCTACCAACTGAGCTGTGGCTGACAACATCGAGATCTGCTGGTGTAAGCAGCCTGCGGATTAACGGGAACGAGGAATTAAACTTTATACATAGCTCTCCCACCGCCCCCCCCCCCCTTCCATGAGGCTCCATGATATGCACCTCAGCACGCCAAGACAATTAAAAAGTTGGAACACTACCGGGCTAGTGGATAAAGCCTGTGCCAGGTGTTGTACTGAGCCGTACAGACCAGGTCTGGTTCCCAGTTGGTGCTGAGGTGACTGATCTCGGCAGAATGGCAGTGTCTCTGTGACGGGATGAAAAGTGGCCGGGGTTCCAGCTCCTGATCGTTACACAGCGCTCGAGCCCTGCTGGGTCTGGTTCGGCTGTGATGCTGTTCATGGTCAGATAGCCAGTCATCGCTTATTGCTTCGTGACGAAAGGTGAGGAACCGAGTTGCTAACTTTTTGGGAGGGGGCCGGGTATGGATTCTAATTTTAAATCTTTCTGTTTTTGGATTTAGTAAATATATAGTCAGTTAACACACAGGCTGAAATAATGTGCTTTCCCCCCTTCTCCTTAATGCTGGCAGATCCTTCAGAGTTGTGCAACTGCTGATGAAGAAACTGAACGGAAACCAGACTAAAGGTCACCTCGGAACAGAGTACGGTGAAATACGTGGTTATTTATATCGGGTATTGTAAAAAGGAAACCTACCTGGCTTACGGTTAAAGGAGGGATCTTTGACTGATGCAGGGTCGGGTGGGAGAACCTCACCTGTCCTCAGTCTAAGAACATCCTGTAAGACGAGAATGAGTCGGGCAGGAGTGTCAGGTGCGGCCCAGTTTTGGTGTTGAAAGCCTGTAGATGGAAGAGAAGGTTGAGGCACGTGCGAAGTTTCGTCAATTTCCAGCTCCTGAGTCATGGTGCTATTTCTCTCGGCTTCAACACAGTGAGGATCCAGAGTGGAGGAAGAGGGGCCGGCCGGTCGGGTTTTGCAAGGAACACGGGTAAAAGATCAATGACCACAGCAGCCGCAATAAAATAGGGAAAGGTTGCAATGGGGGGCAGAGAGAGAGAGAGGTTAGAGGTGGGAATCACCTGACACCAGGTATTTCTTGTAGCCTGTCCAGGGCTGTATGAGAGGTCAGCAGTCAGCCTCCCCCAGATTGTTGGTACTTTATTCAGAGAGGGGAAAATGCAAAGGAGTGGTTTATTAATCTGAAGAAATTTTTATGATTGTCATTCACTTTTGTAGAATCCACACACAATTATTTTTGCCCTTCCCTTGTTGCGGGGAAGTACCTGACGACTGATTAGTAATTCCCCGCGGAACCAGTTTGGGAACAGCGAATCTACATTCCGTTCGGAAGATCAGGAAGTAGAATCAGTATGGGTGGAGATAAGGAATAACAAGGGGCAGAATACACTGGTGGGAGTAGTATATAGGCCCCCTAACAGTAGCTATACCATTGGACAGAATGTTAATCAAGAAATAGTAGGACCTTGTAACGAAGGTAATGCAATAATCGTGGGGGACTTTAATCTTCATATAGACTGAACAAATCAAATTGGCAAAGGTTGTCTGGAGGACGAGTTCATGGAATGCATTCGGAACAGTTTCCTAGAACAATACGTCATGGAACCAACCAGGGAAATTGTGTAATGAGACAGGGTTGGCAGAGTGATCATAATATGATAGAATTTCACGTTAAGTTTGAGAGTGACTTGCCTAAGTCCAAAACTAGAGTCTTAAACTTAAATAAAGACAATTACATTGGCATGAGGGGCGAGTTGGCTAAGGTAGATTGGAAAAATAGATTAAAAGGTATGGTGGTAGATAAGCAGTGGCTAGCATTTAAAGAAATATTTCATAATTCACAACAAAAATACATTCCTTTGAGAAACAAAAACTCCACGGGGAAAGTGATCCAACCGTGGCTAACTAAAGAAGTTAAGGATAGCATTAGAATGAAAGAAGAAGCTTATAATGTTGCAAAGAATAATAGTAAGCCTGAGGATTGGGAGAGTTTCAGAAACAGCAAAGGAGTCATTGAGTCATAACGGCACAGAAGGAGGCCATTCAGCCCATCGAGTCTGTGCCGGCTCTCTAGAGCAATCCAGTCAGTCCCATTCCCCCGCTCTATCCCCGTAGCCCTGCAAGTTTATTTCCCTCAAGTGCCTATCCAGTCTCCTCCCCTTGAAAACATTGAGTGTCTCCATTTCCACCACTTCCATCGGCAGCGAGTTCCAGGTCCTCACCACTCGCTGCGTAAAAAAGTTTTTCCTCACAACCCCCCTGTATCTCTTGCCCAAAACCTTAAATCTGTGTCCCCTAGTCCTTGTGCCATCAACTAGTGGGAACAGCCTTTCCCCGTCTAGCCTATCCAAACCCGTCATAATCTTGTACACCTCTATCAAATCACCCCTCAACCTCCTTTGCTCTAATGAAAACAAATCCAGCTTCTCCAACCTGTCCTTGTAGCTAAGATCCCCCATCCCCGGAACCATTCTGGTAAATCTCCTCTGCACCCTCTCAAGGGCCTTCACATCCTTCCTAAAGTGTGGTGACCAGAACTGGACGCAATACTCCAGTTGTAGCCTAACCAGCACTTTATAAAGGTTCAGCATAACTTCTCTACTTTTGTACTCAATCCCTCTCTTTATTAAGCCCAAGATCCCATATGCTTTGCTAACCACTCTCTCAATATGTCCCGCCACCTTCAGGGACCTACGCACATTAACTCCCAGGCCCCTCTATCCCTGCACATTCTTTAAAACTGTGCCATTAAGTCTATATTGCCTCTCCCTGTTCCTTCTGCCAAAATGCATCACCTCACACTTCTCTGTATTAAATTCCATCTGCCACTTGTCTGCCCATTCTGCTAGCCTTTCTATGTCCTGTTGCAGTCGATTGGCATCATCCTCACT
Organism: Somniosus microcephalus; assembly: GCF_052327205.1. NCBI lineage: Eukaryota > Metazoa > Chordata > Chondrichthyes > Squaliformes > Somniosidae > Somniosus > Somniosus microcephalus. Next base: position 8,778,606 of record NC_140999.1, read on the forward strand.
GTTCGCGCCCCCACCCCCCCCCCCCCCCCCCAAGTTTGGTGTCATCTGTAAATTTAGAAAATATATATATATATATATATATATAAAAATCAAAACAAGCAGTGGCCCCAGCACTGACCCTTGGGGAACACCACTGTCTTCCATCCTCCAGTCTGAAAAACAGCCATTTACCACAACTTGCTGTTTTCTGTCCTTAAGCCAATTCCTTATCCAAGCTGCCACTGATCCATCTATTCTATGAAGCTCAATTTTGTTAACCAGCCTTCTATGTGGTACTTTGTCAAACGCCTTCCTAAAATTCATGTAGACAACATCCATTGCATTCCCTTCATCAATCCTCCCTGTTACTTCATCAAAAAATTCAATTAGATTAGTCAAACATGATCTGCCTTTTACAAATCTGTGTTGGCTCTCCTTAATTAGCTTAAACCTCTCCAAGTGCCCGTTAATTTTTTTCTTGATTATTGTTTCTAAAACTTTACCCACCACTGATGTTAAACTGACCGGCCTATAGTTACTAGGATTGTCCTTACACCCTTTCTTGAACAATGGTGTCACATTTGCCACTTTCCAATCCTCAGGCACCTCCCGCATCGAGGGAAGATTGGAAAATTATGGCAAGCCTTTCCGCTATCTCCTCCCCCAATTCCTTTAACAACCTGGGATGACCAAAAAATTGATAAAAAGGGGAAAAAATAGAATGAGAGAAAACTAGCAACAAATATAAAAACAGATTGTAAGAGCTTCTACAAGTATGTAAAAAGGAAGAGAGTAGCAAAAGTAAACGTTGGTCCCTTAGAGGCTGAGACGGGAGAAATTATTATGGGGAATAAGGAAATGGCAGAAACGTTAAACAAATATTTTGTATCTGTCTTCACAGTAGAAGACACAAAAAGCATACCAAAAATGGTGGGGAACCAAGGGTCTAATGAGGGTGAGGAACTTAACGTAATTAATATAAGTAGAGAAAAAGTACTGGAGAAACTAATGGGACTAAAAGCCGACAAATCCCCTGGACCTGACGGCCTACATCCTAGGGTTCTAAAAGAGGTGGCTGAAGAGATAGTGGATGCATTGGTTTTGATCTTCCAAAATTCTAGATTCTAGAATGGTCCCAGCGGATTGAAAGGTTGCAAATGTAACACTGCTATTCAAGAAAGGAGGGAGAGAGAAAAAAACAGGGAACTACAGGCCAGTTAGCCTGACATCAGTCATCGGGGAAAATGCTGGAGTCCATTGTTAAGGAAGTGGTATCAGGGCACTTAGAAAATCATAACATGGTTAGGCAGAGTCAACATGGTTTTATGAAAGGGAAATTGCGTTTGACAAATTTATTAGAGTTTTTTGAGGATGTAACTAGCAGGGTAGATAAAGGGGAACCAGTGGATGTAGTATATTTGGATTTCCAAAAGGCATTCGATAAGGGGCCACATAAAAGGGCTCATGGGGTTGGGGGTAATAAATTAGCACAGATAGAGGATTGGTTAACGGACAGAAAACAGAGTAGGGATAAATGGATCTTTTTCAGGTTGGCAGGCTGTAACTAGTGGGGTGTCGCAAGGATCAGTGTTGGGGCTTCAGCTATTTACAATCTATATTAATGACCTAGATGAAGGGACCGAGTGAAATGTATCCAAGTTTGCTGATGATAAAGCTAGGTGGGACAGTAAGCTGTGAGGAGAACAGAGTCTGCAAAGGGATATAGATAGACTGAGTGAGTGGGCAGTAAGGTGGCAGATGGAGTATAATGTAGGGAAATGTGAGGTTATTCACTTTGGTAGGAAGAATAGAAAAACAGAATATTTTTTAAATGGTGAGAAACTTTCAAATGTTGGTGTTCAGAGAGATTTGGGTGTCCTCGTGCAAGAAACACAGAAAGCATTAATGCAGGTACAGCAAGCAATAAGGAAGGCAAATGGCATGTTGGCCTTTATTAGAAGGGGGTTGGAGTATAAGAGTAAGGAGGTCTTGCTACAATTGTACAGGGCCTTGGTGAGACCACACCTGGAGTACTGTGCACAGTTTTGGTCTCCTTATCTAAGGAAGGATATACTTGCCTTGGAGGCGGTGCAACGAAGGTTCACTAGATTGATTCCTGGGATGAGAGGCTTGTCCTATGAGGAGAGATTGTGTAGAATGGGCCGATACTCTCTGGAGTTTAGAAGAATGAGAGATGATCTCATTGAAACATACAAGATTCTGAGGGGGATTGACAGGGTAGATGCTGAGAGGTTGTTTCCCCTGGCTGGAGAGTCTAGAACTAGGGGGCAGAGTCTCAGGATAAGGGGTCGGCCATTTCAGAAAGAGATGAGGAGGAATTTCTTCACTGAGGGTTGTGAATCTTTGGAATTCTCTGCCCCAGAGGGCTGTGGATGCTGAATCTTTGAGTATATTCAAGGCTGAGATAGATAGATATATGGACTCTAGGGGAATCAAGGGATACGGGGACAGGGTAGAAAAGTGGAGTTGAGGTTAAAGATCAGCCATGATCTTATTGAATGGCGGAGCAGGTTCGAGGGGCCGTACGGCCGACTCCTGCTCCTATTTCTTACGTGCTGCCCCACAAAGAACTTGATAAATACTCCCTCGTCTGAGTGCTTTCAACACATGCCGGCCAATTACTGAGGTCCGCAGGGCATTGTAAACCAGACAGCATAAAAGCTTTGCTGGCAGGGATGTATACAAATTGCATTAGTCTTCTGTGGTTTGGCACTAAGCCAGGTGCCTCGCTCACTGGATGTACACCGTTTATATGCTGTCTTGCATCTTGGCACCTCTTCACACAAAGGATGGTGGAAATCTGGAACTCTTTCCCCCACCCCCCCACCCTCAACGGCTGTGGATCAATGTTTCCTGTAAAAAAAAATTGGTGCCGCGCGACCCCCTTAAGGGGCTGCACGGGCCATTCAGAATACCATGCTTACAGGGAACATTGCTGGGGATGCTGGGGGACAAGTGGAGCTTTCAGGACTGAGGTTTTTTGTTGGGTGAGGGTGTGCAGCAAAGGCAGGTAGATGGAGTTAAGGTACAGATCAGCCATGATCTAAATATAAAATAGTCACTAATAAAGCCAATTCAGGAGAAACCCCTTTATCCAGAGAGTGGTGAGAATGTGGAACTCGCTACCACAGGGAGTGGTTGAGGCGAATAGCAGAGATGCATTTAAGGGGAAGCTCGATAAACACACGAGGGAGAAAGGAATAGAGGATATGCTGATAGGGTTACAACAACAACACTGTACATTTATAGAGCACATTTAACACAGCAAGGCGCTTAATAAGAGCGATATCATTAAAACATTATTGACACCGAGCCACATAAGGATATTAGGGCAGGTGACCAAAAGCCTGGTCAAAGAGATCGGTTTTAAGGAGCGTCTTAAAGGAGGCGAGAGAGGCCGAGAGGTTTAGGGAGGGAATTCCAGAGCTTAGGGCCCAGGCAGCTGCAGGCACGGCCGCCAATGGTGGAGCGATTAAAATCCAGGATGCTCAAGAGTCCAGAATTGGAGGAGCGCAGAGATCTCGGAGGGGTGTAGGGCTGGAGGAGGTTACAGAGATAGGGAGGGGGCGAGGCCATGGAGGGATTTGAAAACATGGATCAGGATTTTAAGATCGAGGCGTTGCCGGACTGGGAGCCAATGTAGGTCAGCGAGCACAGGGGGTGATGGGAGAACGGGACTTGGTGCGAGTTAGAGTACGGGCAGCAGAGTTTTTGATGAGCACCAGTTTATGTAGGGTGGCTGTCCAGGAGTGCGTTGGAATAGTCAAGCCTAGAGGCAACAAAGGCATGGATGAGGGTTTCAGCAGCAGATGAGCTGAGGCAAGATGAAGAGGGGTGGGAGGAGGCTGGTGTGGAGCATAAACACCGGCACGGACCAGTTGGGCCGAATGGCCTGTTTCTGTGCTGTAATTTCTATGTGTTTACAGATGTCAGCAGGCACTGTCCTACTAATGCTATTTAAAAAAATAAATGTCACCTCCTAGAGAATCGAACAGTTTGAGCAGAAGGACGTACCGAATGCGGATGCGAGCGGAAGTTCTCAACATCGTCAGCAGCCTGGCTGACCTGACAAACGCTGTCCACTGGATGCCGCCCGGCTTCTTATGGGCAGGGAAGTTCCCCGAGTGGCTGGTCGGACTAATGGGGACGGTTTCTTCGGTGATAGGTCTCTACCAAATGTCCTTCGGATGCAACGGTGCCAAGGACCCGTGAGAGGAGGGCCACGTGACTTTGACCCGGTAATCTGGCACCTTGGCCGGCGGTTTCACGTGATGCCGATTCGTTTTGTGGCTGTGTTCGGTGACGGGAGGTCGTTGGCTGTTGTTTTTTTCGGGACGGGGGGGGGGGTGTGTGTGGGAGCCGTCTCCGCACGATCAAAGGGCCGCCTGCGGCTTCATATCACCGCACCCACCCCACCCCCTGCTGGACCTCAGCCGCCGAGGCGGAGCTAGAGCTTCGTGACTTTATCCCGGCGAAACCTCGGCCCTGTCCCCAAGATTGTCATCAACCGGCCTGACACTATCACAGAAATCACAGAAACCCCACAGTGCAGATAGAGGCCATTTCGGCCCATCGAGCCTGCACCGACACATATCCCACCCGATCCCCGTAACCCCTACACCAACACATATCCCACCCTATCCCCGTAACCCCACATATTTAATCCCCCTAACACTAAGGGTCAATTTATCATAGCCAATCAACCTAACCCGCACATCTTTGGACTGTGGGAGGAAACTGGAGCACCCGGAGGAAACCCACGCAAACACGGGGAGAATGTGCAAACTCCACACAGACAGTCGCCCGAGGCCGGATTCGAACCCGGGTCCCTGGTGCTGTGAGGCAACAGTGCTAACCACTATGCCACCGTGTCTGCCTAACAAGGCACCGCTTCGCTTCCATTCTACCGAACTGGCCAAGCTCAAATACGTCTGAATTTTGGACCCAGATTAGCAATCTCCCGCCCCCACCCTTTACCATAGAATCTTACAGCGCAGAAGGAGGCCATTTGGCCCATCGTGCCTGTGCCGGCTCTCTGAAAGAGCTCTCCAATTAGTCCCACTCTCCCATTTTTTTGTTTTTACTCCGAGCAAGTGTCGAGGAAGTTCCCTTTACACCGCTTACCTGCTTGCGGGAACGATCGTGAAGAAATGTGTGGGTTACGGGCTTTCCCCGTGACCTAGAGGGTAAGACTTTGCACCAGCACAGGCCCAGGATTCGACCTCAGGTCTGTACTGAGTTAGCCAACCTCCGCGCCGGGGTGGGGGCCCTACAAATGGCCTCAGTGAGCTAGAGAGCGGAATAATCGATCAGGGAGGGAGCTGCTCTTGGCCACTGTCCTTGCTGGGAATGTGCATGTGTGTGTGTGTGTGGGCTTCGGGCGAGGTGGAGGCCGGGCTCGGCTGCGAAGTCTTCCGTTTCACCACTCCCGAGTCTCGGCAGACCAGCGGAGAACGGCTACCACAGGCCCTCCCGACATGATTCTCCGCTTCTGGGAAGAAAAGCAGGGTTAAATATCGGGTCAAAATAAAAAAACTGGGGAACTTTCGGATGCCGTAACTTGGCTTCACTAAATGCCGTTTGTCGGTGTTGTGAAGTGGTTTGTACCCCACGGAAACCCAAACACTGAAACCTTGCGTTTAAAAGGGTGACACTGGGTTAAATAGCAGCATGTCATTTATCTCCAGGTTTATATATTTTTTAATTACTCAAGCCGAACCCAGTTGTGTGCCGTCGCTCATTGTTTCTGTGCAGGGGACAGTCTCCCAGGGAGACCCCCCGCCCCTCCCCACCTCCGTCCTAACTTACAAAAGACAAGTGCCCGTAGACAGACAGAGCTACCATTGCAGAAAATGTTTAATGTTACTGGAACACAGCAACAGAAATAACATTACTCGCTCAACAAATGTGTAAAATGATAACAGATGAACTGAAATCTAACCTACAGCGTAAAGAAAAGTGTTTCAGAGAATTAAAAAATCCAAATGCATTTTTTTCCAATAAAAACATTCTTATTTCAGGTTTCACTTTTTCTCTTTTGTTTGCGATTTTTTGATTCTGATTATAAAGCTTTGTGCCCTCAATTTTCTCTAAATTATTAGTAGGCTGTAGAAATTAAAGTTGTATGTTTTCCACTAAAGAAATTTTTTTTTAAAATTTATTCATTCATGTGGGCGTCGCTGGCGAGACTGGCATTTATAGAAACATAGAAACATAGAAGCTGGAGTAGGCCATTCGGCCCCTCGAGCCTGCTCTGCCATTCAATGCGATCATGGCTGATCATCCAAACTCAGTACCCTGTCCCTGCCTTCTCCCCATATCCCTTGATCCCTTTAGCATTAAGAAATATATCTATAGAAACATAGAAGATATTGCCCATCGCCAGTCGCCCTTGAGGAGGTGGTGGTGAGCCGCCGCCTTGAACCGCTGCAGTCCCGTGTGGTGAAGGTGCTCCCACAGCGCTGTTAGGGAGGGCCGAATCCGATGCCTAGGTCGATCCCGGGTAGTCCGTCCGGTTTAATTCTCATTATACATTTTGTAGTGCTTTGTTACAACTGAGTGTCTCGCTGGGCCATTTCAGAGGGCAGTTAAGAGTCAACCACATTGCTGTGGGCCTGGAGTCACATCTCGGCCAGACCGGGTAAGGACAGCAGATTTCCTTCCCTAACGGTGAACCAGATGGGTTTTTATGACAATCCGGTAGTTTCATGGTCACCATCACTGATACTAGCTTTTTGATCCAGATTTATTTAATTCGCTGAATTTAAATTCACAAACTGCCGTGGTGGGATTTGAACTCGTCTCTCTGGATCATTAGTCCAGACTCCTGGATTACTAGACCAGTGATTACCACTACACGACTGTTTCCTACAATACAACAGTGACTCCACTTCAAAAAGTACTTCATTGGCTGTGAAGCGCTTTGGGACGACCTGAGGTTGTGAAAGCCACTATAGAAATCCAAGCTTTTCTTTCATTTTCGAACGTGGGAAGTTGCCTTCGGTGTTTCTGCGGGAGTCTCAAACTATATAGACCCCGGCAGAAGAATATAAAAGCAGGTTCACAGGTTTCCGACTGAGTATCGCTTCTAAAACGCGACCTGCGAATGTGCGGCAGCGCTGCTGAAATAAAAAACAGAGAACACTGGAAATAGGCAGCGTCTGAAAAGAGAAAAAGCTGCCTCTGTGTATTTCTCCTTTGTTGCTGCATCTCCAAGAGGCCCCCAGAGTTTTTACTGCAGGTTTTAAAGGGGCGCCTTCATCGTGGAGCTTTGTGCTGGCTTTATTTACAAACGTGATGCAGTGCTGTGAATTCTGCCAACGCATTGCCATGGCAACTATATATCCTGACTGAAATAAAGCCTTGTTCGCCCTCAAACAAAAAGGCTTGAAAAAGGAAGTGTCGAGGGAGAGCTTATTGAGATGCCACAGGCGTGGATAAATTGAATACATGACTGCGGTAGTGTAGCGGTTATATTACTGGACTAGTAATCCAGCGAACATGAGTTCAAGGCGGTTGAGGAGGGGAAAAAAAATCTAATAATAAAAACGCTGGTCTATGTAAAACTAAACAAAAGTGACCATGAAGCTGTCGGATTGTGGTTATAAACCCAGCTGGTTCACAAATGTCCCTTTAGGGATGGACATTACCGTTCTTATCTGGTCTGGGCTTACACGTGACTCCAGTCCCCCCACACTAACGTGGTTGGCTCTTAACTGGCCTCTGAGCGTGCCTTCAGCTGCCTAGGTCTTGAGCTATGGTATTTCCCTCGCCCTCCCTCTCCTCCTTTAAAGCCTACCTCCCTGACCAAGCCTTTGGTCATCTGCCCTAGCATCTCCTTATATGGCTCAGTGTCAAAAAAAATTTTTTCGCTACCACTCCTGTGAAGCGCCTTGGGACGTTTTGTTAAAGGCGCTATATAAATCTAGGTGGTGGTTGTTGAAGTGGCCTAGCAAGCCACTCTGTTGTATCAGACTAGGGACGGACAATAAATGCTGGCCTTGCCAGCGATGCCCACATCTCAAGAATTAATCTAGGAAAGTAGTGTTACATAACCACAATCTCTGTAACCAGGGCATAATCTCAAGCTCGGGGATGGGGAGGTGAAGGGGCAGTTTGGATACACACAGTGGGTGTTGAATATACGGAACCGTGATTAGCGTCGGCAAATTCAGGAGGGATCCTGGTAGATATTTGGTAGAGAAGGCTATAAAAGAGAGTGTGCATATGATGTTTTTCCAACTTTGAGACTGACTGGTTGATCCAGCAACAACAACTTGTATTTATATAGCGCCTTTAACACAGTGAAACAGCCCAAGGCACTTCGCAGGAACGTAAATCAGACAAAATAAGAGAATTAGGACAGGTGACCAAAAGTTTGGTCAAAGTGGTGGGTTTTAAGGAGCGTCTAAAAGGCGGAGAGGTTTAGGGAGGGAATTCCAGAGCTCAGGACCCAGGCAGCTGAAGGCACGGCCACCAATGGTGGAGCAATGGAAATCGGGGATGTGCAGGAGGCCAGAATTGGAGGAGCGCGGAGATCTCGGAGTGGTTGCAGGGCTGGAGGAGGTTACAGAGATAGGGAGGGGTGCGAGGCCATGGAGGGATTGGAACACGAGGCACAATGGTCTCTTGTGGTCCTGTGGTGAGCGATGTTCTTTCTCACAGAGACGGTGGCCCTTTAAAACAAATTGTTTCAGTGCCAGTTTACCAAAAACTAGCCAAAAGCTTAAGATTTTGTTTGTTTCGGGCACAGTGGCTGGTGTTCTACCCAAACAATTTCCAAGTCAGAATGTTCTGATAAAATTTACCTTTGCTTGAGGTGTGTGAGGTTTGTTGCATAGCTTGAGTTGTAAAGGGCTCAAGTTAAGCACACAGATGTGAATACTGTAATAGGTTGCTGAGCTATCGTAACAATGTACCCGAAAAAGAACATAAGAAATAGGTGCAGGTGCAGGCCATGCGGCCCCTCGAGCCTGCTCCGCCATTCAATGAGATCATGGCTGATCTTCGACTTCAACTCCACTTTCCCGCCTGATCTCCGTATTCCTTCATTCCCTTTAGTGTCCAAAAATTGACCAACTAACTGCAAAAAGCGAAATTAGTTGAAAAATCTTAGTACCTGTACTATACCAATTTCTAGGGACCAAGAAAAGGTCATTAAATCCTGTCCCTTTCTCACCATATCTCCTCTGTGTGTCCAGAAACTGCTCAAGCCTATTTTTACACTCTGTACAATGTCCTTCCCTGGTAACATATTCCATGACTCCCCTTTGGGTGAAAATACTATCACCTGATGTCTTTTGCTACTCCCAGCTTCCTCTAACTCCTGTTCCCTGGTATTTGAATCCTTTGCCATAAGTGAACACCTTGTCTGGATCAATGTCTTCGGTTCTCTTTATAAACCTCATTTATTGGCACCTCAGTGTCTCTTTCCTGAAGGAACTAAGCCCATCCTTCCTCCACAACCTTTTTTTTTTTAATTCGTTAGATTTAAAGACCGCATGGATGAACTACAGAATTTGTTCATTCCAGTTTGGCATAAAAATAAAACAAAAAAGGTGACTCAACCGTGGCTAACAAGGGAAATTAGGGATAGCATAAGATCCAAGGAGAGGACATATAAATTGGCCAGAAAAAGCAGTAAACCTGAGGATTGGGAGCAGTTTAGGATTCAACAAAGGAGGACAAAGGGATTAATTAAGAAGGGGAAAATAGAATATGAGAGTAAGCTTGCAGGGAACATAAAAACTGACTAAAAGCTTTTATAGATTGGTGAAGTCAAGCTTAGGTCCCTTGCAGTCAGAATCAGGGGAATTTATAATGGGGAACAAAGAAATGGCAGACCAATTAAATACATATTTTGGTTCTGTCTTCACAAAGGAGGACAAAAATAACCTCCCAGAGACGTCGGGGAACATAGGGTCTGATGAAAGGGAGGAACTGAAAGAAATCAGTATTTGTAGGGAAATGGTGTTAGGGAAATTGATGGGATTGAAGGCCGATATATCCCCAGGGCCTGATAATCTACATCCTAGTGTACTTAAGGAAGTGGCCCTAGAAATAGTAGATGCATTGCTGATCATCTTCCAACATTCGATGGAATCTGGAACAGTACCCATGGATTGGAGGGTAGCTAATGTTACCCCACTATTCAAAAAAGGTGGTAGAGAAAAAATGGGGAATTACAGACCGGTAAGCCTGACATCGGTAGTGGGGAAAATGCTAGAGTCCATTATAAAAGATGTAATAGCAGAGCACTTGGAAAACAATGACAGGATCGGACAAAGTCAACATGGATTTACAAAAGGTAAATCGTGCTTGACTAATCTACTGGAATTTTTTGAGGATGTAACTGGTAAAATAGAAGGGAGAACCAGTGGATGTGGTGTATTTGGACTTTCAGAAGGCTTTCGATAAGGTCCCACATAAGAGATTAGCGTGTAAAGTTAAGGCACATGGGATTGGGGGCAAGGTATTGACTTGACTGGTTGGCAGACAGAAAGCAAAGAGTTGGAATAAACGGGTCTTTTTCTGAGTGGCAGGCAGTGACTAGTGGGGTACCGCAGGGATCGGTCCTTCAGCCCCAGCTATTCACAATATATATCAATGATTTGGATGAGGGAACCAAATGTAATATTTCCAAGTTTGCTGACGACACGAAACTAGGTGGGATTGTGAGTTGTGAGGAGGATGCCGAGAAACTCCAGGATGATTTGGACAGGTTGGGTGATTGGGCAGAAGCATGGCAGATGCAATATAACATGGATAAATGTGAGGTTATCCACTTTGGTGGCAAAAACAGGAAGGCAGATTATTATCTGAATGGCAATAGATTGGGAGAAGAGGAAGTGCAAAGAGACCTGGGTGTCCTTGTGCACCAGTCGCTGAAGGTAAGCATGCAGGTGCAGCAGGCGGTTAAGAAGGCAAATGGTATGTTGGCCTTCGCAGCGAGAGGGTTTGAGTACAGGAACAAGGATGTCTTGCTGCAGTTGTACAGGGCCTTGGTGAGACCACACCTTGAGTATTGTGTGCAGTTTTGGTCACCTTATCTGTGGAAGGATGTTCTGGCCATGGAGGGAGTGCAGCGAAGATTTACCAGACTGATACCTGGGATGGCAGGAATGACGTATGAGGAGAGATTGGGTCGATTGGGCTTATACTCGCTGGAGTTTAGAAGAATGAGAGGGGATCTCATTGACACTTATAAAATTTTAACAGGACTGGACAGACTAGATGCAGGAAGGATGTTCCCGATGGCGGGGGAGTCCAGAACCAGGGGTCACAGTCTAAGGATAAGGGGTAAGCCATTTAGGGCAGAGATGAGGAGGAATTTCTTCACCCAGAGAGTGGTGAACCTGTGGAATTCTCTACCACAGAAGGCAGTTGAGGCCAATTCATTAAATATATTCAAGAAGGAGTTAGATATATTTCTTAAGGCTAAAGGGATCAAGGGATATGGGGAGAAGGCAGGGACAGGGTACTGAGTTTGGATGATCAGCCATGATCTCATTGAATGGCAGAGCAGGCTCGAGGGGCCGAATGGCCTACTCCTGCTCCTAACATCTATGTTTCTATCAGGACCCTTGCAATTCACCTCTGCCTGATTTCAGTCTTCGGTCCATCCTGACTTGGAAATATATCGCTGTTCTTTCATCATCGCTGGGTCGAAATCCTGGTACTCCCTAACAGCACTGTGGGAGCACCTTCACCACACGGACTGCAGCGGTTGAAGAAGGCGGCTCACCACCACCTTCTCAAGGGCAATTAGGGATGGGCAATAAATGCTGACCTTGCCAGCAACGCCCACATCCCATGAATTAATTTTTTTTGAAGTCTTGGTATGAGGGACTTCAGTTCTGTGGGGAGACTAGAGAAGCTGGGATTGTGGGGAGACTAGAGAAGCTGGGATTGTTCTCCTTGGAGCAGCGAAGGTTATGGGAAGATTTAATAGTGGTGTTCAAAATTATGGAGGGTTTTGATCGAGTAAATAAGGTGAAACTGTTTCCACTGGCAGGTGGGTCGGTAACCAGAGGACACAGATTTAACTGGTAAGAACTGCATCTTACCCGGTACTAACCCTCATTTACCTGGCATCCTCATCCTCGCTAATTTTGAAATTTATCATTAGGTGGGTGGTGGTAATGGAATAAATCCAAAAAAATCAATAGGCTTAATTATAAAATTATCTAGTTATTTTAAACTAGATCTTTTAAAGGGGTATTTAAAAAACCCAGAACAATACAGTGCTTAATCTGCACGGTACATATACACTGTTATAAACTCAGCAGACACGCGGGACTCATTGCAAAGATGCAATCTAATCTCCCAAGTAAAAGCTCCTTGAGCTTTGAAATTGCTGTAAATTATATCTAAACCCCCTCCACCCCATGAGATTACTGCCTTGTAAACACTGTCAGGTATCCACACGAGTCTAGATTTTCCGAAAACAGATCAGCAGTGAGGTAATGGTAATATCGGAAAATCTTAGGCAGTCTGCCAGAAATGGAAAAAATCTGCAGGGCCATTTGGAAAGAGCGGGGAGGAGTGGAAGGAATTGGATGGCTCTTTCAAAGAGCTGGCACGATGGGCCGAATGGCCGCCTCTCGTGCTGTGGGATTCTACGAATTCTGTTTTTTTAGAACGTAAACTTAAGTCTTTTTATCGTATCCCGCTGTGTGTGGCTGCATCATAAGAGAAGCCCGACTTCAACACCCAGTCTGAACAGAACCATACGGACCAGGAAAGTCTTGCATTGGATCCCTGGTCTGTGCTGAGCCAGGGTTAAGGTCGGGACGCTGTCATTTCATAGAATTATACAGCACAGAAGGAGGCCATTCGGCCCATTCATGCCTGTGCTGGCTCTTTGAAAGAGCTATCCAACTTCTCCCACTCCCGCTGCTCTTTCCCCAGGGCCCTGCAAATGTTTCTGTTTCAACTATAGATCCAATTATCCTTTTGAAAGTTACTATTGAATCTGCATCCACCACAGGCAGTGCATTCCAAAAGAAAGCTTTGCATTTGTGTCAGCTGTGGCTCAGTGGGTAGCAACCTCGCCTCCGAGTCAGAAGGCTGTGGGTTCAAGTCCCCACCAAAGACGTGAGCACAAAATTCTAAGCTGACATGGGAGTGCTGCACTGTCTTAGGTGCCGTCTTTCGGATGGGATGTTAAACCGAGGCCCTGTCTGCTCTCTCGGGTGGACATAAAAGATCAACCATGATCTTATTGAATGGCGACGCAGGCTTGAGGGGCCAAATGGCCGCCTGTTCCTAGTTCTTATGGTCGTGAAAGGTGCTATATAAATGCAAGTCTTTCTTTATTTTTATAGCGCCTTTCATGACCTCGGGAAGTCCCAAAGCGCTTTACAGTCAATGAAATACTTTTTGAAGTGTAGTCACTGGTAATGTGGGAAACGCGGCAGCAAGTTTTGCACAGCAAGCTCCCACAAACAGCAATGTGATAATGACCGGATAATCTGTTTTTTAATTATGTTGATTGAGGGATAAATATTGAAACCAGGGATAACTCCCCTGCTCTTCTCCGAAATAGTTCCATGGTAACATCCACCTGAGAGGGGCCTCGGTTTAAAGTCTCATCCGAAAGACGGCACCTCCAACAGTGCAGCACTCCCTCAGTACTGCACTGGGAGTGTCAGCCTAGGTTTTTGAACTCAAGTCTCATGAAGTACGACTTGAACCCACAACCTTCTGACTCAGAGGCGAGAGTGCTGCCCACTGAGCCACGGCTAACACTCCAGATAATAATAATAACTCACCCCTGGGACCTGGAGAGGAAATATCCTCTCAATCTTTCTCCAGCAGCTGGAACATGCGCATACATGGGTTGGGAACAGGATTGGGGTTGCTGTTGATGCCCTCCAGAGTTGAATAGCTGGCATTGGTTTACACCATGGAGCCTCAGGAGCCACCTATAAAGATTGACTCAATACACCCATTAATTTTGCAGCTACCTCAGGTATCTGATACTAACCGATATTGCGAGTTCGGATTTAGGATTTATCTACGCGAGGAGGCAAAAAAAAGTGAAGAGCATTTCTTTCAAAACCTCCAGGCCCATGGAATTCGATCCCGACAAACCAGCAAATAAGAACTATAAGTGCGAGTAGGACTGAGTTACCAGGGCTCAGGGACTGAGTTACCAGGGCTCAGGGACTGAGTTACCAGGGCCCAGGGACTGAGTTACCAGGGCTCAGGGACTGAGTTACCAGGGCCCAGGGACTGAGTTACCAGGGCCCAGGGACTGAGATACCAGGGCCCAGGGACTGAGTTACCAGGGCCCAGGGACTGAGTTACCAGGGCCCAGGGACTGAGTTACCAGGGCCCAGGGACTGAGTTACCAGGGCCCAGGGACTGAGTTACCAGGGCCCAGGGACTGAGTTACCAGGGCCCAGGGACTGAGTTACCAGGGCCCAGGGACTGAGTTACCAGGGCCCAGGGACTGAGTTACCAGGGACTGAGTTACCAGGGCCCAGGGACTGAGTTACCAGGGCCCAGGGACTGAGTTACCAGGGCCCAGGGACTGAGTTACCAGGGCCCAGGGACTGAGTTACCAGGGCCCAGGGACTGAGTTACCAGGGCTCAGGGACTGAGTTACCAGGGCCAAGGGACTGAGTTACCAGGGCTCAGGGACTGAGTTACCAGGGCTCAGGGACTGAGTTACCAGGGCCCAGGGACTGAGTTACCAGGGCCCAGGGACTGAGTTACCAGGGCCCAGGGACTGAGTTACCAGGGCCCAGGGACTGAGTTACCAGGGCCCAGGGACTGAGTTACCAGGGCCCAGGGACTGAGTTACCAGGGCCCAGGGACTGAGTTACCAGGGCCCAGGGACTGAGTTACCAGGGCCCAGGGACTGAGTTACCAGGGCCCAGGGACTGAGTTACCAGGGCCCAGGGACTGAGTTACCAGGGCCCAGGGACTGAGTTACCAGGGCCCAGGGACTGAGTTACCAGGGCTCAGGGACTGAGTTACCAGGGCTCAGGGACTGAGTTACCAGGGCCCAGGGACTGAGTTACCAGGGCCCAGGGACTGAGTTACCAGGGCTCAGGGACTGAGTTACCAGGGCTCAGGGACTGAGTTACCAGGGCCCAGGGACTGAGTTACCAGGGCTCAGAGACTGAGTTACCAGGGACTGAGTTACCAGGGCTCAGGGACTGAGTTACCAGGGCCCAGGGACTGAGTTACCAGGGACTGAGTTACCAGGGCTCAGGGACTGAATTACCAGGGCCCAGGGGCTGAGTTACCAGGGCCCAGGGACTGAGTTACCAGGGCCCAGGGACCGAGTTACCAGGGCCCAGGGGCTGAGTTACCAGGGCCCAGGGACTGAGTTACCAGGGCCCAGGGACTGAGTTACCAGGGCCCAGGGACTGAGTTACCAGGGCCCAGGGGCTGAGTTACCAGGGCCCAGGGGCTGAGTTACCAGGGCCCAGGGGCTGAGTTACCAGGGCCCAGGGGCTGAGTTACCAGGGCCCAGGGACTGAGTTACCAGGGACTGAGTTACCAGGGCTCAGGGACTGAATTACCAGGGCCCAGGGGCTGAGTTACCAGGGCCCAGGGACTGAGTTACCAGGGCCCAGGGACCGAGTTACCAGGGCCCAGGGACCGAGTTACCAGGGCCCAGGGGCTGAGTTACCAGGGCCCAGGGGCTGAGTTACCAGGGCCCAGGGACTGAGTTACCAGGGCCCAGGGACTGAGTTACCAGGGCCCAGGGACTGAGTTACCAGGGCCCAGGGACTGAGTTACCAGGGCCCAGGGGCTGAGTTACCAGGGCCCAGGGGCTGAGTTACCAGGGCCCAGGGGCTGAGTTACCAGGGCCCAGGGGCTGAGTTACCAGGGCCCAGGGGCTGAGTTACCAGGGCCCAGGGACTGAGTTACCAGGGCCCAGGGACTGAGTTACCAGGGCCCAGGGACTGAGTTACCAGGGCCCAGGGACTGAGTTACCAGGGCCCAGGGACTGAGTGACCAGGGCCCAGGGACTGAGTGACCAGGGCCCAGGGACTGAGTTACCAGGGCCCAGGGACTGAGTTACCAGGGCCCAGGGACTGAGTTACCAGGGCCCAGGGACTGAGTTACCAGGGCTCAGGGACTGAGTTACCAGGGCTCAGGGACTGAGTTACCAGGGCTCAGGGACTGAGTTACCAGGGCCCAGGGACTGAGTTACCAGGGCTCAGGGACTGAGTTACCAGCGCTCAGGGACTGAGTTACCAGGGCTCAGGGACTGAGTTACCAGGGCTCAGGGACTGAGTTACCAGGGCCCAGGGACTGAGTTACCAGGGCCCAGGGACTGAGTTACCAGGGACTGAGTTACCAGGGCCCAGGGGCTGAGTTACCAGGGCCCAGGGACTGAGTTACCAGGGCCCAGGGACTGAGTTACCAGGGCCCAGGGACTGAGTTACCAGGGCTCAGGGACTGAGTTACCAGGGCTCAGGGACTGAGTTACCAGGGCCCAGGGACTGAGTTACCAGGGCTCAGAGACTGAGTTACCAGGGACTGAGTTACCAGGGCTCAGGGACTGAGTTACCAGGGCTCAGGGACTGAGTTACCAGGGCCCAGGGACTGAGTTACCAGGGACTGAGTTACCAGGGCTCAGGGACTGAGTTACCAGGGCTCAGGGACTGAGTTACCAGGGCCCAGGGACTGAGTTACCAGGGCACGGGGACTGAGTTACCAGGGCCCAGGGACTGAGTTACCAGGGCCCAGGGACTGAGTTACCAGGGCTCAGGGACTGAGTTACCAGGGCTCAGGGACTGAGTTACCAGGGCTCAGGGACTGAGTTACCAGGGCTCAGGGACTGAGTTACCAGGGACTGAGTTACCAGGGCCCAGGGGCTGAGTTACCAGGGCCCAGGGACTGAGTTACCAGGGCTCAGGGACTGAGTTACCAGGGCTCAGGGACTGAGTTACCAGGGCTCAGGGACTGAGTTACCAGGGCCCAGGGACTGAGTTACCAGGGCCCAGGGACCGAGTTACCAGGGCCCAGGGACAGAGTTACCAGGGCCCAGGGACCGAGTTACCAGGGCCCAGGGGCCGAGTTACCAGGGCCCAGGGACCGAGTTACCAGGGCCCAGGGACCGAGTTACCAGGGCCCAGGGACCGAGTTACCAGGGCCCAGGGACCGAGTTACCAGGGCCCAGGGACCGAGTTACCAGGGCCCAGGGGCCGAGTTACCAGGGCTCAGGGACTGAGTTACCAGGGCCCAGGGACTGAGTTACCAGGGCTCAGGGACTGAGTTACCAGGGCTCAGGGGCTGAGTTACCAGGGCCCAGGGGCTGAGTTACCAGGGCCCAGGGGCTGAGTTACCAGGGCCCAGGGGCTGAGTTACCAGGGCCCAGGGACTGAGTTACCAGGGCCCAGGGACTGAGTTACCAGGGCCCAGGGACTGAGTTACCAGGGCCCAGGGACTGAGTGACCAGGGCCCAGGGACTGAGTTACCAGGGCCCAGGGACTGAGTTACCAGGGCCCAGGGACTGAGCTACCAGGGCCCAGGGACTGAGTTACCAGGGCCCAGGGACTGAGTTACCAGGGCCCAGGGACTGAGTTACCAGGGCCCAGGGACTGAGTTACCAGGGCCCAGGGACTGAGTTACCAGGGCCCAGGGACTGAGTTACCAGGGCCCAGGGACTGAGTTACCAGGGCCCAGGGACTGAGTTACCAGGGCCCAGGGACTGAGTTACCAGGGCTCAGGGACTGAGTTACCAGTGCCCAGGGACTGAGTTACCAGGGCTCAGGGACTGAGTTACCAGCGCTCAGGGACTGAGTTACCAGAGCTCAGGGACTGAGTTACCAGGGCTCAGGGACTGAGTTACCAGGGCCCAGGGACTGAGTTACCAGGGACTGAGTTACCAGGGCTCAGGGACTGAGTTACCAGGGCCCAGGGACTGAGTTACCAGGGCTCAGGGACTGAGTTACCAGGGCCCGGGGACTGAGTTACCAGGGCCCGGGGACTGAGTTACCAGGGCCCGGGGACTGAGTTACCAGGGCCCGGGGACTGAGTTACCAGGGCCCGGGGACTGAGTTACCAGGTCCCGGGGACTGAGTTACCAGGGCCCGGGGACTGAGTTACCAGGGCCCGGGGACTGAGTTACCAGGGCCCAGGGACTGAGTTACCAGGGCCCAGGGACTGAGTTACCAGGGCCCAGGGGCTGAGTTACCAGGGCCCAGGGACTGAGTTACCAGGGCCCAGGGACTGAGTTACCAGGGCCCAGGGACTGAGTTACCAGGGCCCAGGGACTGAGTTACCAGGGCCCAGGGACTGAGTTACCAGGGCTCAGGGACTGAGTTACCAGGGCCCAGGGACTGAGTTACCAGGGCCCAGGGACTGAGTTACCAGGGCCCAGGGACTGAGTTACCAGGGCCCAGGGACTGAGTTACCAGGGCCCAGGGACTGAGTTACCAGGGACTGAGTTACCAGGGCCCAGGGACTGAGTTACCAGGGCCCAGGGACTGAGTTACCAGGGCCCAGGGACTGAGTTACCAGGGCTCAGGGACTGAGTTACCAGGGCTCAGGGACTGAGTTACCAGGGCCCAGGGACTGAGTTACCAGGGCCCAGGGACTGAGTTACCAGGGCCCAGGGACTGAGTTACCAGGGCGCAGGGACTGAGTTACCAGGGCCCAGGGACTGAGTTACCAGGGCCCAGGGACTGAGTTACCAGGGCCCAGGGACTGAGTTACCAGGGCCCAGGGACTGAGTTACCAGGGCCCAGGGACTGAGTTACCAGGGCCCAGGGACTGCGTTACCAGGGCCCAGGGGCTGAGTTACCAGGGCCCAGGGGCTGAGTTACCAGGGCCCAGGGACTGAGTTACCAGGGCCCAGGGACTGAGTTACCAGGGCCCAGGGACTGAGTTACCAGGGCCCAGGGGCTGAGTTACCAGGGACTGAGTTACCAGGGCCCAGGGACTGAGTTACCAGGGCCCAGGGACTGAGTTACCAGGGCCCAGGGACTGAGTTACCAGGGCCCAGGGACTGAGTTACCAGGGCCCAGGGGCTGAGTTACCAGGGCCCAGGGACTGAGTTACCAGGGCCCAGGGCCTGAGTTACCAGGGCCCAGGGACTGAGTTACCAGGGCTCAGTGGCTGAGTTACCAGGGGCCCAGGGGCTGAGTTACCAGGGCCCAGGGGCTGAGTTACCAGGGCCCAGGGGCTGAGTTACCAGGGCCCAGGGACTGAGTTACCAGGGCCCAGGGACTGAGTTACCAGGGCCCAGGGGCTGAGTTACCAGGGGCTCAGGGACTGAGTTACCAGGGCCCAGGGGCTGAGTTACCAGGGACTGAGTTCCCAGGGCTCAGGGACTGAGTTACCAGGGCCCAGGGGCTGAGTTACCAGGGCCCAGTGGCTGCGTTGCCAGGGCTCAGGGACTGAATTGCCAGGGACTGAGTTGCCATGGACTGAATTGCCAGGGACTGAGTTGCCATGGACTGAGTTGCCAGGGGCTGAGTTACCAGGGCCCAGGGACTGAGTTACCAGGGACTGAGTTACCAGGGCCCAGGGACTGAGTTACCAGGGCCCAGTGGCTGCGTTGCCAGGGCTCAGGGACTGAATTGCCAGGGACTGAGTTGCCATGGACTGAGTTGCCAGGGGCTGAGTTGCCAGGGCTCAGGGGCCATATCGGCAGTCATGTGAAGAACGGCCCATTTGAATAAGGCATCAAATGGCCCCTGGCAACCCAACTCCTACCAGCAACACCTTCCGGAGATGGGTGAGGGAAGGTAAAAGGAAGGATGTTTAACTCAAGAACTGATAGAGAGAAGGCAGTCATTTAGTCAGTGTTCACATAACATCTGTACACCACCCAAACTTTGTTCCTTGGTTTGTCTAAACCCCTAGAGTTCATCATATCCCTATTATATCCTGAGCTGTGGCTCAGTGTATAGCATCCTCGCCTCTGAGTCAGAAGGTTGTGGGCTTCAGACCCTTGAGTGCAAAAATCTAGGCTGACACTCCCAGTGCAATACTGAGGGAGGTGCCGTCCTTCGAATGGGACGTTAAACCGAGGCCCCGTCTGTTCTCTCAGGTGGACGTAAAAGATCCCACAGCACTATTGCGAAGAAGAGCAGGGGAGTTATCCCCGGTGTCCTGAGGCCAACATTTATCTCTCAATCAACATCACTAAAACATTATCTGGTCATTAGCACACTGCTGTTTGTGGGAGCTTGCTGTGCGCAAATTGTCTGTCACGTTTCCTACATTACAACAGTGACTACACTTCAAAAAGTACTTCGATGATAGCAAAATACTGCGGATGCTGGAAATCCGAAATAACAACAGAAAACGCTGGAAAAACTCAGCAGGCCAGGCAACATCCGTGGAGAGAAAATAGAGTCAATGTTTCAGGTCGAAACCCTTCGTCAGGACTGAGAAAAAAGCAGGAAATGAAACAGATTAAAAGGCCAGTTTGGGGGCTGGGAAATGGGGGAGGGGGTGAAAGAACAAAAGGGAAGGTCTGAGAGGTGAGGAGACATTGAGAGATATTCAAGGTGAGACGAGATGGTAATAGGACAGGTAAAGAGACAAAAGATGGCTCTAGATGAGGTGTGAAATGCGCTGGCAGAGTGAGAGACAGCTGCCATGCGGGAGAGAGAAAAAGGAAAAGTCACAAACCAAAGGTGTGGATAAAAAATATATAAAAATATAATAAGGGCCGAGGTTATGATCTGAAATTGTTGAACTCGATATTGAGTCCGGAAGGCTGTAAAGTGCCTAATCGGAAGATGAGATGCTGTTCCTCGAGCTTACGCTGAGCTTCCGTGGAACAATGCATGAGGTCTGAGTGGGAGTGGAGCGGTGAATTGAAATGACAGGCGACCGGAAGCTCGGGGTCACCCTTACGGACTGAACGGAGGTGTTCCGCAAAGCGGTCACCCAATCTGCGTTTGGTCTCCCCAATGTAGAGGACACCACATCGTGAGCAGCGAATACAGTATACTAAATTGCAAGAAGTACAAGTAAATCACTGTTTCATCTGGAAGGGGTGTTTGGGGCCCTGGACAGTGGGAAGGGGGGAGATATAAAGGCAGGTGTTGCATCTCCTGCGCTTGCACGGGAAGGTGCCAGGGGAAGGGGTGCTGGGGGTGATAGAGGAGTGGACTAGGGTGTCTCGGAGGGAGCAGTCCCTACGGAATGCTGAAAGGGGAGGGGAGGGGAAGATGCGTTTGGTGGTGGGATCACGTTGGAGGTGGCGGAAATGGCGGAGGATGATCCGTTGAATGTGGAGGCTGGTGGGGTGAAAGGTGAGGACAAGGGGAACCCTATCGTGACTCCAGGAGGGAGGGGCAGGGGTGAGGGCAGAAGTTCAGGAGATAGAACGGACACGGTCGAGGTCCGTGTCAACCACGGTAGAGGGGAATCCTCGGTTGAGGAAAAAGGAAGACATGTCGGAAGCACTGGTGTGGAAGGTGGCATTGTCAGAGCAGATGGAGACGGAGAAACTGGGAGAATGAAATAGAGTCCTTACAGGAGGCGGGGTGGGAGGAAGTGTAGTCCAGGTAGCTGTGGGAGTCAGTGGGCTTGTAGTGAATGTTGGTCAATAACCTATCCCCAGAGATGGAGACGGAGAAGTCGAGGAAGGGAAGGGAAGAGTCGGAGATGGACCATGTGAAGGTGAGGGAAGGGTGGAAATTGGAGGCAAAGTGAATGAAATTGTCTAGTTCAGGGCGAGAGCAGGAAACGGCACCGATACAGTCATCAATGTACCGGAAAAAGAGGTGAGGGAGGGGACTGGAACAAAGAGTGTTCCACATATCCCACGAAAAGGCAGGCATAGCTAGGACCCATGCGGGTACCCATAGCAACACCTTTAATTTGGAGGAAATGAGTGGAGTCAAAAGAGAAGTTGTTCAATGTGAGAACAAGTTCAGCCAGGCGGAGGAGGGTGGTGGTGGCTGTGGACTGGTTGGGCCTCTGTTCAAGGAAGAAGCGGAGCGCCCTCAGGCCATCTTGGTGGGGGGTGGAGGTGTGGAGGGATTGTACGTCTATAGTGAAAAGGAGGCGGTTGGGGCCAGGAAACTGGAAACTTAAAGTGGCGGAGGGCGTCAGAAGAGTCGCGGATGTAGGTGGGAAGAGACTGGACAAGGGGAGAAAAAATAGAGTCGAGATAGGAAGAGATAAGTTCCGTGGGGCAAGAACAGGCTGAAACAATGGGTCTACCAGGGCAGTCCTGTTTGTGGATCTTGGGGAGGAGGTAGAAGCGGGCTGTGCGGGGTTGGGGAACTATGAGGTTGGTGGTCGTGGGGGGAAGATCTCCAGAGGAGATGAGGTCAGTGACGGTCTTGGAAATGGTGGTTTGATTTTCGGTAGTGGGGTCATGGTCCAGGTGGAGGTAGGAGGAGGTATCGGAGAGTTGGCGTTCAGCTTCCACTAGGTAGAGGTCGGTTCGCCAAACAACAACAGCACCACCCTGGTCAGCGGGTTTAATGACAATGTCGGGGTTGGATCTGAGAGAATGGATTGCTGCAAGTTCAGAGGGAGGGAGGTACTTCATTGGCTGTAAAGTGCTTCAGGACATCCAGTGGTCGTGAAAGGTGCTATAGAAATGCAAGTCTTTCTTTTATCTCCCACTTACCATTTCCTTGAAGTGGTGAAATTGCAGTAAATGAAAGTTGTCTCATGGTGGAACCAACATCAAGGGTCTGATTAATTGTATTAAGTTGCTGTGACCAGCAGAGGGAGGATGAGTCATTCCTACTGAGAAACTGCACTAAAAAGAGCACTTGGATAGTTTTAAGAGATCAGAAAGCATCCTCCTTTTTACATAATGTTAACTGAGCAACACACTGGTGTGTTTTTTTTTGATGATGTGATGTTTCTGTGTTGTGATCGGGAGACCTTTACTTTTTCCGCTTTCCTCGCCTCCTCAAGTCAATCAACTGACGAGATTTAACATTTGAAAATAATATATCAAGGGACCAGATCCTTAAAGGGAAGGTCAAAGCTGAGCTGCTGGGATTGTGCACAGGGCGAGTCTTTGAGGGGGCGGGGATCCATTTCAAAAACCCATGTCCGAAATAGACCCACTGGAACAGGTAGCAAAGTCAAACAAACAGGCACTCACACACACACCGACACAAAACACACACACACACACACACGACACAAAACAGGCAACACACACACACCGACACAAAACAGGCAACTCACACACACACACAAAACAGGCAACACACACACACCGACACAAAACAGGCAACTCACACACACACACAAAACAGGCAACTCACACACACAGACACACACAAAACAGGCAACTCACACACACACACACACACACACAAAACAGGCAACTCACACACACACAAAACAGGCAACTCACACACACACCGACACAAAGCAGGCAACTCACACACACACCGACACAAAACAGGCAACTCACACACACACCGACACAAAGCAGGCAACTCACACACACACACCGACACAAAACAGGCAACTCACACACACACACCGACACAAAACAGGCAACTCACACACACACACCGACACAAAACAGGCAACTCACACACACACACACACCGACACAAAACAGGCAACTCACACACACACACACACGAAACAGGCAATTCACACACACACAAAACAGGCAACTCACACACACAAAACAGGCAACTCACACACACACACCGACACAAAACGCTGCTCACACACACACACACACACCGACACAAAGCAGGCAACTCACACACACACCGACACAAAACAGGCAACTCACACACACACCGACACAAAACAGGCAACTCACACACACACACACACCGACACAAAACAGGCAACTCACACACACACACCGACACAAAACAGGCAACTCACACACACACCGACACAAAACAGGCAACTCACACACACACCGACACAAAACAGGCAACTCACACACACACCGACACAAAACAGGCAACTCACACACACACCGACACAAAACAGGCAACACTCACACACACACCGACACAAAACAGGCAACTCACACACACACACCGACACAAAACAGGCAACTCACACACACACACCGACACAAAACAGGCAACTCACACACACACACCGACACAAAACAGGCAACTCACACCCCTACCGACATCGTTCCTGTTAAGTTGTGTGGCCACGCAGCAGTCCTGCTCAGGCCGCTCATCGCCTTTTCAATGGAAATAACTGCACATGCGCGAAAATTTGAATGGTCCGCGCAGCCAGTTAAACAGACCACACGCGGAAAAAATTGTCCACTGACACAAAATAAGCTCACTCACACGCCAACACAAAGAAGGCAGATTCGCACACACCAAATGGACCTACTCTACATGCACACCTGGGGTTAGGCAAAGTTGAAATCCTGATTGTTAATCCAGCGACTCCCGCTGTGGGGTGGGATTGTTGGGTGAGCGCAAGTTCGGATTCAGCTGTGACGCCTCCTCCACAGTCGAATAGCCGGCCGACACTCACTGTCCAAGCTCGTTCGCCAGGCTGCCCTGGGTGAGGTACCAGGGCTAATCTCCAGCAGGAATCGGCACCTCCACGAGAAGACAAGCTGGAGAGGAATAAAGCAGCTGCTTAAATGGGCAAAGGATATTTAAATACATTCAAAGAACCCCCCCACCTTAAATAAAAGGCATGAGCACTCCTTCACTCCAACTCTGAACAATGTAGCATCTGTGTTAGTGCGGCGCCTCTTAATCGAAAATGAATACGAGATTGTACGAGCTTGGATCACAGCAGATGTGTCCAGTCAATCTGCAGTGACAGCTAACTGCCGAAATGCAGCATCCTCATTAAAATGGAGCACCACCAAGAGGTTGCAAATCAAACAGTAATTACTTGGATTAGTAACATCATTAGACTCTCTTCTGACAGCCCTCTCCACCTCGGTCTAATGACATTAGCACGGTGGGCCCCACCACCAGCCAAGAGGGGACTGAAATCGGTTGCTCGTCTGTGAGTGGGGAGGATTCCTTCTAGAGTAATCATTTTTAACAACAGATAAAAAACCAGAAGTACAGAGTGCTTCCCCCCCACCCCTCCAACCCAACAATGCCAGAAGGCAGCGTGTTACTTAGGATAGAAAGAAAGACTTGCATTTCTATAGCGCCTTTCACAACCTCAGGATGTCCCAAAGTGCTTTACAGCCAATGAAACACTTTCGAAGTGTTGTAATGTAGGAAACACAGCAGCCAATTTGCGCACAGCAAGCTCCCACAAAATGTGATAATGACCAGATAATCTGTTTTAGTGATGTTGATTGAGGGATAAATATTGGCCCCAGGACACCGGGGATAACTCCCTGCTCTTCTTTGCAGTAGTGCCATAGGATATTTTACATCCACCTGAGAGAGCAGACAGGACCTCGGTTTAACGTCTCATCCAAAAGACAGCACCTCTGACAGTGCGGCAGTCCCTCAGTACTGCACTGGGAGTGTCAGCCTGGATTTTTGTGCTCAAGTCCCTGGAGTGGGACTTGAACCCACGACCTTCTGACTCAGAGGTGAGGGCGCTGCCCACTGAGCCACAGCTGACACCGCGAGCCAGGCTCGGAGCCTCACTTTCTGCTGAGTTCCCTGATCCCAGTTGAGGCGGTGGAACAATTGGCCTCAGCACCCCTGAACTAGGCAAGGGGAAAATCACATCCGCATTAGTGATCAGGAACGATAACAACAGCTTGTTCTACCTCCCAAGCTCAGGAGTGCTGAGGCCCGGTTGTAACAGGCATTTAGGACAGGAAAAGAACTTGCAATTAAAGCATGAAACCATCCCAGATCACTTCACACGAGGGAAGCAGGAATTGGAAGTAGGGTTAGAACAGGCAATGGTGCAGTAGGAGTGGCCAGCTCCCACCCTCCATAAACAGGAGCTCATCCAAAACTCTGCTGCCCCGTGTCCTAACTCGCACCAAGTCCCGTTCACCCATCACCCCCCCCCCTGTGCTCGCTGACCATTGGGTCGATTGGGCTTATATTCACTGGAGTTTAGAAGAATGAGAGGGGATCTCATTGAAACTTATAAAATTCTAACAGGACTAGACAGACTAGATGCAGGAAGGATGTTCCCAATGGTCAGGGAGTCCAGAACCAGGGTCACAGTCTAAGGATAGGGGTAGGCCATTTAGGGCAGAGATGAGGAGGAATTTCTTCACCCAGAGAGTGGCGAACCTGTGGAATTCTCTACCACAGAAGGCAGTTGAGGCCAATTCATTAAATATATTCAAGAAGGAGTTAGATATATTTCTTAAGGCTAAAGGGATCAAGGGATATGGGGAGAAAGCAGGGACAGGGTACTGAATTTGGATGATCAGCCATGATCTCATTAAATGGCGGAGCAGGCTCGAGGGGCCGAATGGCCGACTCCTGCTCCTATCTTCTATGTTTCTATGACCTACATTGGCGCCCAGTCCGGCAATACCCTGATTTTAACATTCTCATCCTTGTGTTCAAATCCCTCCACGGCCTCGCCCCCCCTCCCTATCTCTGCAACCTCCCCCAACCCTCCGAGATCTCTTGACTCCTCTAATTCTGGTCTGTTGTCCATCCCCCAATCCCTTCGCTCAACCATTGGTGGCCGTGCCCTCAGCTGCCTGGGCCCTAAGCTCCGGAATTCCCTCCCTAAACCTCTCCGCCTCTCTCTCTCTCCTCCTTTAAGACGCTCCTTAAAACCGACCTCTGATCAAGCTTTTGGTCACCTGTCCTAATATCTCCTTATGTGGCTCGGTGTCAAATTTTGTCTGATAATCGTTCCTGTGAAGCGTCCTGGGACGTTTTACTACATTAAAGACGCTGTATAAATACAAGGCTGTAGACGTTGCGTGCACTGTATGACGAGGGTACATGCTTGTTTTTGACGCTTCATTTGATGTTTTTTCCAGCATTTTGTTGTCGACTTCATCAACCAGAGAACAGTACATTTTAATTTCATTAGGGTGAGCTAATTATTTTTGTAAATTTAAAGGGCAGATACATTTTTTTTTAAATCTGGTATTTCGGAAAATACAATGAAAACATTTTGTAAATGAATAAAGAAAAAGAAACTTTAGCTTTTGCATCATCGTGTAGTTAAGAGACCGGTTGCCACATCTTCCATCACTGGACTGAACAAAACTCTGGGGATTACTGTAAGCCACGAGCTGATCTCTCGTGACATCGCTCACAGGGAGTCGCGAGCAAATGTCGTCTTCTGGTGAAATGGGGTTGAGGGCGGGGAGATAATTGGACCAAAGTGCACCAACGTGATTCAGTCCCAGTTTTAAACTCATATATCCTGCACTTATTTTTAACATTTTAACCATTATAAATTACTATGTTCACCTTTATAATGGAGATTGCCCATGTAAACTTGCCAGACCAGTGTGACAGGTTTGCCTAGGCAGCTTCCATTATAAATGTGCAGATAGGAATTTATAATGGGACTCATTGACAGGCATTTCTCCCCTGCTCTTCTTCGAAATAGTGGCCACGGGATCTTTTACGTCCACCTGAGAGGGCAGACGGGGTCTTGATTTAATGGCTCATCTGAAAGACGGCACCTCTGACAGTGCGGCACTCCCTCAGCACTGCACTGGAGTGTCAGCCTAGATTTTTGTGCTCAAGTCTCTGGAGTGGGACTGGATCCCACAACATTCAGACTCAGAGGCGAGGGTGTTACCCAGTGTGTCACAGCTGACAGTAAACAGTTTATAGTTTACTTCAAAGCTGCTTCACTCAAACAAGACTTCCTGACCTAACTGTTCTCAAATCCTTTGAAGAGTCGGTTTATTAACCGTTATCTTTCTATACTATAGTTAATGGATCCTTCTACCTATGTTTATTACCCTAGCCATCAAAGTTACACTTTAATCATTCATGGATGACGTCACTTAATTCCTTGCACAAGCATTTGTCGTATATGACACTCAGACACTAAAAGCAGAAGATAAGCCAATGCATTCCTCTCATGGCACTTCAAAGCCACCCTGCTTATATTGGAAAGTTAGTTGCTCCAAGATACAAAGAAGTTTGAGTATTAACCCTTAACTCCCTAAGATGTCCAAACAATAATGATGCATCCTGGGGAATCAGGTACACTGCACGGTAGAGGTAGGGTAGGGTAGTGTAGTGGTTATGTTACTGCTACGAGTAATCCAGTAGGCCTGGGCTAATAATTTGATTAGACGTAAGTTCAAATCCCACCATCGCAGCTTGGGGGAATTTAAATTCAGTTAATTAAATAAATCTGGAATTAAAAAGCTAGAGTCAGTAATGGTGACCATGAAACGACTGGATTGTTATAAAAACCCATTTGGTTCACTAATGTCCTTTGGGGAAGGAAATCTGCTGTCCTTACCCGGTCTGGCCTATATGTGACTCCAGACCCACAGCAATGTGGCTGACTCTTAACTGCCCCTCTGTAAATGGCCCAGCGAGACACTCAGTTGTACCAAACCGCTACAACAAAGGCAGCAACTGTGGGAGCACCTTCACCGCAAGGACTGCAGCGGTTCAAGAAGGCGGCTCAGCTCCACCCTCTCAAAGGGCAATTAGGGATGGGCAATAAATGCCGGCCCTGCCAGCGACGTCCACATCCCATAAACAAATACATTTTAAAAACACGCTCAGACCGTACAATCCAAATGCGGCTCACAGTGTCGTGTCAGAGCTCTGGGCAAAAATACCAACTCTAAGTCCAGGCTTTTGGAAGAGGCTGAGACTTTCAAATAACAACATTAATTAAGCCATTACAAATTGGTACATGGTATTTACAGCACAGAAACAGGCCATTCGGCCAAACTGCTCTGTGCCGGTGTTTATGCTCCACACGAGCCTCCTCCCACCCTACTTCATCTCACCCTATCAACACATCCTTCTATTCCTTGTACGTATCTAGCTTCTCCTTAAATGTCCAGAACTAGGGGCCATAGATATAAGATAGTCACCAAATAAATCTAATAGGGAATTCTGGAGAAACCTCTTTACCCAGAGAGTGGTGAGAATGTGGAACTCACTACCACAGGGAGTGGTTGAGGTGAATAGTATAGATACATTTAAGTGAAAGCTAGATAAACACACGAGGGAGGAAGGAATAGAAGGATATGCTGATAGGGCGAGATGAAGAGGGGTGGGAGGAGGCTGGTGTGGAGCATAAACAGCGGCACAGAGCAGTTTGGCCGAATGTCCTGTAAATACTATGTAATAAAATTGTAATTTAAACCACGACATTATTATCGGTGTCGATAAAACACGCTATGCCTTGCGGTGCCCACCAGAAGGCTTCAAGCGTACCGCTGGACACCGTGGGCTCCCTCTCCAAGGCCTTCCGGGCATGAACTTAAGAAAAGACATACTTGCTCTCGAGTCAGTACAAAGAAGGTTCACTCGGTTAATCCCGGGGATGAGGGGATGGACATATGAGGAGAGGTTGAGTAGATTGGAACTCTACTCATTGGAGTTCAGAAGAATGAGAGGCGATCTTATTGAAACATATGAGATTGTGAAGGGGTTGGATCGGGTGGATGCGGGGAGGATGTTCCCGATGATGGGTGAAACTAGAACTAGGGGGCATAGTCTTAGAATAAGGGGCTGCTCTTTCAAAACTGAGATGAGGAGGAACTACTTCACTCAGAGGGTGGTAGGTCCATGGAATATGCTGCCCCAGAAAGCTGTAGAAGCTACATCATTACATAAATTTAAAACAGAAATAGACAGTTTCCTAGAAGTAAAGGGAATTAAGGGTTACGGGGAGCGGGCAGGAATTTGGACATGAGTCTAGGTTCGGATTGGACATGGCCCTGTGGGTAGTGGAGCGGGCCCAGGGGCCGTGTAGCCTGATCCTGCTCCTATTTCGTGTGTCTAATTCTGTTAGATTCAGGAGATGGTTCTGTGATAGTAGATTTGAGGTTAGGATCAGATCAGCCATGATCTTATTGAATGGTGGAGCAGGCTCGAGGGGCCGATTGGCCTACTCCTGCTCCTATTTCTTATGTTCTTATGTTCTTATGAACTAAACCGTGGAAGAGAGGCGGGTAGCCAGAGTGACCCTCCTTCCGCGGGCCACGCCCATCTGGGACCCATGAATGGCCGTCTCCACCAGGCTCAGGAGCAAACCCACGAGAAGGTCCTCCAACTATGGCTGATCATCGACCTCAACTCCACTTTCCCGCCCTATCCCCATATCCCTTGATTCCCCAAAAGTCCAAAAATCTATCGATCTCTGTCCTGAATATACTCAACGACAGAAAAAAGACTGGCATTTATATAGCACCTTTCACGACCACTGGCTGTCCCAAAGCGCTTTACAGCCAATGAAGTACTTTTGAAGTGTAGTCACTGTTGTAATGTAGGAAACGCGGCAGCCAATTTGCGCACAGCAAGCTCCCGCAAACAGCAATGTGAAAATGACCAAATAATCTGTTTTAGTGATGTTGGTTGAGGGATAAATATTGGCCAGGACACCGGGGAGAACTCCCCTGCTCTTCTTCGAAATAGTGCCATGGGATCTTTTACGTCCACCTGAGAGAGCAGACAGGGCCTCGGTTTAACGTCTCATCCGAAAGACGGTACCTCCGACAGTGCAGCACTCCCTCAGCACTGCACTGGGAGTGTCAGCCTAGGTTTATGTGCTCAAGTCTCTGGAGTGGGACTTGAACCCACAACATTCTTGACTTAGAGGCGAGAGTGCTGCCCACTGAGCCACAGCTGACTGAACATCCACAGTCCTCTGGGGTTAGGGGGCTCCAAAGATTCACCACCCTCTGAGTGAAGAAATTCCTCCTCCTCTCAGTCTTAAATGGCCGACACCTTATCCTGAGACTCTGCCCCCTAGTTCTAGACTCTCCAGCCTGGAGAAACAGCCTCTCAGCATCTACCCTGTCAATCCCCCTCAGAATCTTGTCTGTTTCAATGAGATAAAATAAAATAAATAGATATGGAGATGTCTTCATCCATCCATGTCTTCACCCTCAATCAACATCACAAAACCAGATGATCTGGTCATTATCACATTACTGTTTGTGGGAGCTTGCTGTGCGCAAATTGTCTACCACGTTTCCCACATTACAACAGCGACTACACTTCAAAAAGTACTTCATTGGCTGTAAAGCGCTTTGGGACATCCTGAGGTCGTGAAAGGCGCTATAGAAATATAAGTCTGTCTTTCTTTCAAACCGCAGAAGATGCAAGCAACCTGGGCATCGATGAAGTGGCTTAAAACTACATTGGATGCCACTGCTCCTGGCAACACCCTCCAGATCCTACCCTAACCCTAACCCCAGATCCCCAATTCCTGGTGTACAGCATTCTGCACACTCACCTACGACACTCGGTTAGAACCGTGGCCTGCTCCGTGTAGAGCCTGAAGACCTTGGCAACATGCCAGGGTCAATCCAAAGCTCTCACTGAACTGGGAACAGCGGAAATTCAGATTAGACTTCTTACTGGCGTTGCATATACTGGCCTTTTATTCACAAGATTAACGGTGTTTGTTTCTGAGTCAGCCAGGAGCGGAGGGGAAGTTTAGTGCATGGGGTGAGTTTCGTGAATGAGTTACACGTAGCCTAGTCGTTAGTCTTTTACAGGGCTTTGATATTGCAGGAAAGAAAAGAACAAACTTGCATTCATGTGGCACCCTAACACCTCCTGAGGACATCTCACAGCCAATGTGGCCCCTCGTTTTTTTTGGGGGGTGCGAGGTCCCTTTAACGGGCGGCGTGGCTCATCCAAGATTTCGCGCGGATGCAAAATCTCCCATTCCAAAGCCGGTAAGTGGCCTGCGCGGGACCCCCAGACAGCTGCCTGGCCGCGCAGCTTAGCGAGAAATTTGCTCACAGCTCGTCATAAAACAAGTGACGTTTTTGAAGTGCAGTCACTGTTAAATGTAGGCAATTAATTTTGCGCACAGCAAGATTCCACAAAGAGCTGACAAAATGAATAACCACGTGATCTGTCTTGGTTGAGGGAGGAATGTTGGCCAGGGCACCAAGAGAACCTCCCCCTGCCCCTTTTTAATTGTGCGATGGGAGCATCTAAATCCACCTGAACAGGCAGACATGCCTTCTCACCCAAAAGATGGCACCTCTGACAATGTAGCACTCCCTCAGTGCTGCAGCGGTCGGTCCTGGAGTGCAGCTTGAACCCATAGTTTTCTAACTCAGTGTGCCAATAACTGAGCCAAGCTCACAGTTAGGGAAGCACACAGGTCTCCTCCACCAGGTACACTCTCCGTACAACTCCATGCTCAACAGACCAAAGGCAGCTTGGCGGAAAATATGGTTCTACAAATGTGACAGCTGGATAAAGGAGCTGGTTCACAAAAAGAAAGACTTGCATTTCTATAGCGCCTTTCACGACCACCAGATGTCCCAAAGCGCTTTACAGCTAATTAAGTACTTTTGAAGTGTAGTCACTGTTGTAATGTGGGAAACACAGCAGCCAATTTGCGCACAGCAAGCTTCCACAAACAGCAATGTGATAATGACCAGATAATCTGTTTTAGTGATGTTGATTGAGGGATAAATATTGGCCCAGGACACCCGGGAGAACTCCCCTGCTCTTCTTTGGAATAGTGCCGTGGGATCTTTTACGTCCACCTGAGAGAGCAGACAGGGCCTCGGTTTAACATCTCATCCAAATGATGGCACCTACGACAGTGCAGCACTCCCTCTGCACTGTACTGGGAGTGTCAGCCTAGATTTTTGTGCTCAATTCCCTGGAGTGGGACTTGAACCCACAACCTTCTGACTCAGAGGCGAGGGTGCCCACTGAGCCACGGCTGACACAAAACGCAAACAATCTTCCCCCCGCCACCGTTTCCTCTGATACAGCAACTAGGGTACATGAGAAGATAGGAACAGGAGGAGGCCATTCAGGCCCTTGAGCCTCTTCCGCCATTCAATCAGACCGTGGCTCATCTGTACTTCAACTCCATATACCCACCTTTACTCCATATCCCTTGACGCTCTTACCGAATAAAAATCAAAAAGGCTGACGGAATGTTGGCCTTTATCTCAAGGCGGATGGAATTCAAAAGTGAGGAAGTGATGCTTCATTTGCACAGAGCGCTGGTGAGATCCCACCTGCAGTAACTGCGTTCAGTTCTGGGCCCCGCACCTCAGCAAGGAGGGGGGCGATGCGCAGATTCCCCAGAATGATGAGCGGGCTTAAAGGGTTAAATTATGAGGGCTCAGCTTGTATTCCCTCGAGTTTAGAAGGCCGAGGGGTGATCTAATTGAGCTGTTTAAGATGATAAAAGTATTCCACAGAGTAGATGCAGAGAAACTATTACCTCTGGTGGGGGAGCCCATGACAAGGAGGGGTCAGCATCTTAAAATTAGTGCTAGGCCGTTTAGGAGTTAAATCAGAAAGCATTTTTTTCACACAATGGGTAGTGGGAATCTGGACCTCTCTCCACCAAAAGGCTGTGGTTGCTGAGGGTCAATTTGAAATTTTCAAGACTGAGATCGATAGATTTTTGCTGGGTAAGGGTATCCAGGGATATGGAACAAAGCCGGATAAAGGAAGTTGAGATACAGATCAGCCAAAGATCTAATTGAATGGCGAAACAGGCTCAAGGGACCTGAATGGCCTCCTCGTGTTCCAATGTTCTCCCCGCATAGGAATGGGAAAAGTAAGCAATAAAAAGCGGTGTTGGTGTAGGGGTAAATACAATGAGTGATTTGTGCTGCCGCACATCAGCAGTCCTTTTCGTGTTGAATAGAAATAAGCACACGTTTGTTCCTTTAATTTCCAAAGCACACAGCTCTTCTCAATCTGGGTATTGTGGGAAAAGGTCAGAATGTTCTACCTAGTCTGCAT
This sequence comes from Somniosus microcephalus, assembly GCF_052327205.1. Taxonomy (NCBI): domain Eukaryota; kingdom Metazoa; phylum Chordata; class Chondrichthyes; order Squaliformes; family Somniosidae; genus Somniosus; species Somniosus microcephalus. The sequence goes on from NC_140999.1 coordinate 8,812,364, forward strand.
TTATTGCCTGTTCTTACTGCCGCTTGTTCATTGCAAATTGCCGGTTCCGAGTTATTACTCTGCCAAATTCAGCTCCTTTATCCCAGCGCAGAACCGTAGACCTGTTTTTCCCCCCCCACGGGTCTCCCATTCCCGCCAGTAAGTTAAGGCGGTCAGTTTTTACCGAGAATTAAATAGAATTTGCAGCACAGAGACAGGCCATTCGGCCTAACTGGTCGTTTCAAGCCCGTCTCACCCCGTGCAAGGTAAAGGCACAGAGACGTTTCTCGTGCCCCCTCTGTGACTGGGTCTCTGCATTACGCTGTGGAGATCAGCGGAGAAATCTAACGGCGCGCCTACACTGGCGCTAGTTTGGTTCGGATCGCGAGAGACCGAATGGCGACTCCCACCGCGTAAACTTAATAGAGGTCTTTAAAGTAATGAGGGGGTTCGATAGGGTAGACAGGGAAAATGTTTCCGCTTGTGGGGGGAGTCAAGGGAACTAGATGTAATATCTCCAAATTTGCAGACGACACAAAGCTGGGTGGGCGTGTGTGCTGTGAGGAGGATGTCGAGAAACTCCAGGATGATTTGGACATGTTGGGTGATTGGGCAGAAACATGGCAGATGCAATATAACGTGGATAAATGTGAGGTTGTCCACTTTGGTGTCAAAAACAGGAAGGCAGATTATTATCTAAATGGCAATAGATTGGGAGAAGGGGAAGTGCAACGAGACCTGGGTGTCCTTGTGCACCAGTCGCTGAAGGTAAGCATGCAGGTGCAGCAGGCGATTAAGAAGGCAAATGGTATGTTGGCCTTCGTAGCGAGAGGGTTCGAGTACAGGAACAAGGATGTCTTGCTGCAGTTGTACAGGGCCTTGGTGAGACCACATCTTGAGTATTGTGTGCAGTTTTGGTCGCCTTATCTGAGGAAGGATGTTTTTGCCATGGAAGGAGTTCAGCGAAGATTCACCAGACTGATACCTGGGATGGCAGGAATGACGTATGAGGAGAGATTGGGACGATTGGGCTTGTACTCGCTGGAGTTTAGAAGAATGAGAGGTGATCTCATTGAAACTTATAAAATTCTGACAGGACTGGATAGACTAGATGCAGGAAGGATGTTCCCGATTGTCAGGGAGTCCAGAACCAGGGGACACAGTCTAAGGATAAGGGGTAGGCCATTTAGGACAGAAATGAGGAGGAATTTCTTCACCCAGAGAGTGGTGAACCTGTGGAACTCTCTACCACAGAAGGCAGTGGAGGCCAGTTCATTAAATATATTCAAGAAGGAGTTGGATATATTTCTTAAGGCTAAAGGGATCAAGGGGTATGGGGAGAAAGCAGGGACCGGGTACTGAATTTGGATGATCAGCCATGATCGCATTGAATGGCGGAGCAGGCTCGAGGGGTCGAATGGCCTACTCCTGCTCCTATCTTCTATGTTTCTATGAGTCCAAATCCAGGGGCCATAAACAATATGCCCTGTTAATTTTTTATAAAAAGGGATATAGAGTTCAAAAGCAAAGAGTTCATGCTAATTTATGCAAATCAGTGGTTAGGTCGCAGTTAGAATATTGTGTCCAGTTTTGGGTGCCATCCTTTAAGAAGGATTAAAGGTCACGGGGAGGGAGCAGAAGCGATTCACTAAACTGATACCACAATGAGAGGCTTTAGTAATGAGGATAGATGGAGTGCCTGCAGTGTGCACCATCTACAAGATGCACTGCAGCAACTCACCAAGGCTTCTTCGGCAGCACCCCCCAAACCCACGACCTCTTCCACCTAGAAGGACAAGGGCAGCAGGCGCATGGGAACACCACCACCTCCAAGTTCCCCTCCAAGTCACACACACCGTCCTGACTTGGAAGTATATCGCCGATCCTTCATCGTCGCTGGGCCAAAATCCTGGAACTCCCTCCCTAACAGCACTGTGGGAGCACCTTCATCACACGGACTGCAGCGGTTCAAGGAGGCGACTCACCACCACCTTCGCAAGAGCAATTAGGGATGGGCAATAAATGCTGGCCTTGCCAGCGATGCCCACATCCCATAAACGAATTTTAAAAAAAGATTAGAGACTCTGGGACCAAGGTTCCCTGTAGGCTGCACTATGCTCTGTGCGGCCTGTTTCTTTCAATGCGCAGTCCCTTTAAATTTTGGCGCATGTGCGGTATTTCCAATGGAACAGCCAGTGAGCGCCCTGCGCGGGACCTCGCTGACTGCGCAGCCACGCATGCATGAGCGGCTTACAGGGAACATTGTCTGGGACTCTTCATTAGTGCAGAGAGGAGATTTGTTGGAGGTGTTCAAAATCATGGGGAGTTTTGATAAAGTCAATCAGGAAAAACTATTTCAACTGGTTGGTGAGTTGGTAACTAGAGGGAATAAGTTTAGGATCATCACCCAAAGAACAAAGGGCGAGATCAGATCTTGTTTTTTACTAAGAAGGGTTGTTAGGACATGGAATAGGACCGCAAACAGCGATGGAAGCAGCTTTTAAAACGGAAATAGATAAATATTTGAAAAGAAAGAAAGACTTGCATTTATATAGCGCCTTTCACGACCACCGGACATCCCAAAGCGCTTTACAGCCAATGAAGTACTTTTTGAAGTGTAGTCACTGTTGTAATGTAGGAAACGCGGCAGCCAATTTATGCACAGCAAGCTCCCACAAACAGCAATGTGATAATGACCAGATAAATCTGTAAGTGGTGTTGGTTGAGGGATAAATATTGGCCCCAGGACACCGGGGAGAACTCCCCCTGCTCTTCTGCAAAATAGTGGCCGTGGGATCTTTGACGTCCACCTGAGAGAGCAGATGGGGCCTCGGTTTAATGTCTCATCCGAAAGACGGCACCTCTGACAGTGCAGCGCTCCCTCAGCACTGCACTGGGAGTGTCGGCCTGGATTTTTGTGCTCAGGTTTTTGAAATACGACCTGAACCCACAACCTGGCTGACTCAGAGGCGAGGGTGCCACCAACTGAGCCACAGCTGAGGCCGAAAAGAAAAATTCAGACGGCTGCAGGAAAAGGCAGAGGAGTGGGGGCTAGGTGGTTCGATCACTCAGAGAGCAGGCACAGGAACAATGGGCCGAATGGCCCCCCAATCCGTGGTGTGAAATTCTATCCGCCCAGAAATGCAGCAGCTTCGCTGCTTCCGTGAATTTTTGTGCCAAACTGCAATGCCTGAGCTGCGAGTCGCGCGTCAAGCATTAAGCATGCTGGCCCCTGGCGGGGGAGCGTGCGACGCGCTGCGGTACCGCTCTTGGCCTACCGTGACCGGTGGGCACCGCAAAGAATAGCGTGCCTAATTGACATGAACAACGATGGTCATGATTTTGTTTTGTTTGGTTGATAAGCAATGTTCCCTTTAATTTTTTTGGGGGGTGGGTGCGGCCCCTTTAAGGGGGTGCACAGCCCATTCAGAATACCGCGCATGCGCGTTTTTTCCTATTAAAAAGCCGGTGAGCCGGCTGCACGGGGGCTGCAGATTCTCTTCTTCTTCTTAGGCAGTCCCTCGGAACCGAGGATGACTTGCTTCCACATTAAAAATGAGTTCTCAGGTGACTGATGAGTCCAATGCGGGACCTACAGTCTCTGTCACAGGTGGGATAGACAGTGGTTGAAGGGGCGGGGGGGTGGGGTGCTTGGGTTGACGTGCACTCCTTGCGCTGCCTGCGCTTGGCTTCCACGTGCTCCCGGCGAAGAGACTTGAGGTGTTCGACGCCTTCCCGGATGCTTCTCCTCCACTTTGTGCGGTCTTGGGCCAGGGATTCCCAGGTGTTGGTGGGGATGTTACACTTTTTCAAGGAGGCTTTGAGGGTGTCCTTGAAGCGTTTCCTCTGCCCACCTGGGGCTCTCTTGCCGTGTCGGAGCTCCGAGTAGAGCGCTTGTTTTGGGAGTCTCGTATCGGCCATGCAGACAATGTGACCCGTCCATCGGAGCTGATTGAGCGTGGTCAAAGCTTCGATGCTGAGGATGTTGGCCTGAGCAAGAACACTGACGTTGGTGCGTCTATCCTGCCAATGGATTTGCAGGATCTTGCAGAGGTAGCGTTGGTGGTACCTCTCCAGTGCTTTGAGGTGCCTGCTGTACATGGTCCATGTCTCTGAGGCATACAGCAGGGCGGGTATCACTGCTGCTCTGTAGACCATGAGCTTAGTGCCGGGTCTGAGGTCCTGGTCTTCAAACACTCTCTTCCTCAGGCGACCGAAGGCTGCACTGGCACACTGAAGGCGGTGTTGGACTTCATCGTCGATGTCTGCCCTTGTTGACAGTAAGCTCCCGAGGTATGGAAAGTGGTCCATGTTGTCCAAGGCCTTGTCGTGGATTTTGATAATCGGGGGGTAGTACTGTGTGGCGGCCTAGTACACAGTGCTGCAGATTACAGGGAACGTTGTTGATAAGTACACTTTATGTTTAAGTTGTTTTATTAGCTGTGTCCCTTAAAAATGAAGTGTGGCACATGTAAATGTGTCTTTTTCTGTTGATAACACTTGGGCAAACCTTATGGACCATTAAAACAAAAGGCACGCTTTAAATGCAGAAACACACAGGAATAACGGGGGAAGGGGTTTGCCCCACCCCAAAGGCCTTGAAGAGAGTGCAGACATTTACTGGAATGGTCCCAGGGATGAGGGACTTCAATTACGTGGAGAGACTGGAGAAACTGGGGTTGTTCTCCTTAGAGCAGAGAAGGTTAAGGGGATTAAAAACAAAAAAAAGCTGGAGATACTCAGCAGGTCAGGCAGCATCTGTGAAGAGAGAAACAGAGTTAACGTTTCAGGTCGATGACCTTTCATCAGAATAGCTGCTGAGTATCTCCAGCATTTTCTGTTTTTATTTCAGATTTCCAGCATCTGCAGTGTTTTCTTTTTGTATTAAGGTTAAGGGGAGTTGTTGTGATCTGGAATGCGCTGCCTGAAAGGGCGGTGGGAGCAGATTCAGTGGGAACTTTCAAAAGGGAATTGGATAAATACTTGAAAAAGAAAAAATTTGTGGGGAAAGCGCAGGGCGGTTGGGGCTAATTGGAGAGCTCTTTCAAAGAGCCGGCAGAGGCAGGATGGGCCGAATGGCCTCCTTCTGTGCTGTAAGATTCTATCATCACTTGCCCGAGCCAATTCTGCTTATTTCAGCTAGGAAGAATTCCCCTTTTAAAAAAAACAAAGATTAAACCAGACAAAAACTTTGCCCTAGAATAATAGGACATTCTAATGCAAACCTTCTGCGCGGCTGAATGAACAGTGAGTAAGTGATTCAGGAGGAGGAAGTGTCTGACCAGCCTGGGGACAGATCAGCTTACAACAATCACTCTCCCCAAAGCCCTCCCTCCCTGGAACCTGATTTGATGAAAACCCTGTCATTAATTCAACGGAAGAGATCCTGCTTCCTAATTTTGCCAGGACTTAAAAAATGAAGCTCTGGGTTTTAGATATGAACAAAGTTGTGCTAATCTAGATAAACTTTGAAAGGGAAGGTGTGAACTTTGCAAAGGTGGTTTGAGGGAGGGGGTGCAGACGAATTTCACTGCTTGGTTTGTGCATTTCAGTCCTTGGTTTGAAATGGATCAGGTCTCTTTCACGACGAGGGCTGTTCCAGTGGGACTGAGTCTCGGTGCCTCCCAGTGGGCGGGGATTGCTGCTGAATAAATGTGTTGCTAGACCGGGAACAAGTGCTGACTTGCAAAGACAGTTGAGGTTTTGTGTGGGGGTTGATCCTGACAGCGAGCGGAGGCTGGAGAGAGAGAGAGAGAGAGAGAGGTCCATGAGCGTCTGATCAAAGAGCCAGCGCCAGGTTTGCAGAAAAGTTACAAAGTTTAGCTGCTGCCATCCTCGCCACTTTGTTTCTCCCCAAACAATCCTCCATTCCAGCGTCTCCCAAGTGGTGATCCGTAAACAGGCTCAACGCGTGTGCCTTCGAGGCCGAAAGGTAGGTCGGCGGGGCTGGATTCAACTTGGAAAGTTGCACTAGACGCTGGGCAATGATACTCGGAGAGGAGCAATATTTAATTTGCCCGCTGCTTGTCTTTTTTATGCTTCAACGCTTTCGAGGAAGGAGCAGATGGGTGTGTAGCCCACTTTGCAACCAAGTGCAATTTATTTTTTAATTATTTTTTACAGTATTGTTACATTCTTGCACTTCTGTTTCTTGGTTTTTTTTTAATGACAAAGCCTTTTACAGGGTGGTGTGTGTGTGTATGTGCAACATTTAATTCATCCCAAACTGAAGCTCGACGCTGCTTTTGTCATTTGCAGTTTATTCAGCCACTTTGTGCAGTGAATGAATAAATTAAATTACAAAGGATCCCAGGATTTTTTTTTTAAACTTGGGGTTGCATTCCACAGTTGCGTCCATTTATTCTGTGAAAACCGTATTTCTGTTTAATTGCTGAATGAGTCTCGCCCCTGAAAACTGACTGGTGAGGATTCTGTGTTTAATCGCTTTTTGTCTCGGATTCGCTACTAAGGGGCGGTTTCTGGTTTGAACAGTGAGAGCTGTTAAAGTTACCAGGACAGGTTGCACAAGCTGGGCTTGTATTCCATTGAGTCTGGGGAGGTTGAAGGGCGATCTAACTGAGGTTAAAAAAAAAATGATTCAAGGGATTTGTTAGCGTCCATACAGAGAAGCTTAGTTCCTTTGGTGGTAGAGGCCAGAACAAAGGGGGTGTAAATCTTAAAATTCGAGCTAGGCCCTTCAGGAGTGAAATCTGGAGGCACTTCTTCACACAAAGGATAGTGGAAATGTGGAATTCTTCCCAAAAGGCTTGTGGGGGGGGGGCGGTCAATTGAAATTTTCAAGACTGAGATCGACAGATTTTTATCAGGTAAATGTATCAAGGGAGGGTAAATAAAGGAAGATCGCCAATGATGTACTTTTGCATATGTAGTGACTGTTGTAATGTAGGAAACGCAGCAGCCAATTTGTGCACAGCAAGCTCCCACAAACAGCAATGTGACAACGACCAGGTCATCTGTTTTAGTGATGTTGGTTGAGGGATAAATATTGGGCCAGGACACCGGGGAGAACTCCCCCCTGCTCTTCTTCGAAATAGTGCTGAGGGATTTTTTTTTTATGTCCACCTGAGAGCAGACGGGGCCTCGGTTTAACATCTCATCCGATAGACGGCACCTCTGAGACAGTGCAGCACTCCCTCGGAGTGTCAGCCTGGATTTTTGTGCTCGAGTCTCTGGAGTGAGACTTGAACCCACAACCTTCTGAGGCGTGAGTGCTGCCCACTGAGCCATGGCTGACATCCCAAACGGAGTTGAGATACAGATCAGCCGCGATCGAATTGAACGGCGGAACAGGCTCAAGGGGCTGAATGGCCTCCTCCTGTTCCAATGTTCCGATCATGGGGAGGGTCGGTCTGCCCCCAGATGCTTTTATTTTGCTCGGCTGTTTTGCTCCGCGCGCTGCCCTCCGCCTGTTTCGTAATGTTGATATGTAGTTTCTGCCTATGTGGAAATGGGAATATTGAGCTTCTGCATACACTGTGCCGAAAAAGGGCCCCTAAACTCGCCGGCATGTTTGTAGGTTAGCGTTGTCCATGGGTGTGTGATGCTCAAGTGTGTTGGACGTTTGTTCAGTGGAGTCGGATGGAGAGAGAGAGAGAGAGAGACCAGTGTGTTGCCCAACACCTGTGCTCCTGTCATATAAAAGCACCTTAGGATGTGTTGAGGAGATTGAGTTGGGTGGATTTTTTTTATTCATTCATGGGATGTGGGCAATGCTGGCATTTATTGCCCATTCCTAATTGCCCTTGAAGGTGGTGGTGAGCTGCTGCCTTGAACCTCTGCAGTCCGTGTGGTGAAGGTACTCCCACAGTGCTGTTAGGGAGAGAGTTCCAGGATTTTGACCCAGCGACAATGAAGGATCGGCCGATATATTTCTAAGTCAGGATGGTGTGTGACTTGGAGGGGAACTTGAAAGTGGTGGTGTTCCCGTGCGCCTGCTGCCCTTGTCCTTCTAGGTGGAAGAGGGCGCGGGTTTGGGAGGTGCTGCCGAAGAAGCCTTGGCGAGTTGCTGCAGCCCATCTTGTAGATGGTACACACTGCAGCCACGGTACGCCGGTGGTGGAGGGAGTGAATGTTTAAGATGGTGGATGGGGTGCCAATCAAGCGGGCTGCTTTGTCCTGGATGGTGTGGAGCGTCTTAAGTGTTGTTGGAGCTGCACTCATCCAGGCAAGTGGAGAGTAAATGTGGTAGTGTCGTTACTGGGCACTCTGCTATTGTCCTGGTGTAGTAAAAATCACCCCGCAGTCAATAGGGATGATTCTACCTTCCAGCAGAGAGTTCCTATTGGAAAAATTGAAGGTGTGACCCCATTGGTTAAAATTAATGGATAGAAAGGGTATATGTATTTCTACAACGCCTTTCACGGCCTCAGGAATTTCCAAATCATTTAAAGCCAATGAGGTGCTTTTAAAGTGTAGCCACTGTTGTAATGTAGGAGCCAGTTTGTGTGCAGGAAGCTCCCACAAGCAGCAATGAGATAACGACCAGATAATCTATTCTTAAGTGTTGGTTGAGGGATAAATATTGGCCAGGACACTGGGCGGGGGGAGGTGATTGTGTAAAACCTGACTTTTTAGTTCCTTTGGCTTGAGTGGCGATGAAAATTGGGGGAGGTGTATAACAGGCGGCCGAATCGCTATCGTCCGTTTCATCTCACCAAGTCATCGTTTCCCCCCAGGGGAACGCCCCTGCTCTTCGAACAGTTCGGTGGGATCTTGATGAGATTTCCTCTTTAAACTTTACTCCCTGTTTTGGGGGTGAGGATTGTATTATTGGGTTTATGATGCTCTGTTTCCATTCAATCACTTCCCGGCCCCCCAGCCTTCCCCATTCTCGCCTCCTTTTTCTTCTGAAGCCTGTGACTCATTGGCCTCCTGGCCTCAGCTGCCTGGCCGCCTTTCATGTGTGATCCCAGACAACGAGCGCCGCCAGGCTGCTCCGGAAATTGAACCAGTTGGAAGCAATTTACTGAAACTTTTTTTTTTGCTTTGAAGCAATGATGTCACGGCCATGCTGTTGTGTCGGGGTTTATGTTCGTCGTGCACATCAGTGCCAATGTGTCCCAACAACTGGAGCACGCCAAGTCGAACCTGATTCTGTCTTCGCCAAGTCTGCAGACCCGCACTTTTCAGCAGAGGCCAGGGGTTGCTGCATTGCGGTCGGCAGTATTTTCTTTCTGCTTGCCTACTGCCCCCTCTCCCCTCCCCACGACAACCCAGAACACCAAGGCAATCTCACTTCCCAACTCCGAATCAACCGTGTGGCATCCCACATTACAACAGTGACTGCACTCCAAAAGTACTTCATTGGCTGTAAAGCGCTTTACATAGAAACATAGGAGTAGGCCATTCGGCCCCTCGAGCCTGCTCCGCCATTCAATGCGCTCATGGCTGATCATCCAAATTCAGTACCCCGATCCTGCCTTCTCCCCATATCCCTTGATCCCTTTAGCCTTAAGAAATATATCTAACTCCTTCTTGAATATAATAGAAACATAGAAGATGGGACGTCCGGTGGTCGTGAAAGGCGCTATAGAAATGCAAATCTTTCTTTCTATCCCTTTCTAAACCTCTCCACCTCGCTCTCCTTTGTTGAGACCCTCTTTAAAACCTACCTCCTTGACCAAGCTTATGCTCCCCTGTCCTTAAAAAAAAAAAAAAAATCTCCTTTTTGGCTCTGAGTTAATTTTTTTACCTGATTACACACCTATGAAGTACCTTGGAATGTTTGCCTACGTTAACGGTGCTATGTAAATGCGAGTTGTTGTTGAACTTGTCACATTCCTACTCTGTGCAGCTCCGGCCCACATCCCAAACGGTGAGTTAAACAGACTGTCTGTGTCTGTGTATATACATAAGAACATAAGAAGTAGGAGCAGGAGTAGGCCATACGGCCCCTCGGGCCTGCTCCGCCATTCAATAGGATCACGGCTGATCCAAACCTAGACTCGCGTCCACATCCCTGCCCGCTCCCCATAACCCTTAACTCCCTTATCAGCTAGGAAACTGTCTATCTCCATTTTACATTTATTTAATGTCGCAGCTTCCACAGCTCTCTGAGGTAGCAAATTCCATAGATTTACTACCCTCTGAGTGAAGAAGTTTCTCCTCATCTCAGTTTTGAAACGGCAGCCCCTTAGTCTAAGATTATGCCCCCTAGTTCTAGTCTCACCCATCAGTGGAAACATCCTCCCCGCAGCCACCCGATCAAGCCCCCTCACAATCTTATATGTTTCGATAAGATCGCCTCTCATTCTTCTGAATTCCAATGAGTAGAGGCCCAACCTACTCAACCTTTCCTCATAAGTGTAGAATCTCTCTCCATTGTGTAATTACATATAATTTCAGCAGAATGTAGGAAATGGGTCTGAACCACTGACTGTTTCTTTATCCCCATTTACTTCAATCCTACACAGATGAAAAGGCATCTTTAAATCTTCAAAAGGATTACTACTGCCCCCACAAGGCCCTATATAAAGAGATTCAGCCACTTTAAACACAAGAATTCCATTCATGTTCCTTTATTCCCCAGTCCAAGGGAGCACTCTTCTCCCCCCCCCCCCCCATCAACCGTGTCTTCCTGTTCGCCTTGTGTGTTTATGGAGTAAATCAGTCTCTTCGTTTGGCTGCAGGCTTTGGTTCTTTTTACCTTGTTTATCGTCAGCTGTGGCTGTGGGCGGCACCCTCTCCTCCCGGGTCAGAAGGCTCTGGGTTCAAGCTCCACTCCAGAGACTTGAGCCCATAACCCAGGCTGACGCTTCAGCAGTGGTACCGAGAGAGCGCCGCGACCAGCGTACCCTCTAGGCTGCACGCATGCGCGGCCGTGCAGTAATCTACAAGGTACCGCGCAGGCCGCTCACAAGCTTTCCCAGTTGAATACCGCGCGTGCGTGGAAATTTAAAGGGACCGCGCATTGAAATAAACAGACAGCACGCAACAAAGACAATTTAGAGGGCACATTGGCTGCAACAACAACAACTTGTATTTATATAGCGCCTTTAACGTAGTAAAACGTCCCAAGGCGCTATATAAATACAAGAGCGATTATCAAACAAAATTTGACACCGAGTCACATGAAATATTAGGATAAACGACCAAAAGCTTTGTCAAAGAGGTCGGTTTTAAGGAGGAGAGAGAGGCGGAGAGGTTTAGGGAGGGAATTCCAGAGCTTGGGGCCCAGGCAGCTGAAGGCACGGCCGCCAATGGTGGAGCGATTAAAATCAGGGATACACAAGAGGCCAGAATTGGAGGAGCGCTGAGATCTCGCCCGGGAGGGGGGGGGGGTTGTAGGGTTGGAGGAGGTTACAGAGATCGGGACTGTTGGAGGGGGCCGTGATTAGGGTGCGACGCTAAACCGAGGTCCCGTCAGCCTGTTCAGGTGGATGTATTAGGTCCCGTTACACTATTCCCTTGGGAGGTTTCACTACGTTAAAGGCGCTATATAAATGCAAGTACTTCTGGTTTAGTCGAAGAAGAGCAGGGGAGTTCACCCGAGGTCCTGGCCACATTCCCTTGACCAACGCCACCAAAAAAAACAAGTTTAACTGGTCATGCATCTGGGATCTTGCTGTGTGCAAATTGGCTGGCGCATTGGCCAACCTAACAGCAGTGACCACTTCGAAAGTCATTCATTGGCTGTGACGTGGTTAGGGACCCCCCCCCCACCCCCCCCCCGGAAGATGTGGAAGGTGATTTCTAAATGCAGGTCCAGTTGGGATGTTAGATTTGGCATCAATAACCCAGGTTGTGGCGGGGGACGGGGGGGAGGGGTGGGGTGGGGGTGAAATCAGCCAGGGTTCCCACTCCAGGCTATTGTCCAGTAAGCTCCTGTTTGGGGAAGTGCGGATGTCGGATGAGATCTGGTCGAATGGTCGGTCGAACGAGGGTTGTCCTGTGGGACCGGACCGGACCGTGCCGTGGGCGGGTGTCGGCCCCTTTCCCAGTTAGGAGAGAAGATTCCAAGGAATAGAAGGGAGCCAGCCCGGGAGCTGTACGTGTCGAACTCTGCTGCTCCTTTCTCCGGGAGGAGTAGAGGACAAAGCGCGAAATCCAGTTTTGGCCGGATACGGTTTGATGTAGCACAAAGTGGCCAAACGCAATTGCTGCTTGGCCGGAATAAACTCTGGCCTCGATGGTTGGTTGTTAAAGAGGCAAAAGTATTTTCCTTTCTCTTGAAGTAGCTCTGGCTGGCTGGAAATTTCATCCTGTCTTATCCCTGTTGACTGGGTGTGAGCCGTTATTACAGAGCTTTCTTGAAATAAGCACTGTCTGCTCCACAAAGGTATGTAAGTGCTCGGCGTATCGCCAGCAGTTCCCCAGTGCACGGCTCTGGAATGTTAAGTGTACAGTAATGTGGACCATACCCACACCATTAACGTAACCTTCAATCTGCCAGCTTTTTCTATGTGCTCTATAGCCTAGTGAGTCCGCTTCCCCAATCCCTCCATCACGACCTTTCTTGTCTCTATTTACCATTAATTCATTCAATTCAATTCAATTTTATTTGTCATATATGCAGCAGACGTGTGTACTGCACAATGAAATGTTGATTTTTACGAGTCCTCCCAACATTGGAATAAATATGGCATAACAATGATAAAATACTAATAGAAATACAGTAATAATAAATAAAAACAACAATAATAAATTACTCGTTCATGAGTCTTATGGCCTGGGGGTAGAAGCTGTTTCGAAACCTGCTGGTACGAGACCGTATGCTTCGGTATCTCTTACCGGACGAGAGCAGGGCGAAGAGGTTGTGGCTGGGGTGGCTCGCGTCTTTGATGATTCTCCGGGCCTTCCCCCGGCACCTCTCGGGGTAGATATCCTGCACAGCAGGTAGTTTAATTCCTATAGTATGTTGTGCAGCTTTCACCACCATCTGTAGAGCCTTGCGGTCTGTGGCGGTGCAGTTGCCATACCAGGTAGTCATTACTACTGTGGTCGGTGTGGCTCTGAACTTTCTCCCCCATCCACCAACGTGAGAATGCAGAGATTTTGGCACAAAGTCTTATTAATCAAATCCCTCATTGTCCTCGCCCCCTCACTATCTCTGTAACCTCCTCCAGCCCTCCGAGATATCTGCATTCCTCCAATTCTGGCCCCTTGAGCACCCCCCGACTTCCTTCACCCTACTATTGGTGGCTGTGCCTTCAGCTGTCTAGACCCTAAGCTTTGGAGTTCCCTCACCAGCTCTCTCTCCTCCTTGAAAATGCTCCTTAAAACCTACCTCTTTGACCAAGCGTTTAGTCACCTGTCCTTAAGTCGTCTCCTTTGGTTCAGCGTCTATATTTGTCCGATTACGCTTTTGTGAAGCGCCTTGGGCTGTTTTACTACCTTTTTTATAAAGGTGCTATATAAATGCAAGTTTCCACTCCAAATACCCCATTCCCTGGATCTTCGCTGTGTTGAAACCATCACTCATCACATTGTCTCCTGGTCTAAATCGCATTCTCTCATGATTTTAACACTAAGGGACGCCTCACCCGCCTCAGCCTTTCCTTCCTCTACAACCTACAGGTTTTTAAAAGCCAAGCTTGGCATCAACTCCCCACCACTTGCCTTCTCTCCGACTCTCATCATCCCTGGTGGGGTCCTGCACTACGGGCTTGAGTCTTCACCTCAGTATCTCCATTTTAACAATAGGTAATCCTTTGGGGGGGGAGATGCTTTGGGACACCCCGAGGATGTGAAAGGTCAGTCTTTCTTTTCAAACCTCAGGCCCACAAAAACTAACTCTGAAAGAATCAGTTACTGGGTCCTTGGGGGCCATGTTGCCCGGCCTCGGAATGTAGTTTAGATACTCCCATATTAAATTGATTCTGCGTTCAATATCCTACCTGTAAGCCCACTCCTGCTGTCCTTGCCTGGTCTGGGCCGATATGTGACTGCAGTCCCACACCAATGTGGCTGACTCTTTACTGCACTCTGAAGCAGTCTAGCGAGCCACTCAGTTGTGTCAAACCTCTACGTTCAGCAGTTCAAGAAGGCAGCCCACCACCATTTTCTCGGGCAACTAGGGATGGGCAATAAATGCCGGCCTTGCCAGCGACGCCACATCCTGAGAATGAATACAAAAATATTTGCGTATAGGATGTGCTTAAATTTGAGCTCTATCGGCCTCACCCTAAGCTGAAAGGAGTTATTGATGCATAAAAATGGTGGCCCCCACCCCTCTCAGTTGCCTCGTTTCACGGCTGAAGAGCCCTCATTTTTGTTAATATTAATGATCGGAAAATCAGAAGCGTGTGAATCTGGTGTGCAGACCCCGTGCGGAGTTCTGCGATCCATGTCCGTGTCAAGCAAGACTCCGCGGCGGGAAGCTCGCACCTTGAAAAGGCAGCCTTTTTAGTGTTCTTGAAAGCTTCCCACATTCCCGACAAAAGCGCCTTTTTAAAGCTTTTGACTTTTCCTCACTGATTTTTTTTAAACGGGGCGTTTAAAGGGGACGCTTGCTCGCTCTCTGACTGTTCTCAAGCAGTAGAAGCTGAGTTTTCTGAATGATTTGATATCCGTGTTTTTTTTTCCTGTGTCTCCACAGCTCTTTACCCAAGATGTCTGTCACCGTTCACGAGAATCGGAAATCGCGTTCCAGCTCGGGGTCCATGAACATTCACCTGTTCCACAAGCCATCGCACGCCGACAGCCTGCTGACCCACCTCAATCTCCTCCGCAAGCGCCACCTCTTCACGGACGTGACCCTCCACGCCGGCAACCGCTCCTTCCACTGCCACCGGGTGGTGCTGGCTTCCTGCAGCCGTTACTTCGAGGCCATGTTCGCCGGGGGGATGAAGGAGAGCCGAGACAGCGAGGTGAACTTCCACAACTCCCTGCACCCCGAGGTCCTGGAGCTGCTCCTGGATTACGCCTACTCCTCCCGCGTCCTGATCAACGAGGAAAACGCAGAGTCCCTCTTGGAGGCCAGCGACATGCTGCAGTTCCACGACATCCGGGATGCGTCTGCAGAATTCCTGGAGAAAAACCTCCATCCCCTGAACTGCCTTGGGATGATGCTCCTCTCCGACGCTCACCAGTGCGAGCAGCTCTTTGAGCTCTCTTGGCAGACCTGCCTTGCCTACTTCGTGGTGCTGTACAGGACTGAGGACTTCCTTAATCTGCCCAAAGACAAGCTTGTCGAGCTGATCTTGAGTGAGGAGCTCGAGGTCGAAGATGAAAGTCTGGTATACGAGGCTGTAATGAGTTGGGTGAAGCACGACTTGAGGAGACGCCGCGACGACCTGCCAGAATTGCTGCGGTGTGTGCGGCTGGCCTTGTTGCCGGAGTCATACTTGTACAAAAGCGTGCTCGGGGAGGAGCTGGTGGCCAACCATAAGGTGGGCAAAGGAGTCGTCGAAGAAGCCATTTGTTGCAAGATGAGGATCCTGCAGAACGATGGCGTGGTGACACTCCTCTGTGCCAGGCCCCGCAAAGTCAACCATGACGTCTTGCTGCTTGGCGGGCAGACTTTCATGTGCGACAAGGTGTACGCGATCGACCAGAAGACGAAGACCGTCATCCCCAAGACGGATATCCCCAGCCCACGCAAGGAGTGCAGCGCTTGCGCGATTGGTTGCAAGGTTTACGTTACTGGTGGCAGAGGGTCTGAGAATGGGGTCTCCAAAGACGTCTGGGTGTACGACACTCTCCACGACGAGTGGACGAAGGCTGCCCCGATGCTGCTGGCGAGATACGGACACGGGTCGGCGGAGCTCGAGCAGTGCTTGTACGCCATCGGCGGGCACACTGCCGTGACGGTGTCCTTCCCAGCCTCCCCCTCGGTCTCCCTCAAACAGGTCGAGCAGTACGACCCTCAGTCCAACAAGTGGACCCTGGTCGCCCCCCTCCGCGAAGGGGTCAGCAACGCCGCGGTGGTCGGCACCAAGCTCAAGCTCTTCGTTTTTGGCGGCACCAGTGTCAACCGAGACCGGCTGCCCAAGGTTCAGTGCTTCGACCCCGGGGAGAACCGCTGGACCGTGCCGGCAAACTGTCCGCAACCGTGGCGGTACACCTCCGCCTCCGTGGTTGGCGAGCACATCATCGTCATCGGTGGGGACACCGAGTTCTCGGCCAACTCCGCCTACCGCTTCAACAGCGAGACGTACCAGTGGTCCAAGTTTGGCGATATGGCGGCCAGGCGGATCAGCTGCCATTCGGTGGCATCCGGCAACAGACTCTACGTGGTTGGTGGATACTTTGGAGCCCAGCGGTGCAAGACCCTGGATTGTTACGATTCATCGACCGACACGTGGAGTAACATCACCACGGTGCCCTACTCACTCATCCCAACTGCATTTGTCAGCACGTGGAAGTATCTCTCGGTCTAGCTCCTCGGCAGCCGTGTGCACCGCGAACTGAAGTAAGTTTTTTTTTAAATACCTGTTTGTGCTGACGTTCCTCCAACGCTTTTCCTGTGGCCTGACCGACAAAAAAAAAATCTTGTATTTCTATAACACCTTTTCACGACCACCAGACATACCAAAGCGCTTTGCAGCCAGTGAATTACTTTTTGAAGTGTCGTCACTGTTATAATGTGGGAATCGCGGCAGCCAATTTGCGCACAGCAAGCTCCCACAATCAGCAATGTGATAATGACCAGATAATGTTTTAGTGATGTTGGTTGAGGGATAAATATTGGCCCCAGGACACCGGGGAGAACTCCCCCTGCTCTTCTTCGAAATAGTGGCCGTGGGATCTTTTGCGTCCACCTGAGAGAGCAGACGGGGCCTCTGTTTATCATCTCATCTGAAAGACGGCACCTCTGACAGTGCAGCACTCCCTCAGCACTGGCATCGGGAGTGTCGGCCTAGATTGTTGTGCTCAAGTCTCTGGAGTGGAACTATGAACCCACGAGCTTCTGACTCCGAGGCGAGAGAGTGCTACCCACTGAGCCCCGGCTGACACTTAAATAAAGTTGATGAAGTAATTGAGAAATATTTTCCTACAGTTTCCCCTCCGTTTTAGAAGGAAGGTTTAGATGCAGCCCTGGCCTCTCCAAATCTATGACTGTGTGTTTCTCTTCCCCCTACCCTCCCTTCACCCAAAACGTTTTAAGAACCAGTCGGATGATGCGATGGCCGGTACTGTAGGTTCTTCCTGATGGATGACCTCCAGTGGGCAGAAGGACCTTCTTGACCCGTACTTAACTTGTAACCCACTGAAGATGCAGACGTTGCCACACGTGCTGACCACTCTTGGTACCTCCCCCAAAGCGGGCATTTCCATGTGTGTGAGACATAGAAACATAGAAGATAGGAGCAGGAGTAGGCCATTCGGCCCCTCGAGCCTGCTCCGCCATTTAATGAGATCATGGCTGATCATCCAAACTCAGTACCCTGTCCCTGCCTTCTCCCCGTATCCCTTGATCTCTTTAGCCTTAAGAAATATATCTAACTCCTTCTTGAATATATTTAATGAATTGGCCTCCACTGCCTTCTGTGGTAGAGAATTCCACAGGTTCACCACTCTCTGGGTGAAGAAATTCCTCCTCATCTCTGTCCTAAATGGCTTACCCCTTATCCTTAGACTGTGACCCCTGGTTCTGGACTCCCCGGCCATCGGGAACATCCTTCCTGCATCTAGTCTGTCTAGTCCTGTTAGAATTTTATAAGTTTCAATGAGACTAGACGGTGTGTATCAGTGGGTTACTCGAAGGACAGCCCTGACCTTATTAGCACACTTTTGGGCAGGAGTTACAGGATTACATAGGATATACGACACAGAAACAGGCCATTTGGCCCAACCAGTCCTTGCCAGTGTTTATGCTCCACTCGAGCCGCCTCCCGTCTTTCCTCATCTAACTCTTATCAGCGTAACCCTCTATTCCCTTCTCCCTCATATGTTTGTCTAGCCTCCCCTTAAATGCATCTATACTATTCGCCTCAACCACTCCCTGTGGTAGCGAGTTCCACATTCTCACCACTCTCTGGGTAAAGAGATTTCTCTTGAATTCCCTGTTGGATTTCACTGGATAATTATCAGGACCTTGTTGTGTTTGATTTATTTTTTCCTCCCATACCCATAGGGAAAAAAAGTTGATATTGTTGGGATTGGGACTCTTTCTGTTCTCACTGACCTCTTTTTAAAAATGTGTTCTTGGGATGTCGGTAGTATTTATTGCCCATCCCTAGTTGCCTTGAGGGGCATTAAGAGTCAACCCGGTAGAGTCACCAGTAGGCCCAGACCAGGTAAGGACAGCGCGTTCCCTTCCCTGAGGCCCAGTTGTTTTTTTTTACAACGATTGAACAGCTTTCATGGTCACCTTTTTTTCTGTGACAGCCCTCAAATTACCCGATTGATTGGGTTCAATTTCACGACTTGGCATTGTGGGACCTGAACTCCCGACCTCTGGGTTGCTACGAGTCCAGTGTCCTAATCACTCGGCTGCTGGTGCCTGTAATCAAAGCGCTTCCAGGTCGGGTTGTACCGTGGGTTAAGTTCAGAGAACAGGTCACTCGCTACCATCCTCACAAATGTGTTGTAAAGTGATCTGATTTGCACATCGTTGAATCGACATTCCCAGACTATCGGGCGGCACTCAATAGATGGGGACTTTCCCCAACTCCTGGTTATGTCTCGGCTGTGGGTGGCCCCTGTGATTCCAGATTAGATGAAGGGTTACTGTCCTGTGGTATTGCTCGCTGCATGTTGCCTTGTCTTCTCTGGGAGGGTTAGGGCTATGATAAGAACTGACAGACACCACACTGATAAGTGACTCTGCTTCTGTATCTTAAAGCTGCCCAGACAGCTGAAGTAAAGCCTGAAACAGATTGTCCAATCTTTCATTCTTTTACTCACTGCAGTTTTTGCCAGTGTCTGCTTTTTTTCCAACCCATTGCTTCTCCTAAAGGTGCTGACTCTCTCTCTTTCCTCCTCTCTCCTCTCTCTCAGGCCCACGTTCATGTGTGCCTGGATGGTGAATGTCGAGGGGGGGGCGGGCGGGCGAAGTATTGGTAGCCTAACCCCATCGTGTCGTCGCCCAAACTCTGCCTTGGTGGGTAGCGATCAGGAGCCGAACGTCTGCTGGAGATTTCCAGTGACACTGGGACCGACCGATTTTGTAATGCTTCCTATTCCCACCCGAGATCTCCTAAATCCCAACAGGCCGATGTGGGAACCTAGATTCCTGGGGCATATCGCTTGCATATAAACTGAGCAATTGATCTCACCAAAGGCTGCCTGCTGTGGTGAAGAAGACAAAGGAGATTTGAGCGATTTGTACTTGCTTGGGGCGGGTGAGTGAAATTTAGTCATTTTAACTTTGGGTACGGGTACAGTAGCAGAGTGGTTATGTTACTGGACTAGTAATCCAGAGGCCTCTATTAATAATCCAGAGATTTAAGTTCAAATCCCATCACGGCAGCTGGGGAATTTAAATTCAGTCCATTAAATAAATCTGGAATAATAAGCTAGTGTCAGTAATGGTGACCATGAAACTATCGGATTGTCGCCAAAATGCCCTTTAGGGAAGGAAATCTGCTGTCCTTACCCGGTCTGGCCTATATGTGACTCCAGACCCACAGCAATGTGGTTGACTCTCTGAATGACCTCACAAGCCACTCAGTTGTATCAAATCGGCAGCTCGCCACCATCTTCTCGAGGACAATTAGGGATGGGCAATAAATGCTGACCTTGCCAGCGACGCCCACATCCCGTGAATGAATTTTTAAAAAATGAACAATTTTTTTTTGGGGGTGGGATGGCGGGGGGTTCGAGTAGAACACACAAAAGTGAGAGGTCGGTGCCGTTGAACACAAGGGGATGATTTTGAGCAGAATTGGCCAGTGGGAAGGCCTGATTTATTTTTGGGGGGCCGGGTCTCATTATTTTGGGGCCGGCCAGCAATCGAACACCCCGAGGCAGCCCGCTGGCTCTGGGCCAGCGCAATCTCAGGCAGTCTAACCGGAAGGAGTTCGGTCTGTCGAGGTGGGGGAAACCACCACCCCCCCCCTCCATCTCTACAGCAGCCTAGGCTGGTTTTGCAAAGCCTGGAGGAGCACTCCTGCTCCACCTAGTCCCACAGGAATAAAGTGGTTCTTGCCTTTTGTTTTGGACTCCTGTTCGGTCTGGGCTGATGCCGGTCGGAGCGGGAACCTGAAATGGTCATCGGGGTCGCACTGGGACCCGATTAGCATTTTAAGTGGGTGCCACGCCAGCCATTCAGTGGTAGATCCGGGGCAAACACTGGGCGAAAATTCAGCCCCAGTGCACTCTCAATACGTTTACTTATCCGCTGTCCCTTCATACAGTAAAGTCCAGGGAGCTTTACAGCGGAACGAGGCCTGTGAGGCAGATCACTCGCAGTGAATGGTTAGAGTTGGATCCGATTGTTTCTGTTCAGTGATCAGACTGCGTACTGTGTCAAACCAGTTATTAGCTGGGCTCTGTGTATCCAGCTCCCATTCTGGAGTTTAAAAAAACAAGCAATGTATCATTTGGTTAGTAAATGTACTGTTGTGGAAATCAGGAATCTCAATGGCCTAGTAACCAAATTTAGGCAGGGCCAGTACAGTAGAGTAGATGGGGCTTCTGAAAATCAATTTAAGCTGAACTCTGTACAGTTTACAGTGGGACAGCCAGTGTGTC
Source organism: Somniosus microcephalus (assembly GCF_052327205.1). Classification (NCBI taxonomy): domain Eukaryota; kingdom Metazoa; phylum Chordata; class Chondrichthyes; order Squaliformes; family Somniosidae; genus Somniosus; species Somniosus microcephalus. The sequence continues at coordinate 8,832,941 of NC_140999.1, forward strand.
GAAGCCAGAGAATCCTGCTGTCGACTCATCGTTCGGGGTCAAAGAGCAGACGAATGGTGTCTAATTACAAGCCTAAACAGCTGTTAATAGCAACCAGCGGAGAGGCACGCCGGAAGCAGTTGCTGAGGCAGCGTGGAGAGGAAACTGTGTGTTTGGAGCAGTGTCTTATTACGCTCCTGTGAAGCGCATCGTTGGGTTTTACTACACTAAAGGCACAGTGTCCACTACAACAACAACTTGTATTTATATAGCGCCTTTAACGTAGTAGAATGTCCCAAGGTGCTGCACAGGAGTATTTTAAGACAACAAAATTTGACACCGAGCCACCTAAGGAGAAATTAGGGCAGGTGACCGAAAGCTCGGTCAAAGGCAAGTCTTAAGGAGCGTCTTAAAGGAGGAAAGCGAGACGGCGAGACGGAGAGGTTTAGGGAGGGAATTCCAGAGCTTAGGGCCCAGGCAACAGAAAGCACGACCACTAAAGGTTGAGCGATTATAATCAGGGATGCTCAAGAGGGCCGAATTAGAGGAACGCAGATATCTCGGGGGGGGGTGGGGGGGGGGTTGGTTGTGGGGCTAAAGGAGATTCTAGAGATAGGGAGGGGCGAGGCCATGGAGAGATTTGAAACTAGTGAGATTTCTGCCAATTACTGTGATCAGATCCTGTTTTAACTCGCCATTTCAAAAGAGAGAGAACACTCCTCTCAACCCCTGACTTGAAATATCTTTTCTCTCTCTCAAATTTTTAATTAACTCGTCTATCAAAGTATTAAACTGCCAATTCAGCTGCAGTTATACAGAACCTCGTCATTTGTTTCTCAGACATTGCCTCAAAACACCTGAATTGCAGTGACTGCTAAAGAGCTGATTTACATACGGGCATCCCAAAGCACTTTACAGCCAATGAAGCACTTTTTGAAGTGTAGTCGTTGTTGTAATGTAGGAAACGCGGCAGCCAATTTGCGCACAGCAAGCTCCCACAAACAGCAATGAGATAAATATTGGCCCAGGACACTGGGGAGAACTCCCCTGCTCTTCTTCGAAATAGTGCAGTGGGGTCCTTTGCGTCCACCTGAGAGAGAGAGAGCAGACGGGGCCTCGGTTTAACGTCTCATCTGATGGAAGACGGCCCCTCCTTCAGTGCAGCACTCCCTCAGCACTGCGCTGGGAGTGTCGGCCTAGATTTTTTTGTGCTGAAGTCTCTGGAGTGGGACTTGAACCCACAACCTTCTGACTCGGGAGACAAGAGTGTGAGCCACCGGGGAGCAACTTTTATGCAGTTTATGGCTGTACGTAGAAAAATACGGCAGCCATACTTGTGCACAGCAAGATCCCACAAACAGCGAGTGAGCTGAATGACCAGTTAATCTGTTTTTGATCCTATTGACCGGGGTTGGGGAGAATCAACCAAGGGTTCCTGCTCATTCCTAGCCAGGTGCACGTGGACACTGGATGAGGACATATTTGGCACTGGCTGTGATGTCTAGTTTTCTCTGACTCACGAGCACATTTGGGGCATCCTACACTGACACTGACAATCTCTAAAACATTGATGATTGGAACAACAATAACTTGCATTTATGTAGAGAAACATACCAAGGCTCTTCACATAAGCATCATCCGGCAAAAAAATGGACACCAAGTCAAAGGAGGAGATGTTAGGAGGGGAGGTGACCAAAAGCTTGGTCAAAGAGGTGGGTTTTTAAGGAGGGTCTTGTAAAGGGGAGAGGGAGGTGGACAGGCGGAGGGAAGGAATTCCAGAGCGTAGGGCACAGGTAGCTGAAGGCACGGCCGCCAGTGGTTGAACGAAGGGAGAGCAAGAGACGCACATGAGGTTATTGACTAGGGGAGGCGTGTTTCCCACTCTCAAAAGCAGCGCCTGCCCAGATCAAACCGGAGACGTCCCTGCTCAATACGGCTCCATCTCCTCTGCCATTGCTAACCGTGGTGTCATGGGGAGCTGAAATTCCGAGTGGTTGGAGTCAGTACCAAGGTGTGCCGTGTGTTTCTTTACAGACTGTGTGTGTTTCATTGCGTCACTGTGCCCTCGCAGCTCTCTGTTCCTCAACGGCTAAGCCCTGGGGGGACTCTCGCTGGCCACACGGGGAGGGGGAATCTACCTTCCTTTTAAAACGAGGGCGAAACGCCAGCTGGTATTTTCAGCCTGACGTGGTGTGTGCAGGACTGGCTGCACCTCTCGACATTCATATCAATTGGAGCTTGTGTAGCTGTAGGGACTCGACTGTATCGTATAACAAACAACATGTACGTATGTACCAGCCAATGACTCCAGGGTTTTACTCCCAAGAAGCCCAGCTGAAGGCCCACAGTGCAGGAAAATTCCCAGAGTAGCAGATAAGACTAGTTTAAAACAAAGTAGTGCTTCCGTGACAGCTTACGGGATTTTAAGCCTTTAGATTGTAGGACCTCCACCACCTAGAAGGACTAGGTCAGCAGGCGCATGGGAACACCCACCACCTCCAAGTTTCACTCCCAAGTCACACACCATCCTGACTTGGGAATATATCGGCCATTCCTTCATCGTCGCTGGGTCAAAATCCTGGAACTCCCTCCCTAACAGCACTGTGGGAGCACCTTCGCCACACGGACTGCAGCGGTTCAAGAAGGCGGCTCACCACCACCTTCTCTAGGGCAACTAGGGATGGGCAATAAATGCTGGCCTTGCCAGCGATGCCCACATCCCGTGAACAAATAATTTAAAAGAAAAGGAGGAAACTGAGGGAGATGAGGAGTTCCACAGCTTTGCGGTCCTGGGAAAGAATGAGTTAAGAGTGGGAGGCAATGCGACCAGTCTTGATTTCAACTCAAGTGAGGGCGCAGAAAGATGTGCTCAAAGCTTCTCGATGGGTTATGTGCTGGAAAAGGTGTAACATAGAGTCATGAGGATGACACTGGGGATGGGAGCATGTTGTTCATTGAAGCAGACGAGGTTGGGGAGGGAATCTAATAAATGTTCAACAATCAGAAAGGATTGGGGAGAGAGTCACTGGAGTAAGATTATTTCCACCAGTGGATAACGAGGGACCTTAAACACTGGATTAGTAACGGAAACATACGGGGGAAGAGTTAAAAGAAATGTTTTCATGCAAGGGTTATTGGGATATGGAGTGCCTTACCCAAGTGGCCATTGAAAATGAGTCAATCACGATGATTCAAAGGGAATTGGATAAACCCATTCATCATGTTTAAGGGTCTCTGAGCCAACCTGCTGAGGAATCTCCACATAGAATTTCTGTTTGCCCAATATGATGAGCATCCACTCCCTTTCAGGGTCACACCCCACTTGCCCAAGCCCAGAAAGCTGAGGAGCAAGTCGGCAGAGCCTAGACTTGGCGACCCTCGAGTGTGTGCGGTGGGGGTGGGGGGGTGTAACTGTTGAACTTTAACCAGCAGAGTTAAACATCCCGCAGCTAGTAGCGTCCTACCTGTTGGGGAATGGCTATCTGGAATTGAGTGGGGAGAATCGCAACCCTGTTCCCCTAGTGACCAGTCTACCCCTCTCATTTATTGAGCCAACCTGGCTAGTCATTTATCAACAGTGCCCTTGTGCAATGCCGACCAACCAGGTCCGATTACCAAGTCTGCCGTGGAGGGTTGACGTGACGCCAAATTTCCTACTGCCAGCTGTGTGTCGCTTGGAACCCCCTCGACCTCAAAAAGACCCCAATTACACCCCAACCCAAGAAGGATGCTCACTAGTTGGTCACTTAGACAACTGTTAAGTGTGGGTTTTGAGGCTTTACTAGGTGAACAGGAGTTCCTCAGCAGTTGCAGCTGACTATAAATATGTGAGCACATTGCCACATCCTCCTGACCATAGCATGGACACCCACCATTGCCCACTGGATGGCGGTTTCATCAGCTTGAGGTGCAGAACCTCAGCACCGACCCCTGGATACAGGAGACTTCTTGGACTATGTAATACTCGACAGAAAAATGTCAACGGGTGTGGGAGAAGAGTAGGAAAATGGGAGCCAAGTAGGTGGCTCCTGCATAGCCTACTTCAGTGCTGAAATTTCTATCTAATAAATATAACGATAACATTTGTAATTTTTGTTTTTTGACCTAGGGTTGAAGGATTACCTGCTGCCGTTGAAAGATGGAAAATGTTGTGAAGAACTTCATATGGCACTGCCATGTTCACCACCCTTTGCCTTGGCACTGGAAGCCATTGAGTTAGAGAGAGGATCAAGCCGAGCCCTCCAGATGAGGATTGACGCACGCGGGCAGCACTATTGCTGAATTTCAGCAAACCACACGATACGCGTTTTGGTGCTTCTGCGGTTTGCGATGGACGGACAGCGCCGTTTTCACGAGGGTTTTAGACTTTGGCTCTTCACGTGTTTGAGGTTTTTTCTTTTGTTCGTCCAATTTGAAGACAAAATATTCGCCTGTTCCAAACAGACTGTTGTTGTGGTAACTGGCTGAGTAACTGCGTTTCAGCAGATGACGATAAATCCGGTTATGATGACGCGTCCCCAACAAACCAATGTTGGATTCACTGCATTAGCAGCCCGGCAGCACCTCCCAAACCTGCCACCCGCACCGCCGAGAAGGACAAGGGCAGCAGGTGCAGGGGAACACCACCACCTCCGTGTCATACATCGTCCTGACTTGGACATATAATCGGCTGTTGCTTCATGGTCGCTGGGTCAAAGTCCTGGAACTCTCGACCAAACGACCTTGTGGGAGCACCTTCACCACATGGACTGCAACGGTTCAAGAAGAAGGCGGCCTACCACCAACCTTCTCAAAGTCAACTGGGGATGGGCAATAAACGCCGGTCATGCCAGCGATACCTACATCCCAAGAATTGATATTTTAAAAACTGTAACTTACTCATTCTTTACCAGGACTTCCGAACTGTGGAATTCCCTAGCGCTCTCCGCCTTCCCGCTCTCCTACAGTCTTTTAAAACCCAAACTGGGGGGAGGTCACCTAATTGAATGCTAATTCTTGATTTACCTCCGCTTTACTCCTAAACATGTTGTCCTACGCTATGGGCTTTGGTTCTGCCAGTTGAGAAACACAGGTGAAGACAACCGTGTTGGATTTAATTTTGTTTGTTGTGATTCTGTTGACCCAGATAGGGGTAACTAAGCTCTTCCCCCTCTCACCATAACCATGTAGATTTGCACCTTGTGTTTCTTTGTTATTTCATGATAATTGCAATTTGGTCATGTGCTGTCTGTATTTATTTCTATGTTGGGAGGTTTTCTGGTTAAGTCTTCAGAGAGTTGAATTTCTTGAGGGAACACCCTGTTTTTTTCTCCCCCCCCCCCCCCCCCCCCCCCCCCGTATTTTATCCTGCCTGCCGTCTAGGCACACTGTGCTTTATGTTCTATGATGGACAAGTTGGCTTTCCTCTTCCCAACCAAAAGGGAAAAAGCCATGGACTTTGGTTCTGAATTAGCCGAGTCATTGGTGAGTGCTGCAGCCCACCTCAACGGAGGAAACACTGGCACCGGGAATTTCCTTGGGGAACTTCTCCCACTTCTCCGGCGTAACCTTGGAAACCACCATTTCCGCTTGTAAGCCGGGTTTCTGTCGGCGGAGCGGGAGACGCCTCCAGGAATTGTACCCTCTAGCGCTCTCGGTGGCTCAATGGATCAATGCACAGTTGCAAGATCCAGGGTGGGAGGAGGAGGAAGACACTAAATTCCATTCTTGGTCTATTCTGATTTGGTGCAGTTGGCCTCGGTGCCTTTTGGATTAAGCAGTGGAAAAATAAGCCAGAATTCCTGCTGGAAAGGGCACACACACAACACATGGGTGTCAAGAACGAACAGGGGTCCAGTTTGGTTGGTTGCCATGGCCACCACAGTGGATCAGCCCACTGTCTACACTCAACATGTGGAAAAATAATCTCTTGACGGTGTGGAGGCCATTTGACCCCCGACCCCCCCCCCCCCCCCGAACTGTACCCTGTCAGGAGGGCAGGGAGTTCTGACGAAGGGTCTTCAACCTGAAACGTTAACTCCGTTTCTCTCTCCACGGATGCTGCCCTGTCCCGCTGAGTTTTTCCAGCGTTTTCTGCTGTTATTACGGCAGGGAGTACGGTTGGGTGAGAACGAAATAGCTGAAAAGCCCATCGAGTGCTTCTACTCCGGCCAAAGATGGATGCCAATCAGCACGTTGGACAACCCTATTCATCATATGTATAAAACGTTTAGCAGCCGCTGGCGCAATCTCTTCGGGAAGGCAGTTCCCCCCGGTCGGGACAAACAAAATGGCCGACTGTTGGCGACCGTTTTCTTGGCGGGTTCTGCCACTTCTTCTTGGGGTGGGGGGGGGTGGGGAGGAGGGGGGGGAAGAGGGATGGCCCAGCGACCCGGATGACAAGATCACACAGTTAAACCCCCCCCCCCCCGCCGCCGCCGCATTTTTGAATCTGGCACGCGTGGCAGTTTCAGTTGCCGGGCACCGGCCCACGGTACCGACTCCCACCCACACTAGGCCCATTAGCGCAAAAACGCGCCCGGCGCTGTTGCAACTAACGGGAGATTGTTCGAAGTCTTCGCCAAGCCGGGACGGTATTTAATTATTTTTTTTTAATGATCTAAAGGCTATCCGACTCTCCTCTTGGTAGAATTCTTTTTAAAGCTTAGATGAAGGAAGCAATTGAAATTCATTTTTTTTACTGTAAATGTTTTGAGTGACTCTATTCTAGGTAGGTTATTTTGTTTTGTTTTATAACCGTGAAGGGATCTCGGGAGCGAAGAATTTTTTTCTTCTTTGCCCCCCCCCCCCCCCCCGCCTTTCATTTGCTCTGCACAGTTGGCTGTTTCTCTCTCGTTTTCTGTCTGTGACCGTATTTCTGTGTCCCGTACCTGTGAATGTGTGCTTTTTAATTTATAATAATGTCCCGTCACTTTAATTTTTGTTGAAGATTTGTTTTGCTTTTGACAGCCTGGTGCTGTGTTGGAGATTTCAATAAATAGTCACCCAAACCTGAAACCCAGGCCCATCATTTCATCTTCAGTCTCGCTCTCACTTTCTGTTTAAAGCTACGACTCGGGGGTAAGAACACGATCTAGAATATTAAAATGGTCACTGAACGCACCACCTCCTGCCACAGACCCTGTAGAATCTATCCCCATTAGAGCGAGGGGCTTGACGCCGCTCAGAAAGAGGTATTTTGGCTCCTCGCTCTCTGGGGAAAATTTAATGCAAACTCGAAATCCTGCAGAATGTAAAAATGGAAAGTATTCGACTGTTGTGAACACAAGTCGCTTGTCCTACCTTACCTGGACTGGAGTCCAGGACATGGGGACATCGTCTAAAAGTTAGAGCCCGGCCTTTCAGGAGTGAAGTTAGGAAACACTTCTACACACAAAGGGTGGTAGAAGTTTGGAACTCTCTTCCACAAACGGCAGTTGATGCTGGATCAGTTATTAATTTTAAATTGGGGATTGATTGATTTTTGTTAGCCAGAGATATTGCGGGATATGGGGCAAAGGCGTGTTTTTATGGAGTAGGTCACAGATCAGCCATTGAATGGTGGAACAGGCTGGGGGCTAAATGGCCTACTCCTGTGAACATGAGAATTAGGAGCTAGTTCTGGAGCACAAGTCCTCAGCATGACAACCGGGATGTTGTCAGGCCCCACAGCATTTGCTGTGTCCAGTGCGCTCAGCCGTTTCTTGATCTCACGTGGAGTGAATCGAATTGGCTGAAGACTGGCTTCTGTGATGGTGGGGACCTGGCGAGGAGGCCGGGATGGATCATCCACTCGGAACCTCTGGCTGAAGATGGTTGCGAACGATTCAGTCTTTTTTTATACTTGCGTGCTGGGCTGCACCATCATTGAGGATCGCGATGTTCACGGAGCCTCCTCCTCCCGTTAGTTGTTTAATGGTCCACCACCATTCACAAGTGGATGTGGCAGGACTGCATTACAACTACGTAACAGTGACCACGCTTCAAAAGTACTTCATTGGCTGTAAAGCACCTTGGGACATCCAGAGGTCAAGGAAGGCGCTGTAGAAATTGGTGTTCATTTATAGAATGTGTGATACCGTGTACACGTTTAAAATCTAAGTTTTGTCATTGTTATTCAAACTTTATTGAAAGGGTTTCCCGTGGAACTGGGGATCACACCTGGTGAGTTGGAGCCTGATTTATTCCAGGTCTCCGTGGTGTACAGAACTTCTCCAACACTGACTCATTGCTCAAGTCTTCAGCATTCCAACGGGTTCCAAAGAAAATCGCCCATCTCGAGTTGGCTACTTAATAGTCACCCAGTTCCCATTAGCGCTCCCGTGTCATGAGGTTTCAAAGCGTTCCTTACCGAGGAGACGATAACACTTCATCGTACAGGAATGCAGCCACACCAAAGGAGGCTATTGAAAAAGCCAGCTGCAACCGGCAGGCGCAGGTACTGTGAGGAAGGCTGAAGAGTTGAGACAGTGAGTCATCCGGGAAGAATTTCTCCGCAGGACTGAAGCCTGGGAGAACCCAACCCATCACCTGTGAGCCTCTGCAAGAACAAACTCCTTCTCAACAAATATATGGTATGCTTTTGGTAAACAGACTGCACTTTTTAAATTGACAAACCACGGGCCAAGGCATAGAATAGAATCATGGAAATTTACAGCACAGAGGGAGGCCATTCGGCCCATCGTGTCTGTGCCGGCCGACAAAGAGCTCTCCAGCCTAATCCCACTTTCCAGCTCTTGGTCCGTAGCCCTGTAGGTTACGGCACTTCAAGTGCATATCCAAGCGCTTTTTAAATGTGATGAAGGTTTCTGCCTCTACCACCCTTTCAGGCAGCGAGTTCCAGACCCCCACCACCCTCTGGGTGAAAACATTTCTCCTCAACTCCCCTCTAATCCTTCTACCAATTACTTTAAATCTCTGCCCCCTGGTTATTGACCTCTCTGCTAAGGGAAATAGGTCCTTCCTATCCACTTTATCTCGGTCCCTCATAATTTTATACACCTCAATCAAGTCTCTCCTCTGTTTCAAAGAAAGCAACCCCAGCCTATCCAAACTTTCCTCATAGCTAAAATTCCCCAGCCCTGGCAACATCCTCGTAAACCTCCTCTGCACCCTCTCTAGTGCAATCACATTTTTCCTGTAATATGGTGAGCAGAACTGCACGCGGTACTCTAGCTGTGGCCTAACTAGTGTTTTACACAGTTCAAGCATAACCCCCCTGCTCTTATAACCTATGCCTCATCTAATAAAGGAAATTATCCTGTATGCCGCCTTAACCACTTTATTTGCACCAAGGTGGAATGAGGGTAGGAGAGACAATTCGGCAAATCGAGGTAGGGGCAAGGTGACGCCAAGATTGGGTTTTAAATGTCCGTAGATTTTCAGGCAGGGGCAAACCAAGGGAAGTAAGGAGTTACACAGGTCCGAGATCCTGGCAAAGAATGGGTTGGATTAGTACGATGTTGTGAGGAGTTTTAGCAGAATTGAGATCTTAAACTTGGGGCTTTGTTTTTAAGTTTCTCCAGCAAGAGAAACGACAGGGGCTGTTTCTGTGGCATTCTGGGAATCCTCCTCCTCCTTTCTCCCTGCAGATCACAACACAGTCTTAAGGAATTCTCTGCCCCAGAGGGCTGTGGATGCTCAGTCGTTAGTCAAGACTGAGAGCGATAGATTTTTGGACTCTCGGGGGAATCGAGGGATATGGAGATCGGGCGGGAAAGTGGAGTTGAGATCGAAGATCAGCCACGATCTTATTGAATGGCGGAGCAGGCTCGAGGGGCCGAATGGCCTCCTACTGCTCCTGTTTCTTATGTTCTTATGGACGCTGAGGTGTGCCCTCACAGAGAGGGATGGACCCCAGCCATTCATATGCTAAATATCATTGGTGTGGAAAAGGACAGCCATCTTTGTATGTTGTATGAATTCATGATGAGGTGAACAGGTTATTGATATCGGCTGTGATGCCCCCATTCCAATAGCCCCCTCCAACTCACTGTCTGGACTTGCACATGAAGGTTGGGCATCTGGCTGAATTTCCGTTGGGCATCCAACATCTGGAGTTCAGCACGAGTCAGCGCCTTCAGGGGAAAAAAAAGAAAGATTTGCATTTCTGTAGCGCCTTTCATGACCACTGGACGTCTCAAAGCGCTTTACAGCCAATGAAGCACTTTTGGAGTGTAGTCACTGTTGTAATGTAGGAAACACGGCAGCCAACTTGCGCACAGCAAGGTCCCACAAACAGCAATGCGATAATGACCGGATCATCTGTTTTTTAGTAATGTTGATTGAGGGATAAATATTGGCCCAGGACACCGGGCATAACTCCCCAAGGAGAGAAGATAATCAGGTACTGTAGTGATTATGCTACTTGACTAGTAATCCAAAGAATGTGAGTTCTAATCCCACCATGGCAATTTGATAATTCAAATTCATTTTTTTTTTAATCTGGAAATAAAGAGCCGGCACCAGTAAGTGACCAAGAAGCTGTCGGATTATCGTAAAAACCCAACCGGTTCACTAATGTCCTTTAGGGAAGGAATCCTGCCGTCCTCACCCGGTCTGGGCCTATGTGTGACTCCAGTCCCACACTTACGTGATTGGCTCCATTGCCCTCTGAAGTGACCTCACAAGCCCCTCAGTTGTATCAAAATCACTACCAGCGGTTCAAAAAGAAGGCCCCCCACCACCTTCTCAGAGCAAACACGGATGGAGCCTAAAGGCCGGCCACAAATAAAGAAAAAAAAGCAGAGGAGGAACGAAAATTCTTGTGTGGGGTGTAACATAAACATTCTGACCTCAGACTTAAACAAGAACTTGCACTCCTCTAACCCCGTTAATGTCGTGAAACGCCCCGTGAGGTTTCTCACAAAGGGAGGGCAGGACGAAGAGGTACCAAACCTGAGTTGGGAAGGTGGGTTTTCAGGCTTTTGAAGGGGGAGGGGTAGATAGAAAGAATGACTTGCATTTCTACAGCGCCTTTCACAACCTCAGGACATCTCAAAGCACTTCACAGCCAAAGGAGTACTTTTTGACATTCAATGGCATTACCATCGCTGAATCCCCCACCATCACCATCCTTTCCACCATCTACAAGGCACAAGTCAGGAGTGGGATGGAATACTTTCCACTTGCCTGGATGAGTGCAGCTCCAACAACACTCAAGAAGCTCGACACCAGCCAGGACAAAGCAGCCCGCTTGATTGGCACCCCATCCACCACCTTAAACATTCACTCCCTCCACCACCGGCGTACCGTGGCTGCACTGCAGCAACTCACCAAGACTTCTTCGGCAGCACCTCCCAAACCCGCGACTTCTTCCACCTAGAAGGACAAGGGCAGCAGACGCATGGGAACACCACCACCTGCAAGTTCCCCTCCAAGTCACACACCATCCTGACTTAGGAGTATATCGGCCGATCCTTCATCGTCGCTGGGTCAAAATCCTGGAACTCCCTCCCTAACAGCGCTGTGTGAGTACCTTCACCACACGGACTGCAGCGGTTCAAGAAGGCGGCTCACCACCACCTTCTCAAGGGCAACTAGGGATGGGCAATAAATGTTGGCCTTGCCAACGACTCCCTGATCCCATAAACAATTTTTTTTTAAAGTCACTGTTGTAATGTAGGAAACACAATAGCTAATTTCTGCACAGCAAGCTCCCACAAACAGCAAATATTGGCCAAGCCACCAGGGTTAATGCCCCTGCTCTTCGAAATAGTGCCATGGGATCTTTTACGCCCACCTCAGAGAGCAGCCGGGGACCTCAGTTTAACGTCTCATCCGAAAGACGGCACCTCCGACAGTGCAGCACTCCCTCAGTAAGTGGCTGTGTGGGGCAGTCAGGCGAGGACAAGGATTGGGCGTGGCTGTGACGCCCAGCACAAAGGAAAGAAAGACTTGCATTTATACAGCACCTTTCACAACCTCAGGACGTCCCAAAGCGCTTTACAGTCAATGAAGTACTTCTTGAAGTGTAGTCGCTATTGTAATTTGGGAAACACGGCAGCCAATTTGCGCGCAGCAAGCTCCCACAAACAGCAACGTGACAATGACCAGATAATCTGCTATTGTTATGTTGATTAAGGAATCAATATTGGCCAGGACACCGGGGATAACTCCCCTGCTAGGGTTAAATTATATTTTAAATTACAGAATTATTCAGCTATAAAATCTAGAACTGAAAAAAATGAGGCCCAAAAGATACTGACTCTGAAATCGTCTTGAATCCTGGCTGCTGCTCAAAGTGAAGCACCAGCATCTTCGAATTCACATCCGCTCTCCCCACCCCCCCGCCAAATCTTCTCATTTTTACTGTGTGCAACGCCGACCCTCGCAGAATGACAGACAGAAACTTCAAGCTGAGATGACATTGCTGTTCGAATGAATGGGTTGAAGAAACAGTCAAAATGTCACAGCGCGAAACAGCACACAGACGGCAGATGGTTGGTTCATCCAGACCGGGAACACTCGAGAGGTCCTTCACACAATCACAGCTCCTCCTGGAAGGGACGCAGGCTACGCACGGTGTGTTGCTGAAACTGAAACACAGCTCACAACTGTTTCAAAGCAAAATAAATGAATTACCTCTTAAACTATCCCAGCAGTGCTCCCCTGAGAGTTCAGTTGCGAGGCGTGTGGAGTAATATTGAGCCAAAGACCAACCATGGTTGATGTCTAGTCTGACAGACTGGGGTGTGCAGACCCTGCTTGAGTTTTCCCCGCCTAGTCCAATGGCACTACAGCTTAATTCATAAGAACATACGAATTAGGAGCAGGAGTCGGCCATTCGGCCCCTCGAGCCTGCTCCGCCATTCAATAAGATCGTGGCTGATCTTCAACCTCGACTCCACCTTCCTGCACTATCCCCATAACCCTTGATACCCCTAGAGTCCAAAAATCTATCGATCTCAGCCTTGAATCGACTCAATGACTGAGCATCCACCGCCCTCTGGGGTAGAGAATTCCAAAGATTCACCACCCTCTGAGTGAAGAAATTTTTCCTCATCTCAGTCCTAAATGGCCGACCCCTTATCCTGAGACTATGCCCCCTGGTTCTAGACACTCCAGCCGGTGGAAACAACCTCTCAGCATCTACCCTGTCAATCCCCCTCAGAATCTTAGATGTTTCAATGAGATCACCTCTCATTCTTCTAAACTCCACAGAGTATAGGCCCAATCTACTCAATCTCTCCTCATAGGACAACCCTCTCATCCCAGGAACTCAGCACCACTGGACGAGGAAGGGGAATAAACAAGCCTGAGTTGGTGCCCCAATAGTTAACCAGTGAGCCACTGTTGGAGAGTGCGTGCACATTAGGTGGAAACAGGATTGGGCTAAGCTGGAATCCCTCCATGGCCATAATGACTGCCCTGTTCTATCCTTTTTAGGTCCAATGTGGATGACTTCACATTTGCCTACATTGAAATCCATTTCCCACAGTTTTGCCCATTCACTTAGTCTGTCGATATCCCTTTGTGATTTTATGTTACACTGCCTACAATGCCGCCTATCTTTGTGTCTTCGGAAAATTTGGATATATGACTTTCTATGCCATCATCTAAGTTGTTAGTAAATACCGTGAATAGTTGAGGCCCCAACACAGATCCCTGTGGGACACCACTAGTCACATCCTCAGTGGGCGGCACTCTCACCTCTGAGTCAGAAGGTCATGGGTTCAAGTTCCACTCCAGAGACTCGAGCACAAAAATCCAGGCTGACACTCCAATGCAGTGCTGAGGGAGTGCTGCACTGTCGGAGGTGCCGTCTTTCAGAGGAGACATTAAAACAAGGCCCCATCTGCCCTCTCAGGTGGACGTAAACCCATAGCACTATTTCGAAGAAGAGCAGGGGAGTTCTCCCTGGTGTCCTGGGCCAATATTTATCCCTCGATCAACATCACTAAACAAACAGATTATCTGGTCATTATCACATTGCTGTTTGTGGGAGCTTGCTGTGCACAAATTGGCTGCTACATTACAACAGTGACTACACTTCAAAAAAGTACTTCATTGGTTGTAAAGCGCTTTGGGACATCCTGAGGTCGTGAAAGGCGCTATAGAAATGCAAGACTTTCTCATAATATGTATCCATTTCCCTTTTAAAAGCTATTATGGATTCTGCTTCCATCGCTGTTTGCGGTCCTATTCCATGTCCTAACAACCCTCTTTAGTGAAAAACAAGATCTGGCCTTTGTTCTTTGGGTGATGATCCTAAACGTATTCCCTCTAGTTACCAACTCACCAACCAGTCGAAATAGTGTTTGCTGATTTGCTTTATCAAAACTCCCCAGGAATTTTGAACACCTCCAACAAATCTCCTCTCTGCTCGAATGAAAAGAGCCCCAGAGTCTCCAGTCTATCCTCATTACTAAAGCTGCTCATCGTGGTACCAGTTTGGTGAATCGCTTCTGCTCCCTCTCCGGGGACGTTCTGAGGGTCGTGAAAGGCGCTATATAAATGCAAGTCTTTCTTTTCTTTATTTTTAGGGCCTATAAGGTTTGAAAACCGCCTGCCCCAGCACCATCCCAACACAGAGACTCCAAAGGAAGGATGTGATTGCATTGGAGAGGGTGCAGAGGAGATTCACCAGGATGTTACCTGGGCTGGAGCGATTCAGCAATGAAGACTGGACAGGCTGGGGTTGTTTTCCTTAGAGCAGAGAAGGCTGAGGGGGGACCTGATTGAGGTATACAAAATTATGAGGGGCATAGATAGGGTAGATAGAAAGGAACTTTTCCCCTTAGTAGAGGGGTCAATAACCAGGGGGCATAGTTTCAAGGTAAGGGGCAGGAGGTTTAGAGGGGATTTGAGGGGAAACTTTTTCACCCAGAGGGTGGTTGGAATCTGGAACTCACTGCCTGAAAGGGTGGTAGAGGCAGGAACCCTCACAACATTCAAGAAGCATTTAGATGAGCACTTGAAACGCCATAGCATACAAGGCTACGGACCAAGTGCTGGAAAATGGGATTAGAATAGACAGGGCTTGATGACACGATGGGCCGAAGGGCCTCTTTCTGTGCTGTATAACTCTATGACTCTATGAACAGTCTCCCAGCGAAGTGGAAACGAGTTCAGCAACATCATTAGCTCCATTGTTACCACACGGCAGCGGAGCTGGTTAATCAGAGGTTCAGTTTCATTACATCCGGGGCCCTGAATGGTAATCAGAGAATGTTTGTTGCAGTTAATGCGTCCCTCTAACCTTACATGTACACACAGCTTGTGCCTGAGGTTCTGCATCAAACAGCTGTTCCTTTGTACGAAGACAAAAAAAACAGAAGTAACTTGATCAGGTTTGAACAAGAGGTCCCTCTGTCTGTGCTGTCGGCAGTAACCTCCCGGACTCTTCTGTTTCTGCTCCCATTATTATCGATGTCTCTCTCTGTTCCTGCTTCTGTTTTCTTCTCCTCAATTTCCTCATTGAAGATATCGAATTTTCCTTGCCCAGCGCCTATTCCGCTTTTCTCTATCGGCGTCTCTCCAGTTTTCTCTTTTTGCAGACTGACTAGCATAGACCAGTGGGGCCGAATGGCCTGTACCTGTGCTCTGGATACCACAGTGTTCTATTGGAGTACAACCACCGTATGGACCAGTTGGGCCTGTTTCTGTGCACTAGATTCTATGCACTCGTATGCTTGCACTGACTGACACTCACATTAACAGCAAGGTACATTTATCGAGCGCCTTTCCCGTCCTCGGGATGCTTCTCAACTGATGAAGCGTAGCCTTCTAGGGAACTGTAGCATAGTGGTAATGTTACTGGGCTAGTAGTCCAAGAGGCCCGCACTAATGATCCGGGGACGTGAATTCATAATCCCACCACGGCAGCTGGGGAGCTTAAATTCAGTTAATTAAATAACTCAATAAAAAAAGCTAGTGGTGACCATGAAACTACTGGATTGTCATAAAAACCCATCTGGTTCACTAATGTCCTTTTAGGAAATCTGCCATCCTTACCCGGTCTGGCCTATATGTGACTCCAGGCCCACAGCAAGGTGGTTGACTGCCCTCAGTTGTAACAAACCACTACAAAACACAATAATATGGACTGCAGCGGTTCAAGAAGGTGGCTCACCACCACCTTCTCGAGGGCAACTAGGGATGGGCAATAAATGCTGGGCCTTGCCAACGACGCCCACATCCCATAAAACACATTAAAAAAAAAATCTCTTCTGTAGGTAAGCACAGCAACCAAATTTGTGCACAGTAAGATCCCACAAACAGCAATGAGATTTCAGTGATGTTGGTTGAGGGATAAAAAAAAATAGCCAGAACACCGGGAGAACTCCCCTGCTCTTTTTCAAATAGTGCCGCGGGAAACTTTTACATCCACCTGAGCAGGCAGGTCGGCCCTCGGTCTCATCCAGAAATGTTGGCTCCTCTGACGTTGCAGCGTTCCCTCAGTACTGCCCTGAAGCCCCTCAGCTCTGGCACCATTCCAATAAATCTCCTCTGCACCCTCTCGGAAGCATTGACATCCTTCCTAAAGTGCGGTGCCCAGAATTGGTCACAAAACTCCAGCTGGGGCCGAACCTGTATTTTATAAAGGTTTACAACACAACAACTTGTATTTATAGAGCGCCTTTAACGTAGTAGAATGTCTCACGGTGTTTCACAGGAGCGTTATCTTCACCACACGGGACTGCAGCAGTTCAAGAGTAAGTGATTTGAGCCAACATCGCATCCCTCCACAAATTCCTCGAATTTCTGCCTGGTTACAGCATGAAAAATCCAAGAACATCTAGGAGCAGATGCGAGTGATGGCAACTCATTGCCTCGAACAACGGTGTGACTCCCCTGGTAGGCATGCCCGTGCCAGCGCTTCCACCACCTCAGCGAGGTTTGGGCTCCTGCCCCCAGAGGCACTCGCGAGATGGTTCTCCTCCCACCACTCTGGAGGCAACGTGTTGCAGCCCACCACCAGATGCCATTTTGTTTTCCCCCCATCCACCATCCCGCCTTGGGCGGGCTGCACCCTCAGCCCACCTGCAGAGGGCAATAACGCGGTAATCACATGAATGGCCGATAGGGACCTTTCCCAACATTGGGCCAGAATAGTAAGGGTTTCTACTGAAGAACTGAGCACAGAAGTCCTGCAACAGGGTTACTTTGATGATGCCGCCATTTCTCCAAACCCACGCCACACTGTGCGAGGCGCCTCTGAGTCAGCAGGTTGTGGGTTCAAGTCCCGCTATAGAGACTTGAGCACGTAATCCAAGCCAACAGTGCTGAGGGAGTGCTGCACTGTCGGAGGTGCTGTCTTTCGGATGAGATGTCCCGTCTGCCCTCTTTCAGGTGAACGTAAAAGATCCCATGGCCACTATTTCGAAGAAGAGCAGGGGAGTTCTCCACTGGTGTCCTGGCCAATATTTATCCCTCAACAAACACCTGAAACAGATTATCTGGTTATTATCACATTGCTGTTTGTGGGAGCTTGCTGTGCGCAAATTGGCTGCCGCGTTTCCCACATTACAACAGTGACTACACTCCAAAGAAAAAGTACTCCATTGGCTGTAAAGAGCATTGGGACATCCTGAGGTTGTGAATGGCGCTGTTTTAACGCTCTTCCAGTCTACAGGGCAGTAGCAATCCCACCAGAACGTAAGAGCAAGCAAACAGAAGATGTACTGTAAGAAAATCCCCTGCCTTCAGAGGGCTGTAGTGATGTAACAAGGATTAAAAGGCCACATGCCAATGCTTTCATGGTCTAACTGGTTAGGCCCATCCCGACTAGGCTTGGTGTGAAATGCTTGAGGTGAAAATAAAACCATAAGAATCTTACGCATGAGATAAGCTCACTCAGACTTCAAACCAGCAGGCTGGGCACACCTGGCAACCCCACCCATCATCATCCTCCATTTCCCACGGCTCACTATTTTTAACCTCCGCCAAATTTTCTTTCCTCCTCGAGGAATTGACTTTGGTTCTCAGGTGCGGCAGAGTCACATTTGTTGCCCATCCTGAGCTGCCCTGGTACAACAAAGTGGCTTGTTAGACCACCTTGGATGGCATTGAGAGTCAACACATCGGGCTGGATTTTCATTGAGGAGTCGGGTAGGAGGTGGGACTACAACTTTCGGGGTTGTAGTCCCGCCTCCATCGAGTTTTAGCCAATCTACACGATTGTGACTTGATTGACCTTGCTGAGCCCGCCCAGCGGGCTCAGCAGGCCAATTAAGGGCCACCCGGCAACATGTGACGTCACAGATTGACATTTCATCTGTCAAGACCTTTTGACAGATGAAATATCAGCGTTTCACAACTGTTTGAAGCTGTCAAACACTGACAATCTGTACTCTTAAGTTAATTCTTTCCTCGCAGGATGATTTAGAGATCTTCCCGGAACAGAAAGCTGAATGCTGGAACTTTTGACAGCTCACGGCCATTCTGCTTTCTGTGCCAGTGAGATGAGGGACTCCCGAGACCTGAGGGAAGGAAGGCTGTAAAGGTAAGTACATGTAAGTAAAACTTCTATAAACACTTTACACACACCAAACACACTTACCTCTGCACTCATGCACCCATCACTCACCTGAACACTGGACATCTCGACCCCTCCAAGCCCTTCATCCCGACGGCCCGCCTCACTAACTTGGCGTGGTTTGGAGCCGTCGGGAATCCCACATTTCAACAATGAAAATAGGGATTAGGCTAAAAACTGCCTGTTAACAGGCAGTTAATTGGCACTAATCCCCTTCCCGCCTCGGGGAGGCGGGTCCCAGTGCGGGGCGGGTACCCGCCTCCTTTGAAACTGGCATGGAGGCGGGTTGGAGGCGGGATGGGTTCGTGCCCCCCAATTTGGGGATTTTAACCCCCCCACACGCCTCCAATCCCGCCTCCATGGCCCAATGAAAATCCTGCCCATAGTGTGGGATGGGAGTCATGTGCCAGCCCAGGCAGGGTACGAGCCCCCTTCAACAACCAGCAACAAATGAGCAGATTTATTTAATTCAATTTCACACTTTAACGTGGTAGGATTATGAACTCCTGACCTCTGGGTTGCCAGTCCAGTGTCTATATGCACTACACGACCCTACCTGACTGCACAATTGCAGAATACCATCAAAAATGGCCATCAGTTATGTATAACACGACCCAAGTGTCAGCTGTGGCTCAGTGGTTAGCACTCTCTCGCCTCTGAGTTAGAAGGTTGTGGGTTCATAGTCCCACTCCATGAGACTTGAGTGCATAATTCTAGGCTGACACTCCAGTGGAGTGCTGCACTGCCGGAGGTGCCATCTTTCGGATGAGACGTTAAACCGAGGCCCCCATCTGCTCTCTCAGGTGGATGTAAAAGATCCTGCGGCACTCTTTCGAAGAAGAGCAGGGGAGTTGTCCTGGGGCCAATATTTATCCCTCAACCAACATCACTAAAGCAGATGATCCGGTCATTATCACATTGCTGTTTGTGGGAGCTTGCTGTGCGCAAATTGGCTGCCCCGTTTCCCACATTGCAACAGTGACTACACTACAAAATAGTACTTCATTGACTGTAAAGCACTTTGAGACGTCTAATGGTCGTGAAAGGCGCTGTATAAATGCAAGTCTTTCTTTCAACAACCAATCATAGAATGATACAGCACAGAAGGAGGCCATTCGGCCCATCGTGCCTGCGTCGACTCTTTGAATGAACTACCCAGTTGATCCTTCCCCCACAGCCCTGCAATTTGTACCTTTTGAAGTATATATCCAATTTCCTTTTGAAAGTTACTGTTGAACCTTTAATAACGTGATTCAGGAAGAGGCTCTTTTATGAACGAGTGAATTAGAACCCATTCAAGAGAATCAACCGGAAATTACCAGCACTGCAAACAGATGCCAAAAAACTGTGTGCCAGAAATTAGCATCCCGTCACACGGAAAGGCAAACAGGAACTCGGCAACAATCAAGCAAATAATTGGGGGCAGTTTCATTGAAACCCAGTCACAAAGACTTGAAGCACTGTCGCAATTCCATGAAGAAACCCTATCCCTGTAGAATGAGCTGGCAATTCAACTTGCCTCCGGAACAACCGTCACCACATTTCGAAAATAATTAATTGTGTGTGAAGCGCCTCAAGGTGTTGTGACATGATCAGGTGCTAAATAAATGCAAGTATTAATATTGGCGTAATTGTTTTTTTGTTACATTTATTGCGCGTCGGCCGTGGCTCAGGGGGCAACACCCTCGCCTACCGAGTCAATAGGAGGGTCCTGGGTTAAAATCCCACTCCAGAGACTTGAGCACAAAAATCCAGGCTGACACTCCAGTGCAGTGCTGAGGGAGCGCTGCACTGTCGGAGGTGCCGTCTTTGGACTGGGACGTTAAACCGAGGGCCCCGTCTGCTCTCTCAGGTGGACGTGAAAGATCCCGCGGCCACTATTTCAAAGATGAACAGGGGAGTTCTCCCCGGTGTCCTGGCCAATATTTATCCGCAACAACAACTTGTATTTATATAGCACCTTTAACGTAGTAAAACGCCCCAAGGCGCTTCACAGGTGTATTTTAAGACAAAAATGTTGACACCGAGCCACATAAGGATGACTTAGGGCAGGTGACCAAAAGTTAGGTCAAAGAGGTAGATTTTAAGGAGAGTCTTAAAGGAGGAAAGAGAGGTAGCGAGGCGGCGAGGTTTAGGCAGGGAATTCCAGAGCTTAGGGCCCAGGCAACAGAAGGCACGGCCGCCAATGGTTGAGCAATTATAATCAGGGATGTTCAAGAGGGCAGAATTAGAGGAGCGCAGATACCTCGGGGGGGTTGTGGGGATGGAGGAGATTACAGAGATAGGGAGGGGCGAGGCCGTGGAGGGATTTGAAAACAAGGATGTGAATTTTGAAATCGTGGCGCTGCTTAACCGGGAGCCAGTGTAGGTCAGCGAGCACAGGGGGTGATGGGCGAACGGGACTACATTATCCCTCAATTGGCATCACTAAAAACAGATGATCTGGTCATTATCGCATTGCTGTTTGTGGGAGCTTGCTGTGCGCAAATGGGCTGCCGCATTTCCTACATTATAACTGACTACACTTCAAAAGTAATTCATTGGTTGTAAAGTGCTTTGGGATGCCCGATGGTCGTGAAAGGTGCTATATAAATGCAAGTCTTGCTTTCTTACTGGGAAACCCAGTTGAAGGACCAAGGGGCACTGGGCAGGCCACCTTCAAGGCTGGTACGAGCAGCAGAGAGATGTAATAAAGCAATAGTGAAAGAAAGAAAGACTTGCATTTATATAGCGCCTTACACGGCCTCAGGACGTCCCAAAGCGCTTTGCAGCCAATAGATTACTTTTGAAAGTAGTCACTGTTGTAATGTAGGAAACGCAGCAGCCAATTTGCGCACAGCAAGCTCCCACAAACAGCAATGTGATAATGACCGGATAAATCTGTTTTAGTGATGTTAGTTGAGGAATGGGAATGGTGGCCGCGGGATCTTTTACGTCCACCTGTGAGGGCAGGCGGGGGCCTCGGTTTAACGCCTCATCCACAAGATAACACCTCCAACAGTGCAGCACTCCCTCAGTGTTGCACTGGGAGTGTCAGCCTAGATTATGGGCTCAAGTCTCTGGAGTGGGACTTGAATTTATTGATCTTATGATCTTATTGATGCACTAGTACCTTGTGCACCAGTCGCTGAAGGTAAGCATGCAGGTGCAGCAGGCGGTTAAGAAGGCAAATGGTATGTTGGCCTTCATAGCGAGAGGATTCGCGTACAGGAGCAAGGATGTCTTGCTGCAGTTGTACAGGGCCTTGGTGAGACCACACCTTGAGTATTGTGAGCAGTTTTGGTCGCCTTATCTGAGGAAGGATGTTCTTGCCATGGAGAGAGTGCAGCGAAGATTCACCAGACTGATACCTGGGATGGCAGGAATGATATATGAGGAGAGATTGGGTCGATTGGGCTTATACTCACTGGAGTTTAGAAGAATGAAAGGGGATCTCATTGAAACTTATAAAATTCTAACAGGACTAGACAGACTTGATGCAGGAAGGATGTTCCCGATGGCGGGGGAGTCCAGAACCAGGGGTCACAGTCTAAGGATAAGGGGTAAGCCATTTAGGACAGAGATGAGGAGGAATTTCTTCACCCAGAGAGTGGTGAACCTGTGGAATTCACTACCACAGAAGGCAGTTGAGGCCAATTCATTAAATATATTCAAGAAGGAGTTAGATATATTTCTTAAGGCTAAAGGGATCAAGGGATATGGGGAGAAGGCAGGGACAGCGTACTGAGTTTGGATGATCAGCCATGATCTCATTGAATGACGGAGCAGGCTCGAGGGGCCGAATGGCCTACTCCTGCTCCTATTTTCTATGTTTCTATGAACCTGCAACAATCTGACTGGGGCCAGGTTGCTACCACTGAGTTGCTGTTGCATAGTGACTGCTTCATACGAGTTCTATTTCATTATTCCTCGGCCTCCTTCCCCTTCCTCTATTGTGCAGCTGTCTGTTTCGCTGACTGTCTCTCCTGCTCCTTCTTTCTCCCATGCAGCAGCTGTGACTGCACCTCGGAATCGTGCTCTCAGTTCTTGCCTCTCTCTCTGAAAAAGCCCTCAAGCCCTTCGACACCTGACTCTACAGCAATTCACAGTCGGCTGCACCTTGTCGGTGTGGACATTTCAAGGCTCTTAACCGTACGCCATGATTTAACTTTCTTTGACAAGGTTGTCCTGTTGCATTACCCCTTTCAGGAGCCTGTTGCTTTGTATTAGTTTCAACGTGACAGCCTCCAGGATGACAATGGCTTGCATTTCATTTTAGTGGCGGTGGGGGGTGGGCGGGGGTTTAGGTACTGATTTTTACTCCCAAACACTCCGATTCATGCTGGTTTACACTTTTACAGGGGTCAGGTGGTCACCAGAACCTTGCCCCACTGATCACCCTTCATCCCTAGAAAATGAGATTTGACGAGCTATTTGACCATGGGGAGCACTGCAGTCAAGCCCAATCTTCAGTTGATGTCCACAAATGCACACTTTTCGTCAAAGAAAGAAAGACTTGCATTTCTATAGCGCCTTTCACGACCGCAGGATGTCCCAAACCGCTTTACAGCCAATGAAGTGGAGTCACTAGTACGATAGCAAAATACTGCTGATGCTGGAAATCCGAAATAACAACAGAAAATGCTGGTGGAGTCACTGTTCTAATGCAGGAAACGCGGCAGCCAATTTGAGCACAGCAAGCTCCCACAAACAGCAATGGGATAATGACCAGATCATCTGCTTTTTAGGGATAAATATTGGCCAGGACAGCAGGGATAACTCCCGCTCTTCTTCGAAATAGTGCCACGGGATCGCTTACCACCTGAGAGAGCAGACGGGGCCTCGGTTTAACGTCTCATCTGAAAGACGGCACCTCCGACAGAGCGGCACTCCCTCAGTACTGCACTGGAGTGTCAGCCTAGATTTTTGTGCGCAAGCCTCTGGCGTGGGACTCTGAACCCACAACCTTCTGATTCAGAGGTGAGAGTGCTGCCCACTGAGCCACGACTGACACCCTTCTGATATCAGGAGTCATGAGACGGGGTTCAAAAGATGGAATCCCTGCAGACTTTCCCCTCATTAGCCCAAAGTTATCGAGGCAGATTATATCATTCCTATTGCCGCCCCAGCTGAAGTCGGCTAGCACCACTGACTGGGTATCAAACCTGGGACCTTCCAGTCTAAATGGTTTATAGGCACAAACTGTCTGTACTAACTGGGCCATCGGAGGAGCCCAGCCAATAGGTTAAATATCAGTGTTCCCAGTGGAGAGCCGTGCTCAAAATGGGCACAGGTCAGATAATCATCACTCAAAAATTGTATCTGACCGTTGACCCTTCAAGTGTTGCACTTCACCCGCGACCTCTTCCACCTAGAAGGACAAGGGCAGCAGGCGCATGGGAACACCACCGCCTCCAAGTTCCCCTCCAAGTCACACACCAGCCTGACTTGGAAATATATCGGCCGTTCCTTCATTGTCGCTGGGTCAAAATCCCGGAACACCCTCCCTAACAGCACTGTGGAAGCACCTTCACCACACGGACTGCAGCGGTTCAAGAAGGCAGCTCACCACCACCTTCTCGAGGGCAATTAGGGATGGGCAATAAATGCTGGGCCTTGCCAGCGACGCCCACATCCCATGAACGAATAAAAAGAAAACGCTGAGCGCTGAATTTGCCTAAACGTGTCATGTGAAATAAATAGGCAGCCTGGTGGGGACACATTCAGTGCAAAGTACAGTCTCCACTGTCCACACTTATGAAGGGCAACTGTCTATAGGAACACCAGGCGGCCATTCAGCCCCTCGAGCCTGTTCCCCCATTCAATGAGATCATGGCTGATCTGACCTTTGGGCTCAGTTCCATTTCCCCGCCCGCTCCCCATAACCCATCATTCCCTTATTGTTTAAAAATCTGTCTATCTCCACCAGCAGAGAATTCCACAGATTTACAACCCTCTGAGTGAAGAAATTCCTCCTCATCTCAGTCCCAAATGGGCGACCCCCTATTCTGAAACTATGCCCCCCAGTTCCAGAGTCCCCAATGAGGGAAACATCCTCTCTGCATCTACCCTGTCGAGCCCCCTCAGTATCTTAGATCACCTTTCATTCCTCCAAACTCCAATGAGTATAGGCCCAACCTGCTCAACCTTTCTTGATAAGTCAACCCCTTCATCTCAGGAATCAACCTCGTGAACCCTCTCTGAACTTCCTCCAATGCAAGTATATCCCTCCCTAAATAAGGAGACCAAAACTGTACGCAGTACTCCAGGTGTGGCCTCACCAATACCCTGTACAGCCGTAGCAGGACTTCCCTGCTTTTATACTCCAACCCCCTTGCAACAAAGGCCAACATTCCATTTGCCCTCCCGATTACCCGCCGCTCCTGCATGCCAACCCTCCGTGTTTCTGTAACCCTTAATAACCCTTGCCGAACAAAAATACATACCGGGCAATATCCCGGTAACCTTTTTCCATCCCCATTGATTACAAAGACCCTACTTACAACGTATGTAAACCCCCGGCTATTTGGGGCGACGCAATAAGCTTTTCCCACATTGTTAAAGTGCGATTAACGTAATGATTTAATCCTCTCTACTTACTGTTTTAAAAGCTCTGCTGATTTGAGGCAAATTGAAGGGTTTATTAAACGCCTTGGACTGCTAGCTATTCACCTGGTATTAGGGGCTGAGTGTGTGAGTGCTGCAGTGTAGTCAGACACTGCCGCTGTTTGCATCGGGGAAGCACGGCCAAAGTGGATTACATTTACTCTTTCTAGGGCCTGACACTCCTCTTCAGGATGTTGGTGACTCCTACGTGAACAAGGTAGAGCTGGCAAATGGTGCCATGATGCAATTTTGGGCCAATTGGTAGAGCGCGACTGATACTGTCTTTATTCTGCACTCCTCGGCTTTACCGCCCACAGTTTATAGCGAGAAAATCGCGTCAGCACCAGTGCGCCCACAATACGCGGTGAGGACTATACGCCCATGTCTATGTAACCAAAAAAAATGATTGAGGAGCAACCCTCCCTGTCCCGTCTGCTCCCTCGGGTGGACGTAAAAGATCCCACGGTCACTATTTTGAAGAAGAGCAGGGGAGTTATCCCGGGTGTCTTGGGCCAATATTTATCCCTCAATCAACATCACTCAAACAGATTATCTGGTCATTATCACATTGCTGTTTGTGGGAGCTTGCTGTGCACAAATTGGCTGCCGCGTTTCCTACATTACAACAGAGACTACACTTCAAAAAGTACTTCATTGACTGTAAAGCGCTTTGGGACGTCCGGTGGTCGTGAAAGGCGCTATAGAAATGCAAGTCTTCCTTTCTTTCTTTTCTTAGTTGATATTTACAACACTACCAGACGTGCTACTGAACCTTACAAGCCAGCCTGGTCCCAGTCTGTTCTGAGGTAGGTACAGTATACCCAATTGGAGAACTAATAGGGCCTCTTGATCGCTATCCACAGGACTCGCCTCTCGTGCCTAATGCAAATGTCCATTCTTCGTATGTCAGCCTAGATAGTGAGTGTCAACATGCTACTTAATTGTGGGCAGCGTCACAGTCGAGCCTGATGTTGTCCTCATCTGAGAGCCAAAAGCACGCACTCTCCAGTAAGGGGCCAATGGCGGGTTTTGCCCCTCGTGAACCCAGATACAGTTCAGCCGACTACAGGCCGACCCCCATTTAAGCTGAGATCAGCTGACAACGGAGACCAACTCTCCACCGGGAAAGAGAGAGGGGGGGGGGAATGTCTAGACACGTATTCTAACACTCCCAGTGTGAGATAACTTCCTGCATGCAGGTTGCTTTCTGTGAGCTTGCTCAAAAGTGCACGAGGCTGACATGAGTCTTGCAAGCCTGGTGATGTTAACAGAAAGTAGAGAGAAATAACTTGCATTTCTATAGCGCCTTTCACCACCTCAGGGCGTCCCAAAGCGTTTTACAGCCAACTTTTTGAATTGTAGCCACTGTTGTAATGTAGGAAACGCAGCAGCCAATTTGCGCACAGCAAGCTCCCGCAAACAGCAATGTGGGATAATGACCAGATAATCTGTTTTAGTGATGGTGGTTGAGGGATAAATATTGGCCAGGACACCAGGGATAACTCCCCAGCTCAAATAGTGCCATGGGATCTTTTATGTCTACCTGAGAGAGTAGACGGGGCCTCGGTTTAACGTCTCATCCGAAAGACGGCACCTCCAACAGTGCAGCGCTCCCTCAGCACCGCACCGGGAGGGTCAGCCTAGATTTTTGTGCTCAAGTCTCTGGAGTGGGACTTGAACCCACAACCTTCTGACTCAGGCGAGAGGGTGCTACCCACTGAGCCACGGCTAACACTCAACACAGCAACACAGCGGATGCTACACTCTCCTAATTCTCTTCAACTTAGCCTTGGGCACTGCCCATTAGTCCACACTGATGCATAATTTCACTGACTTTGAGGTTGAGAAAGCCTTTGTGAATCTGTCTGACATCACTGACCCCACAGGTTGACGGCTCTAAGTCGTGGGATTGAAGCTGTGGGTCACCAAACGTAGGAACAGTGTCTGGAAATCTGAAGACTTGCCTTATGAACAGTTTGAGCGGCAGGATTCCAATCAATATTTTCCCCCTCTGTGAATCTTACTGCTCATTGTTGTCCCAGTGTTAACACCCAGTTGAGTGAACCCCCTCTAAACTGACCCCAATAATGCACCTTAACCTCTGAAGAGATTCCCTCCTGCACATTTCCACTTCCACCCCAGTCACCGTTATGGCCTCTGAGAAATTCCTTCCAAACTAGGGGCAGTTTTGAGCCAGGGCTACAGAGAATTGGATTATTTAGAATTCCCTCTGCCCCACAACTGATAGAACCAAAGTCTCTTGCCTGACTGTAAGGACCACTTGCGAAATGAGATTGGGAAGTCTCAACTCAGTTCCCACTGACTGGTAATGAGATAGCAAAATACTGCGGATGCTGGAAATCCGAAATAGCAACAGAAAACGCTGGAAAAACTCAGCAGGCCAGGCAACATCCGCGGAGAGAGAAATAGAGTCAACGTTTCAGGTCGAAGACCCTTCGTCAGGACTGAGAAAAAAGCAGGAAATGAAACAGATTAAAAGGCAAGTTTGGGGGCTGGGAAATGGGGGAGGGGATGAAAGAACAAAAGGGAAGGTTCTGTAGAAGGGTTTCGACCTGAAACGTTGACTCTATTTCTCTCTCCACGGATGTTGCCTGGCCTGCTGAGTTTTTCCAGCATTTTCTGTTGTTGACCGGTAATGAGGTCATGTTGCTCTAATGAGACAATGTTATCCTAATGAAGCAATTTTTTTAAAATTCGTTTATGGGATGTGGGCGTCGCTGGCAAGGCCATCATTTCTTGCCCATCCCTAATTGCCCTTGAGAAGGTGGTGGTGAGCCGCCTTCTTGAACCGCTGCAGTCCGTGTGGTGAAGGTACTCCCACAGTGCTGTTAGGGAGGGAGTTCCACGATTTTGACCCAGCGACGATGAAGGAACGGCCAATATACTTCCAAGTCAGGATGGTGTGTGACTTGGAGGGGAACTTGGAGGTGGTGGTGTTCCCATGCGCCTGCTGCCCTTGTCCTTCTAGGTGGTAGAGGTCGCGGGTTTGGGAGGTGCTGCCAAAGCAGCCTTGGCGAGTCGCTGCAGTGCATTTTGTTATCTCTAATTAAGCAATCTTGCCCTAATGCAATGTCACTGTTGTTTGTTCCCAGACTACTTCTGACTAACAATTTCTGAAGAAAAAATCTAGCATTCAAATATGAGTTATATACTGTCCCGGTGACTCATTGAGCCCAGCCGTTCTGATGTGGTTTGATCCTGATACATGCTGAGTTCACTTCCTGCTCCTCGGAGACAAGGGGGATATTTCATGGAATTTTCGCCTTTTGGAAGGTTGCTAAAATTATCGAGGGTGTTGATAGGGTGAGCAGAGAAAGAGCATATCCTGTGGTTAGGGAGTCAGTGAAAAGGAGTCATCAACTTAAACTTGCCAGTGAGCGAGAGGAGAGAGGTGAGGAGAAACTTCATTAGTCAGAGAGTTGTTTGAACATGGAATGCTTGTTCACAGGGAGTGGTTGAGGCAGAGGCCGTTGCATCTTTCAAGGAAAAATTGGAGAAACATTTGAAGCAGGGGAAGATATAGGGCTACAGGGAGAACACGGGGCAGTGGGTTTAATTTAGGATTGCTCTAACAAAACATCGCTGCCGATATTTCCGATGAGACGTTAAACCGAGGCCCCGTCTGCTCTCTCAAGTGGACGTAAAAGGACCCACGGCACTATTTCGAAGAAGAGCAGGGGAGTTCTCCCCGGTGTCCTGGGGCCAATATTTATCCCTCAATCAACATCACTAAAACAGATGATCTGGTCAATATCACATTGCCGTTTGTGGGAGCTTGCTGTGCGCAAATTAGCTGCTGCGTTTCCCAGATTACAACAGTGACTACACTTCAAAAGTACTTCATTGGCTGTAAAGCGCTTTGGGATGTCCTGAGGTCGTGAAAGGCGCTATATAAATGCAAGTCTTTCTTTTTATATGAATGGCCCCCATCTGTGTGGTAAAGCTCTCTGGTTCTCCTGTGCTTGTTGGCCTCCCTCAACAAATTAAAGACATTTGACGTTTAGCGTTTCTGTCGTTCCGATCACGGGAGAGTTATGTCCTTGGGGCTGGCTGCTTGCGTTTACATCCCTCAACACAACAGTCAAATCATTGACCCCATTCCCCCTCTCATCTCCTCCCCAAAACGATGATCCCAGTGATCAGAGGCTTTAGTTATGAGAAGGAACTGAAGGAACCTAGAGTTCTTTTCATTAGAACAAAGGTGGTTAACAGGAGATCTGATCGAGGTGCTCAAAATTCTAAGGGGTTTTGACCGGGTAAGGAGAAATATTTCCAATGGCCAGTGAGTTGGTGACTGGAGGGCGCAAGTTTAAGATCATCATGAGAAGGAGCAAAGGGAAAGGTTAGGAGATGTTTTTTACTCAGAAAATTGTTAGAATATGAAATGCCTTACTAGCAATAGCAATTTTTTGGCCTGAACATTTCTTCTCAGGCCTTGAAAATATGTATATATATATATATAATCTGTAACTATAATATATTTAAATATTTTACATCTGGGCACACTTCCTGTCTGTGTCACTTGACTTCCTGTTGCCATATTTTTGTCATACTTTTTGGGTCAACTTTTTCCCATTGGGGATGGGGGATCTTAGCTACAAGGACAGGTTGGAGAAGCTGGATTTGTTTTCATTAGAGCAAAGGAGGTTGAGGGGTGATTTGATCGAGGTGTACAAGATTATGACGGGTCTGGATAGGCTAGACGGGGAAAGGCTGTTCCCACTAGTTGATGGTACAAGGACTAGGGGACACAGATTTAAGGTTTTGGGCAAGAGATACAGGGGGGATGTGAGGAAAAACTTTTTAACGCAGCGAGTGGTGAGGACCTGGAACTCGCTGCCGACGGAAGCGGAGGAAGCGGAAACACTCAATGGGCAGGATTTTCATTGGGCCATAGAGGCGTGTGGGGGGTTAAAATCCCGAAATTGGGGTCCCGAACCCATCCCGCACCCAACCCGCCTCCATACCAGTTTCAAAGGAAGCGGGTACCCGACCCGCACTGGGACCCGCCTCCCCGAGGCGGGAAGGGGATTAGTGCCAATTAACTGCCTGTTAACAGGTAGTTAACAGGCAGTTTTTAGCCTAATCCCTATTTTTAATGTTGAAGTGTGGGATTCCCGATGGCCCCAAACCACGCCAAGTTAGAAGAGGCGGACCGTCGGGATGAAGGGCTTGGAGGGGTCGAGATGTCCGGTGTTCAGGTGAGTGATGGGTGCATGAGTGCAAAGGTAAGTGTGTTTGGTGTGTGTAAAGTGTTTAAAGAAGTTTTACTTACCTTTACTTACCTTTACAGCCTTCCTTCCTTCAGGTCTCGGGAGTCCCTCATCTCACCGGCACAGAAAGCAGAATGGCCACGATCTGTCAAAAGTTGCAGCATTCAGCTTTCTGTTCTGGAGAGATCTCTAAATCAGCCTGAGAGGAAGGAATTAACTTAGAATATAGATTGTCAGTGTTTGACAGCTTCAAACAGCTGTGAAACGCTGATATTTCATCTGTCAAAAGGTCTTGACAGATGAAATATCAATCTGTGACGTCACCTGTTGCTGGGTGGCCCTTAATTGGCCTGCTGAGCCCGCTGGGCGGGCTCAACAAGGTCAATCAAGTCAAAATCGCGTGGGTTGGCTAGAACTCGATGGAGGCGGGACTACAACCCCGAAAGTTGCAGTCCCGCCTCCTACCCGCCTCCTCAATGAAAATCCAGCCCAATGTTTTCAAGGGGAGACTGGATAGGCACTTGAGGGAAATAAACTTGCAGGGTTACGGGGATAGAAGGGGGAATGGGACTGACTGGATTGCTCTACAGAGAGCCGGCACGGACTCGATGGGCCAAATGGCCTCCTTCTGTGCCATTATGACTCTATTATGACTCTAAATGGCAGGGGAATGGGAACTCTTTCAGTGATCCGCCACAGCGTCCCTCTGTGCTGTAATATTCTATGATTGCTGAAACATTTTTGCACAATATAAACACAGTCTCCTATGACCCGAACTCCAGAAGCACAAAATGTAAAAACCGCTTGAAAGTTGGCAGCGTGTGACTCGGGCAAGGCATTGGTGGGGATTTGTGATTCTCAACGAGACTGCAGGGAGTGTCCCTGAGTAAGGGGGATAAAGGAACCGATTTCACAGTTTTGCTGAGCTTCCAACCAGCCTCTGAAGAATGCTGCGTCGAGTTACATCACAGAGCCCTTTAAAGGCAAGTGCCAAGCCTTCACGTATCAACTTACTGCCGGCCAAACCCTTCAGCTGTTTTGGCGACATTGATTGCCTCACCACTGCATTGTGTAAGAACAAATGTCACTGTTTACAAAGTCAGTTGACAACTGTTGTCAACGGGGCTTTCGCCATGTGGATTGTGGTTCCTGGGGTAGAAACTCGGGTGTAAAATGGCGCAAAGCATAGCAATTTAGCAGGCGATGGTCCCACTGCGAAAGTCGTGGGGGCCCTTTTTTTGTTTAGGCCTTCTGGGCCATCCAAAGGTAAGTTTAAAAACGATTTTTTTTTTCTTTAAAAATAACCTTCTCGTGGAGTCAGGAGAAGCAGAAGTGCTGCTCCCCTCCCCTCAACCCCCCCGACTCCACAGGAGTCACGATCAGCCCCCTCCCATAGCCCACGCTAATCCCCACCCCTCTACCAAGACTTGCCGGAGGGCCACTGCCGGCGAGGCAGGCAGCCCGACACTGATCTCTGTTCGGGCGAGCTGCCTGCGGAGGCATTAGCAAGCGCAGGCACTTTGCGCCGGCGAGGCGTGAGGACCAATTTCCGTCGGTCCTCAGGCCTCTGGTTCGGGCGCTTGTGGGCCCGAAAACAAGCCCAGACCCAAATCTACCACAGGCTCTTTTAGCTATCAAGAACGTTTTGGATAGTTACCTATTTGCACTCTTGCACATGTCCCCTTAAGGATTGCACACTCTCCTTTGTACATGTCCTCTGTAATTTCACTTCAGCTGTCAAAGATCCCCTTGAAGTCTGTTTCCTCCTTGACAACATTTTTCAGAGCTATAACTCCTTATGTTCTTTTAAGGACCTCATGCAAAGAAATGTAAAAAGTAAATAGGCCGTCGCTCTTTATCATTTTGCATAGAATCACAGAAGGCCATTCGGCCCATTGGGTCTGTGCCAGACCAGCGCGGGCTGACTAACCATCAGGTTTCCTTTCCCTTCCCCCCCTCCCACCAACAACAACAACAACTTGTATTTATATAGCGCCTTTAACGTAGTAAAACGTCCCAAGACACTTCACAGGAGTATTTTAAGACAAAAATTTTGACACCTAGTCACATAAGGAGAAATTAGGGCAGATGACCAAAAGCTTGATCAAAGAAGTAGGTTTTAAGGAGCGTCTTAAAGGAGGAAAGAGAGGTGGAGAGGTTTAGGCAGGGAATTCCAGAGCTTAGGGCCTAGGCAGCTGAATGGTGGAGCAATTATAATCAGGGATGCTCAAGAGGGCAAAATTAGAGGAGCGCAGATATCTCAGGGGGGTTGTGGGGCTGAAGGAGATTACAGAGATAGGGACGGATTTGAAAACAAGGATGAGAATTTTGAAATCGAGGCCTTGCTTAACCGGGAGCCAATGTAGGTCAGTGAGCACAGGGGTGATGGGCGAACGGGACTTGGTGCGAGTTAGGACACGGGCAGCCGAGTTTTGGATGACCTCAAGTTTATGGAGGGCGGAATGTGGGAGGCCAGCCAGGAGTGTGTTGGAATAGTCAAGTCTAGAGGTAACAAAGGCATGGATGAGGGTTTCAGCAGCGGATGAGCTGAGGCAAGGGTGGAGACGGGCGATGTTACGGAGGTGGAAGTAGGCGGTCTTTGTTATGCTGCGGATATGTGGTCGGAAGCTCATTTCAGGGTCAAATATGACACCAAGGTTACGAATAGTGTGGTTCAGCCTCAGACAGATGTTAGGGAGAGGGATGGAGTCAGTGGCTGGGGAACGGAGTTTGTGGCGGGGACTGAAAACAATGGCTTTGGTCTTCCCAATATTTAATTGGAGAAAATTTTTGCTCATCCAGGACTGGATGTCGGACAAGCAGTCTGATAATTTAGAGACCGTGGAGGGGTCGAGAGAAGTGGTGCTGAGGTAGAGCTGGGTGTCGTTAGCGTACCTGTGTAACTGACGCTGTGTTTTCGGGTGATGTCGCCAAGGGGCAACATGTAGATGAGAAATAGGAGGGGCCAAGGATCGATCCTTGGGGGACACCAGAGGTAACGATGCGGGAGTGGGAAGAGAAGCCATTGCAGGTGATTCTCTGGCTACGATTAGATAGATAAGAATGGAACCAGGCGAGTGCAGTCCCACCCAGCTCGACGGTGGTGGAGAGGCGTTGGAGGAGGATGGAGTGATCAATCGTGTCACAGCTGCAGACAGGTAGAGAACGACGAGGAGGGATAGTTTATCTTTGTCACAGTCACAAAGGATGTCATTTGTGACTTTGATGAGAGCTGTTTCGGTACTGTGGCAAGGGCGGAAACCTGATTGGAGGGATTCAAACATGGAGTTGTGGGAAAGATGGGCTTGGATTTGGGAAACAACAACACGTTCAAGGACTTTGGAGAGGAAAGGGAGGTTGGAGATGGGGCGGTAGTTTGCAAGGCTGGAGGGGTCAAAGGTTGTTTTTTTGAGGAGAGGGGTGATGATGGCAGATTTGAGGGAGAGGGGGACAGTATCTGAGGAGAGAGAACCGTTAACAATATCAGCTAACATGGGAGCCAGAAAAGGAAGTGGGGTGGTCAGCAGTTTGGTGGGAATAGGGTCGGGGGAGCAGGAAGAGCATGGAGAGGTCAAGAGGGGAGATCGGAGAGAAACTGGAGAAAGATGTGAGTTCAGGGCTAGGGCAGGGGGGAACCTTAGAGGGAGTTTGGCCTGGTGGGCTAGGGGAAGGAAGGGAAGTGGCAGAGGCAGCTGAGGAGAGAAAGTGCAACAAAGGTTGCCTAGACTGATTCCTGGGATGGGGGGATTGTCCTAAGAGGAGAGATTGAGTAGACTAGGCCTATATTCTCTAGAGTTTAGAAGAATGAGAGGTGATCTCATTGAAACGTATAAAATTCTTAAGGGGCTTGACAGAGAAGATGTTGCCCCTGACTGGGGAGTCTAGAACCAGGGGTCACAGTCTCAGGATAAGGGGTCGGCCATTTAGGACTGAGATGAGGAGGAATTTCTTCATTCAAAGGGTTGTGAATCTTTGGAATTTTCTACCCCAGAGGGCTGTGGATGCTGAGTCGTTGAGTATATTCAAGACAGAGACCGATAGATTTTTGGACTCTAGGAGAATCCAGGGATATGGGGATCGGGCGGGAAAGTGGAGTTGAGGTTGAAGATCAGCCACGATCTTATTGAATGGCGGAGCAGGCTCAAGGGGCCGTGTGGCGGAGCAGGCTCGAGGGGCCGTGTGGCGGAGCAGGCTCAAGGGGCCGTGTGGCCTACTCCTGCTCCTATTTCTTATGTTCTTATGAAAGAAAGAACTTGCATTTATATAGCACCTTTCACGACCTCAACATCCCAAAGCGTTTTACAGCCAATGAAGTACTTTTTTGAAGTGTAGTCACTGTTGTAATGTAGGCAACGCGGCAGCCAATTTGAGCACAGCAAGCTCCAACAAACAGCAATGTGATAAATGACCAGATAATCTGTTTTAGTGATGTTGGTTGAGGGATAAATATTGGCCCAGGACACCGGGGAGAACTCCCCCTGCTCTTCTTCAAAATAGTG
This sequence comes from Somniosus microcephalus, assembly GCF_052327205.1. Lineage (NCBI taxonomy): Eukaryota > Metazoa > Chordata > Chondrichthyes > Squaliformes > Somniosidae > Somniosus > Somniosus microcephalus. The sequence goes on from NC_140999.1 coordinate 8,867,695, forward strand.
GCCGTGGAATCTTATACGTCCACCTGAGAGGGCAGACGGGGCCTCGGTTTAACGTCTCATCTGAGAGACGGCACCTCCGACAGTGCAGCACTCCCTCAGCACTGCACTGGAAGTGTCAGCCTGGATTATGTGCGCAAGAATGAAATCCTTTTTCTGGGGAGGGTGTTGAGGCTGCTGTCAACCCCCCTTCTCCAATTAAACATCCACCCGTACATACCAAAATCGATACTTTTTTGTGATTTACATTGTGCAACTCAACTGAAAGGCTTTGCTGCCTGGTGCTTGGAAAACGGCGATGTGGCCAGTGGGGGAACTTTCCACCTCTCTCACCAGAGAAACCCAATGACCCACGACACAAAGCAGGGAGGTTACTAAGGAACAGAGAAGAACCACGAGGATGATCCCTGTAAGTGTTAGGCACCTGAATTAGGAGGAATGATGGGTCACTCAGGATCTTATAGATGTGTATAAGATAGTAAGCAGTATGAAAAGAAAAAAATGTAGACCTGCATTTATATAGCGCCTTTCACAACTTCAGGTCATCCCAAAGCACTTTACAGCCAACGAAGCACTTTTGAAGTGTAGTCACTGTTGTAATGTAGGAAACGCGGCAGCCCATTTGCGCACAGCAAGCTCCCACAGACAGCAATGAGATAATGACCGGATAATCTGTTTTTTTTTAATTGATATTGATTGAGGGATAAATATTGGCCAGATCACAGGGAGAACTCTTCGAAATAATGCCATGGGATCTTTTACGTCCAACTGAGAGAACAGACGGGGCCTCAGTTTAATGTCTCATCCGAAAGTCAGCACCTACCAGACAGTGCAGCACTCCCTCAGCACTGCACTGGGACTGTCATGCTAGATTGTTGTGCTCAAGTCTCTGGAGCAGCACTTGAACCCCATGACCTTCTGAGTCAGAGGTGAGAGTGCTACCCACTGAGCCACTGGCTGACCCAAATCAGATAGGTTACTAAGGAACAGAGAATAGCTACGAGGATGATCCCTTTCGGTATTAGAAGGAAAGATGGGTCAGACATGATCTTATAGATGTATATAAAATAGTAAACAGTATGCAAAAGTATCTGAAATATGACTTCAAACTAAACCACAACAATAAAACAACGGGATAGAGATTCAAACTAGCAAAAGAAGGATTTTACTCTGCTACAAGCAAGTTATTCATCACACAGTATGAAGTAACACAGAGCAGATGTCCAGGGTGCGTTCTGTGAGACAGTTGTCCTCACTATAGCTGAAACTGATTTTTAAAATGTTTTATTTGTTCGCATTTATTGCCCATCCCTAATTGCCCTTGAGAAGGTGGCGCTGAGCCGCCTTCTTGAACCGCTGCAGTCCGTGTGGTGAAGGTGCTCCCACAGTGCTGTCAGGGAAGGAGTTGGAGGATTTTGACCCAGCGACGATGAAGGATCGGCAATATATTCCCAAGACAGGATGGTGTGTGACTTGGAGGTGGTGGTGTTCCCATGCGCCTGCTGCCCTTGTCCTTCTAGGTGGAAGAGGTCGCGGGTTTGGGAGGTGCTGTTGAAGGAGCCTTGGCGAGTTGCTGCAGTGCATCTTGTAGATGGTACACACTGCAGCCACGGTGCGCCGGTGGTGGAGGGAGTGAATGTTTAAGGTGGTCGATGGGGTGCCAATCAAGCGGGCTGCTTTGTCCTGGATGGTGTCGAGCTTCTTGAGTGTTATTGGAGCTGCACTCACCTAGGCATGTAGCCTGACAGCTCTGAGAGACTTGATAGGGCATTATATAAATGCAACACTTTCTTATTTTAATATAAATAAAGCTTTGGCTTCATAAATGAACACAGATACACACCTACAACTGAAATGAAAGAAAACCCTTGAACTATCAGATTAGTCATTTTGTTAAACTAAATACAATGTTGCTCATAAATCCTTCATCACCTTAGGCCAGAATCTATTCTCAGAAAATCGTGTTGTGCAGTAACAGTGATTCACCAGGTTGTAATGTCTTATCTCAATGTCGTATCTCAATTCCGAAGTGAAGTGGGCCAAGCCCAATTCAGACAATGAGGTGAACCTGGAACTGCCCTGTTTATACGGCCTCTTGCTGTGCAGAGAAATGAACTCTGCCGAGGGAATAACGATGGGTCAGAGCTGATGGACACGCACGAAAAGAACAAGCTCAAGCGTAGCCTGACGTCACCTCACCGACGTCCGCTCTTTGTCGACTGTCCCGCTAAGTGACCTGACTGTATTACAGAGAGATTCTAAATCCAGACAAAGCTTGACTGCAGCCGCCACTGGAGCCGAACGATCTCCCGCCCCATCGGCTGAGCTCCTGGTAGTGCCGGTTTGGTGTTCGCTGTTTGCCAGATTCTTGCAAATGAGGCCAAATCATCCTGTCCCAGGACCTCAAACCTGTTAGCTCCTTGTCCCAAGTCTTCTCTCCCTCCAACAAGCTACGGGCTTTTAGAAACCATCCGTCTTTCGGACGAGACGTTAAACCGAGGCCCCGTCTGTCCTCTCAGGTGGATGTAAAAGACCCCACGGCCACTATTTCGTAGAAGAGCAGGGGGAGTTCTCCTGGGTGTCCTGGGGCCAATATTTATCCCCCAATCAACATCACTAAAACAGATTATCTGGTCATTATCACATTGCTGTTTGTGGGAGCTTGCTGTGCGCAAATTGGCTGCCGCGTTTCCTACATTACGACAGTGACTCCACTTCAAAACAAGTACTTCATTGGCTGCAAAGCACTTTGAGACGTCTGGTGGTCGTGAAAGGCGCTATATAAATGCAAGTCTTTATTTCTTTCTTTCTTGGTATTACAATCTTCACTCGGCATGTCTCCTCTCTTATTCTTTTCGACCCCTGGTGGTGGCACTATGAACGTGACACTTCATAGGAAAGAAAGACGTGCATTTATATAGCACCTTTCACAACCTCAGGACTTTTTTTGAAGTAAGAACACAAGAATTAGGAGCAGGAGTTGGCCATTCGGCCCCTTGAGCCTGCTCCGACATTCAATAAGATCGTGGCTGATCATCGACCTCAACTCCACTTTCCTGCCTGATCGCCATATCCCTCGATTCCATAAGTGCAGTCACTGTTGCAATGTAGGCAACACGGCAGCTAACTTGCGCACAGCAAGCTCCCAGAAACAGCAATCTGATAATGACCAGATAATCTGTTTTAGTGACTTTATAGCCTTCCGGACTCAATATCGAGTTCAACAATTTCAGATCATAACCTCGGCCCCTATTACATTTTTACTTATATTTTTTATCCACACCTTTGTTTTGGCCTTTCCCCCCCCCGCTTTCTTTTTTTTCTCTCTCCCACATGGCAGCTGTCTCCCATTCTGCCAGTACATTTCACACCTAATCTAGAGCCGTCTTTTGTCTCCACTAGTCCTATCACCATCTCGTCTCGTTTTGAATACCTCTTAATGTCTCTTCTCTTTTGTTCTCTCCCAGCCTGGCCTTTCAATCTATTTCATTCCCTGTGCCTCTTTAGTCTTGACAAAGGGTTTGACCCGAAACATTGACTCTAATTTCTCTCCACGGATGTTGCCTGGCCTGCTGAGTTTTTCCAGCATTTTCTGTTGTTATTTCGGATTTCCAGCATCTGCAGTATTTTGCTATCGTATCTGTTTTAGTGATGTTGGTTGTGGGATAAATATTGGCCCCAGGACCAATATTGTTTTGTTCTACCACCAATATTGGGAGAACTCCCCTGGCTCTTCTTTGAAATAGTGACCATGGGATCTTTTACGTCCACCTGAGAGGGCCTTGGTCCCATCCAAAAGATGTCTCAGTGAAGAAGAGGTGGACAAGCTCCTTCAGTGGCTACAGAGTGAGTAGTTGGGCCACACCAACCAAATAGGCCCTCGAGTGAGATCGGAGAACTCAACTCAATCCGATAACTGATCTTAGCTGGGCCAGCACTTGGGACACAACGGTTGGCTTCCATGCCCTGGGTTAGACAGTGGGGAGTAAATGAGCTCAAACTCCTGGATCGCTGCTGGAAAACGCGATTGGATCTCTCGTGAGGGCCGAATTGTGCATCAGCTGCAGACACGTTCTGTCTAGACTCACACATTAGAAGTGGCCAGCTAGGTGAGGTAATGGAGAGCAGCCAGCACCCATGGAACTGTAGCCCAGAAAGGTATTCCTTCTAATACCGAAAGGGATCATCCTCGTAGCTATTCTCTGTTCCTTAGTAACCTATCTGATTTGGGTCAGCCAGTGGCTCAGTGGGTAGCACTCTCACCTCTGACTCAGAAGGTCATGGGGTTCAAGTGCTGCTCCAGAGACTTGAGCACAACAATCTAGGCTGACAGTCCCAGTGCAGTGCTGAGGGAGCGCCGCACTGTCTGGTAGGTGCTGACTTTCGGATGTCAAACTGAGGCCCAGTCTGTTCTCTCAGGTGGACGTAAAAGATCCCATGGCATTATTTCGAAGAGTTCTCCCTGTGATCTGGCCAATATTTATCCCTCAATCAATATCAATTTTTAAAAAAACAGATTATCCGGTCATTATCTCATTGCTGTCTGTGGGAGCTTGCTGTGCGTAAATTGGCTGCCGCGTTTCCTACATTACAACAGTGGCTACACTTCAAAAGTGCTTCGTTGGTTGTAAAGCGCTTTGGGATGACCTGAAGTTGTGAAAGGCGCTATATAAATGCAGGTTTACATTTTTTTCTTTTCATACTGCTTACTATCTTATACACATCTATAAGATCATGAGTGACCCATCATTCCTCCTAATTCAGGTGCCTAACACTTACAGGGATCATCCTCGTGGTTCTTCTCTGTTCCTTAGTAACCTCCCTGCTTTGTGTCGTGGGTCATTGGGTTTCTCTGGTGAGAGAGGTGGAAAGTTCCCCCACTGGCCACATCGCCGTTTTCCAAGCACCAGGCAGCAAAGCCTTTCAGTTGAGTTGCACAATGTAAATCACAAAAAAGTATTGATTTTGGTATGTACGGGTGGATGTTTAATTGGAGAAGGGGGGTTGACAGCAGCCTCAACACCCTCCCCAGAAAAAGGATTTCATTCTTGCGCACATAATCCAGGCTGACACTTCCAGTGCAGTGCTGAGGGAGTGCTGCACTGTCGGAGGTGCCGTCTCTCAGATGAGACGTTAAACCGAGGCCCCGTCTGCTCTCTCAGGTGGACGTAAAAGATTCCACGGCCACCATTTTGAAGAAGAGCAGGGGGAGTTCTCCCCGGTGTCTTGGCCAATATTTATCCCTCAACCAACATCACTAAAACAGATTATCGGGTCATTATCACATTGCTGCTTGTGGGAGCTTGCTGTGCTCAAATTGGCTGCCGCGTTGCCTACATTACAACAGTGACTACACTTCAAAAAAGTACTTCATTGGCTGTAAAACGCTTTGGGATGTTGAGGTCGTGAAAGGTGCTATATAAATGCAAGTTCTTTCTTTCATAAGAACATAAGAAATAGGAGCAGGAGTCGGCCATACGGCCCCTCGAGCCTGCTCCGCCACACGGCCCCTCGAGCCTGCTCCGCCACACGGCCCCTCGAGCCTGCTCCGCCACACGGCCCCTCGAGCCTGCTCCGCCACACGGCCCCTCGAGCCTGCTCCGCCACACGGCCCCTCGAGCCTGCTCCGCCATTCAATAAGATCATGGCTGATCTTCAACCTCAACTCCACTTTCCCGCCCGATCCCTATATCTCTCGATTCCCCTAGAGTCCAAAAATCTATCGATCTCGGCCTTGAATATACTCAACGATTCAGTTTCCACAGCCCTCTGGGGTAGAGAATTCCAAAGAGTCACAACCCTCTGAGTGAAGAAATTCCTCCTCATCTCAGTCTTAAATGGCCGACCCCTTATCCTGAGATGTGCCCCCTAGTTCTAGACTCACCAGCCAGGGGAAACAACCTCTTGGCATCTACCCTGTCAATCCCCCTCAGAATCAGTAGATGGGGAGGAACTGTAGGAGGGGAGGGAAGAATACATAAAGCGCACAGGTGCATTTTTGTTATACGGCACAATCACCAGGAAATGGTGGATTTAAACCTTGAGTGGAATAATAATTCATGTCGGATGGGATTCTACACAGCTTCTATAAGGTTACAGAAGAGAGTGGGTTAAATCTAAATATTTAAAGGATCAATATAGAGTCAATGATCACAGACGCCAGACCGACTGAGGCTGACTGAAGAAACAAGGCCACTCACCAATTAGTCTAGCAGCAATTTACCATCTGCTGAGCACTGGCAACCTGCCAATCCCCTCTTCTAATATCTACTTAACAGCAGCAAAAGGCAATGAGGAATAGATTCCCGAGACTAATGGGGGCTTTTATTGGACATTTCACAGCAATCATTAGCCATCTGAGGCCCGGTCTTTCTGGTTGTGTCCGACAGGTCCAAACATAATGACAGAGTTTTATTGTTTCCCTTCCATCCCCCCTCCCTCAGAGGGTTGTGAATCTTTGGAATTCTCTACCCCCCAGAGGGCTGTGAATGCTGAGTCGTTGAATATATTCAAGGCTGAGATCGATAGATTTTTGGACTCTAGGGGAATCAAGGGATATGGCGGTCGGGCGGGAAAGTGGAGTTGAGGTCGATGATCAGCCATGATCTTATTGAATGGCGGAGCAGGCTCGAGGGGCCGAATGGCCTACTCCTGCTCTTACTTCTTGGCCCAGAAATTCGAGTCGGGGGCTTCCCGCGGGTGTAAGCCCCCGACCTGCACTTACCTAGCATGCGGCCGTTGAGCTGTGGGCCCGCGTGGAATTCCGATCCTGGGCCTGCTCCAACTGCCGGCGCACAGTGCTTGTGTATCCCAGGGGCGCAGTTAGTTTGATGCATCCCCTGGGATCACGTGGGCCATGGAGAGCCAATCGGAGCAGGGAATGCCCATTCATAAGCCTGTCAAAACTTATAAATACTTCGGGCCCCAAAACATCACTAAATCTTCAAATAAATTTTTTTTAAATCACATTTTTTAAGTAAACTATAAATTACATGAAATAACTATTTTAAACAATTTAAATTTTTGAAAAAAATAATTTTATTTTCTAACGGGGCTAAAAATAAACTTACCTTGCTTTAAAGTATTTAAAAATACTAAACCTGTGGAAAAAATGTTTTAATTTTAATTAATTCACCACTTACCTTGTAAAAAGCAGGCCTTACGCCTGCTTTTTAAATGTCTAACTGCTGGAGACTTACCCTCCCGGGTAAACTTGCTAAAAAACGTAAGTTCAATGCGCACGCGCAGCCTCTCCTGTGCACGCGTTCGACCTCTGAACCCCTTCTTTCAGGGGAACGGAAGTGCCGGTTTCCCGCGCATGCGCAGTGCACAAAACCAGCACTTCCATTGGGCCTACGGGTGAGTACCCCGTGCGTACTCACCCGTGGAGACTGAAGTTCTGGGCAAATATGTTCCTACTGGCCCCAGCTCCGGCCTCCTCCTCCCTTGATGGAGTTGACTCTTGTTGAGGTACAGCCCCAGCGGAGGCTCCGGTTCTGGGAACTGGGTTCCAATCCTGTGCAGGTTAATCGGGTGTAATGTCTTCGCCCCCTGTAAGGAGCCTACCTGAAGTGAGCTTGGCTCAATGCGCACACAGTTCCTAGTAGGCCCAGGTCTAACAGAACAAAACTGTGAGCACTGAGTCCAGTTCTGGGCACCACACCTTAGAGCGGATCTATTGGCCTTGGGAGGAGGGCAGCGCAGATTCACCAGAATGTTACCAGGGTGTAAGGTTCGAAAATTTCTGCACAACCCCAGAACAGAAGGAAAGTCATTTTTAAAATGGATTTTGGAACATCACAGAAGAAATCTGTAGAAAGAGGATAAAAGTATGGTTGGGCCTAACAGAAGATTTCAAAGAGTTAAATTACACATTTTTCCAAGTGTAAGAAAGAAGAGATTTTGGACTGTTTTAAGGAGTTATTGGGCCAAAGGGATTTAAAATAAAAATCCCAGGAAGATTTGGCTGGTTTAAAAAGACATGTTCAGGCTTGCAAAAGGCTGGGACAAAGGGGAGGCGGGGTGGGCCCCCGAGTTTGGATACTGAACTGTTTAGGAATGTCCAGGGCCGCCCCAGTTTTATATAAGGACAATGAAGCCTCTTTTCCCGCCGAGAATTCGCGGAGCCAGGTATCGAATAAACAGGACATGTCCCCAGAAATACAAAGGCAGGAACATTAGCCCTATAGGTTACAACAAACAAACCACAGTCCAAAACCAATTAAAGAGATTGACAAACGCTTTGCATTTTTAAATTGGTTTCAAGGTAATCCCGAAACCAGTTAAAGGCCGATTAAGTTTAGATGAGCCATCCCCTAAACTCGTTAAGTTTGGATGGGCCATCTCCGAAGCTCGTTAAATTTTTAAAACACATTAAAAATAACGAGCCCGCCAAATTTAACAAAGAAACCCGAGATTTGGCGGTCAGGTAAGCCAGGCCCCAAGTTAGTATAATTGAGGCCTGCCTTTTCAGTTCAGTAGCACAGTTCGTTCAGCTCATCACCGAAGACAGAAGTTCAAGTTCAGCCAACCAGCTCAAGAGAGAGATCATCATTGGAGACTCGAAGGAAGAAAGAAGAAACAGAGATCGCGGCAACCAAAGGCCTACAGAAACCAACAACCGCCAATACTACCACCAACCAGGTAATATTGGGCCACCGCGACCAACAAGAAACCAACCACTGAAAAACTCACAAATCAAAGACTTTTTTCCACTCTACAGGCTAGTCTGACTTACCCCTGGGTAAGATTTGGACATAAAAGACCCTAAAACTAGCCCTAACCAAAGAAAATTGGGTACTTACCCGATAGATCCAACAGCGCGACTAACCGTATCTGCGGACAAACCCAAACCGAAGACCCAACACAGGTGCAGTCTTCTACCACGTCCGAGGTACGGCAGGCCCCAACCGCCACAACTAAAGAGAACCCCGAAATCGCGAACCTCTACATCTGTCAAGAAAGTCGTTTTGGTGAGCATTTCCTGGTCCTCTGGATTCCAGCCTAGTTAGTGTAGTGGGGTTGGGAGGGAAAGGGATTTTGTGCATTGTAATTCTCCCTCGCTTATCTCCGAGTGTTCCCCACCCTTTTAAAGCATAAGTTTTATTGTATTGTATATTTTCCTGTCTCAAAATAAAGATCTGAATTCTTTTGACTGTTGCAAGTTTATTACGACCCCCAAATAAGTCCAAAGTCTAGAACAAAAGGGAGTGGGAACGATTCGAACCGCTCAAAGGAGTCAGAGGTGAAGTTGACAAACAACCCACACACCACCCCTTACAAGGGCGCCAAGGGTTAGATTAGGAGGAGAGCTTTCATAAACTAGGCTTATAGTCCCTGGAATATAGAAGGATAAGGGGTGATTTGATTGAGGTTTTTAAGATTTTGAAAGGAATCGATGGGGTAGATACAAAGAAACTTTTTCTGCTGATGTGGGGAGTCTAGGACAAGGGGGACAGAACCTTAAAATCAGAGCCAGGCCATTCAGGAGAGATGTTGGGAAACACTTCTTCAAGCAAAGGGTGGTAGAAGTGTGGAAACTCTCTCCCACAGAAAGCAGGAGCTGCTAGCTCAATTAATAAATTTAAATCTGAGGCCGATAGATTTTTGATAGCTAAGGGCATTAAGGGATATGGAGCCAAGCCAGCGGATAGAGTTACGAGGCAGATCAGCCACGATCTCAGTGATTGGCAGAACAGGCTCCAGGGGCTAAATGGCCTCCTCCTGTTCCTATGTTCCTACTCCACCAATGAGTTAGCACTCTCATTCGGAGAGATTATGATGGAAAACGTAAATACAGAGCAGGGTATAGAAGGAAAAGTATTTTGTGTTGGAATTTCTTTGGTGCAGTGGCAGGTGGTATTCCCAGCTTGAGGGAGCTTTACTCTGTATCTCACGATGTTATCCCTGAATGCTTGCTGCTGACACTCATTGGCACTGGCCACTTTGATAAGAATAAATGTTCATGAATAGTGTCTTTGTGTTTTGTGTGTGGGAGACAATCAAATCACCCACATCAAAGAAGTTGCCCATCAACTCCATAATAAACACCCCCGATGGCTCAGATCCCTGCCGGCTCGATCCCTGATCTGTGCTGAGACACTGATCTCCCTCAGGGGCGGTGTTATGGGGCATTGCCCCTCAGCGCCAGGGTCCAGGAAGGAAGTAAAGAAATCCGCCAGTGTTCACGCTCCCAATCGCTATCATTTGGAAGTGCGCAAATTCCACCGCAAGGGAGAGAGAGGAAAAGGATGGGGCAGATTTTTACATATGAGAGACCCACTGGGTACAGAGAGAGAAAGAGAAGAGAGTGAGAGAACGAGAGACGAGACAGACAGGGAGGAAATATCAAAGCTCATGTCTCCCTTCGGCTTGTCACCCACCGACCTGCTAGAGGCTTGCCAAAGGATAGTACTACTGTAATACAGCCTTCAGAGAGAGCATTGTCCGAGGGCACTGGGCAAGAAGCCCAGAGGTTCAGAGCCCAGATCAGATAATAAATCTGGTAAATTGAGGGCTGACACTGGGGGGGGGAATGATTATGAAAGACAGACAATTGATACAAAAACCCGACCAAGGCCTTTCAGGGAAGAGACCCTGCCACTCTTACCTTACATGTGACTCCAGCCCCCACACTACATGGTTGATTCTTTGGAGTTGCCTAGTCGTTCAGTTATAAGACAATCCTTTGAAGCAAAAAGGCCCACTAGGATGGGTAATAAACGCAGGTGTTCCAGCATCACCTCCATCCTGAGATCAAGACTGATTCCTGGGACGGCAGGACTGTCGTATGAGGAGAGATTGGGTCGACTAGAGTTTAGAAGAATGAGAGGGGATCTCATTGAAACGTGTAAAATTCTGACAGGGCTAGACAGACTGGATGCAGGGAGGATGTTTTCCCTGGCTGGGGGGGGCTCTAGAACGACGGGTCACAGTCTCAGGATATGGGGTAGGACATTTAGGACTGTGATGAGGAGAAATGTCTTCACTCAGAGGGTGGTGAACCTGCGGAATTCTCTACCACAGAAGGCTGTGGAGGCCAAGTCACTGAATATATGTAAGAAGGAAATAGATAGATTTCTAGACACAAAAGACATCAAAGGGGATGGGGAGAGAGCGGGAATATGGTATTGAGATAGAGGATCAGCCATGATCATATTGAATGGCGGAGCAGGCTCAAAGGGCCGAATGGCCTACTCCTGCTCCTATTTTTTAAAAATGTTTCTAAGTAAAAGAAACCCTGACCCTTGACAAAAGGATTAGAGTAACAAAGTCTTACTGCAATTATATAGGGCCTTGGTGAGACCACACCTGGAGTATTGTGCACAGGAAGGATATACTTGCCTTAGAGGCGGTGCAGCAAAGGTTCACTAGATTGATCCCTGGGGTGGGGGGATTGTCCTATGAGGAGAGATTGAGGAGACTAGGCCTATACTCTCTAGCATTTTGAAGACTTAGAGGTGATCTCATTGAAACATATAAAATTCTTACAAAGTTTGTAAGGGTAGATAACTGGGAGGATGTTTCCCCTGGCTGGAGAGTCTAGAACTAGGGGTCAGAATAAGGGGTCGGCCATTTAGGACTGAGATGAGGAGAAATTTCTTCACTCATAGGGTGGTGAATCTTTGGAATTTTCTAGTGGAGTTGAGGTCGAAGATCAGCCGTAATCTTATTGAATGGCGGAGCAGGCTTGATGGGCCATATGGCCTACTCCTGCTCCTATTTCTTATGTTTTTCTGTTCTATGCTGAGCTGGCATCTCAACCAGAGGTGGTCCAATTGGCCTCATTGTACTGGATCAGAGAGGGAGAAGAGCAAAATCCACCAGGGTTTCCACTCCTAATGGCAATCCAGTGACTCTGGTTGGAAAGTGCGGACGTTGCCCCATGAAGGAAGGGTGGGGTCCGGTTACCACCCAGAAAAGAAGGCGCAAAAGTAAAACAGGAGAGACCTTCTCACCTCTGGGTCAGAAGGTTGTGGGTTCAAGTCCCACTCCAGAGACTTGAGCTCAAAAATCCAGGCTGACACTCCCAGTGCAGTACTGAGGGAGCGCGGCACTGTCGGAGGTGCCGTCTTTTGGATGAGACGTTAAACCGAGGCCCCGTCTGCTCTCTCTGGTAGATGTAAAAGTTCCCATGGCACTATTTCGAAGAAGAGCAGGGGAGTTCTCCCCAGTGTCCTGGGACCAATATTTATCCCTCAATCAACATCACTAAAACAGATGATCTGGTCATTATCGCATTGCTGTTTGTGGGAGCTTGCTGTGCGCAAATTGGCTGCTGCATTTCCTACATTACAACAGTGACTACACTTCAAAAAAGTACTTTAATGGCTGTAAAGCGCTTTGGGACGTCCGGAGGTAGTGAAAGGCACTATAGCAATGCAAATCTTTCTCTCTTTCACGCTCTGTAAAAAGTGCAAAAGGTTGGCAGTGAACCTCAGAAAGGGTTAAATGGTTGTCCATCTTCAGAAAGATGCCGTAAAGTCAGTCTCTGCGAATGTCTTGTGTTTATGCCTCCGGATAAACGCAGCCCTTTACGATACGCCCAGGAATGCAGGAGGAATGTACAGAGGAAGAAAAACATTAATCACTTGACCGAGAGTGCCAGTTGTGATCAAAAGGAACGCTGTGTTAATTTTCCACTTTATCTGATCCTGCTCTATGCATTATTTACACAACTTTAAAATTGGACCAACATTTCCTTGAAGCAGAAACATTACATTTATCTAAGACTGTTTGCATTGTGTCAGTTGTGAGCAAATCCTCACAGGTGACGGGCGCATTATCAGGAACAATGGTGCCCTCAAACTGAGGTTACTGGCTTTCTGTCTACAAGGTCATGAATCCAAGCCCCAACATTGGCTTAAATCAGGGTCGCCCAAGCTTTATGTCTTTGTGGAGCATTGTGGGTCATGTATAAAGATTAAATCAATGTTCCCATTAATTTTCACATATTGCTTACAAAGAGGAATGTCAAAGGATATGGGGAGTGAGCAGGAGAAAGGGATTAGACTTGGTGGGATATTAAAGGGTGTGGGGAGCGAGCAGGAGAGTGGGATTAGACTTGGTGGGATATTAAAGGGTGTGGGGAGCGAGCAGGAGAGTGGGATTAGACTTGGTGGGATATTAAAGGGTGTGGGGAGCGAGCAGGAGAGTGGGATTAGACTGGGTGGGATATTAAAGGGTGTGGGGAGCGAGCAGGAGAGTGGGATTAGACTTGGTGGGATATTAAAGGGTGTGGGGAGCGAGCAGGAGAGTGGGATTAGACTGGGTGGGATATTAAAGGGAGTGAGGAGTGAGGGGGAGAGTGGGATTAGACTGGGTGGGATATTAAAGGGTGTGGGAGCGAGCAGGAGAGTGGGATTAGACGAGGTGGGATATTAAAGGGAGTGGGGAGTGAGGGGGAGAGTGGGATTAGACTGGGTGGGATATTAAAGGGAGTGGGGAGTGAGGGGAGAGTGGGATTAGACTGGGTGGGATATTAAAGGGAGTGGGGAGTGAGGGGGAGAGTGGGATTAGACTGGGTGGGATATTAAAGGGAGTGGGGAGTGAGGGGGAGAGTGGGATTAGACTGGGTGGGATATTAAAGGGAGTGGGGAGTGAGCAGGAGAGTGGGATTAGACTGGGTGGGATATTAAAGGGAGTGGGGAGCGAGCAGGAGAGTGGGATTAGACTTGGTGGGATATTAAAGGGTGTGGGAGCGAGCAGGAGAGTGGGATTAGACGAGGTGGGATATTAAAGGGAGTGGGGAGCGAGCAGGAGAGTGGGATTAGACTTGGTGGGATATTAAAGGGAGTGGGGAGCGAGCAGGAGAGTGGGATTAGACTTGGTGGGATATTAAAGGGTGTGGGAGCGAGCAGGAGAGTGGGATTAGACTGGGTGGGATATTAAAGGGTGTGGGGAGCGAGCAGGAGAGTGGGATTAGACTTGGTGGGATATTAAAGGGTGTGGGAGCGAGCAGGAGAGTGGGATTAGACTGGGTGGGATATTAAAGGGAGTGGGGAGTGAGGGGGAGAGTGGGATTAGACTGGGTGGGATATTAAAGGGAGTGGGGAGTGAGGGGGAGAGTGGGATTAGACTGGGTGGGATATTAAAGGGTACGGCGAGTGAGCAGGAGAGTGGGATTAGACTGGGTGGGATATTAAAGGGTACGGCGAGTGAGCAGGAGAGTGGGATTAGACTGGGTGGGATATTAAAGGGTACGGCGAGTGAGCAGGAGAGTGGGATTAGACTGGGTGGGATATTAAAGGGTATGGGGAGTGAGCAGGAGAGTGGGATTAGACGAGGTGGGATATTAAAGGGTATGGGGTGTGAGCAAGAACCAGCCTCTTGCTTATCCATAAACCCGTACGTTTGGCCCACTCATCGGCACTCTGTACCTCGGCATGATGTGCACTGGAGCATGTGTACACCAGCAGTGTATGATGCTGTTACAACTGTTTCCAATATATAAGAAAACAAGAAGCCAGGGGTGATCTCTTGGCCGACGGACGATGTGAAATATTGCGGGCCTTCAGAAGAAGTTAAAAAGAATACGAAGGTAGAGTAGATGTGAGTGTGGGAGGAAGCAACGTTAGTGTTGCCGAGGATGGAGACAGAAGCTGAACTGGCTGGGGCATGTCTGTTACATGGCTGCAGATTGGCTACATGGCCAAGCCCTGGAGTGATGACCAGTTAGAACAAGATACAGTGGCAGGCAGAGGTATGGGGTGGGGAAGAACGTTCAGAGGACTGGAGAAGATTGGGTTGGGCTAGCAAAAGGTTGAAACGTACTTGTTTAGATCACAATCTAACATCGGATTCCAGCCCCGCATGACAACGTAGTGGAAATAATTAACGTTAGTAAAGAAGTAGGATGCTTAAAGCATTGGGGCGATAACCGCAGGTTCACAAAAGGAAGGAAGTAATTGACGTTTCTGGATCGGATTGAGATTATGTCACAGTTGATAGCATTCTCATCTCTGAAATAAAAACAGAAAATGCTGGGAAACACTCAGCAGGTCAGGCATCTTCCGTGGAGAGAGAAACAGAGTTAACGTTTCAGCTCGATGACTTTTCGTAAGGACTGAGTTGGGAAGTTGTGGGTTTGGGCCCCACACTAGCAGTTTAACCTCATGACCTAATCTGACACTCCCTGTGCAGTACTGAGGGAGTGCTGCACTGTTCTTCAGGTAACACGTCAAACCAAGACCTTGTCTGCTTGTTCAGGTGGATGCTAAAGATCAACATGGCTCTATTCGAAGTAGAGCAAGGAATTCTCCCGGTGTCCCGGCCAACATTTATCCCTGTTCAAGGTTGTGGGTTCCAGTCCCACTTCAGGGACTTGAGCACATAAAGCTAGGCTGACACTCCAGTGCAGTGCTGAGGGAGTGCTGCACTGTCGGAGGTGCCGTCTTTCGGATGAGACGTTAAACCGAGGTCCCGTCTGCCCTCTCAGGTGGATGTAAAAGATCCCATGGCACTATTTCGAAGAAGAGCAGGAGAGTTCTCCCCGGTGTCCTGGGCCAATATTTATCCCTCAACCAACATAACAAAAACAGACTGTCTGGTCATTATCACATTGCTGTTTGTGGGAGCTTGCTGTGCGCAAATTGGCTGCCGCATTTCCCACATTACAACAGTGACTCCACTTCAAAAAGTACTTCATTGGCTGTAAAGCTCATTGGGACGTCCGGTGATCATGAAAGGCGCTATATAAATGCAAGACTTTCTTTCTTTCTCAACCAACATCACTAAAAAAACAGAACAGCTGGGCATTCATTCCAATGTTGTTTGTCAGCTCTTGCTCTGCACACATTGATTGCAACATTTTCCTACATAAGTCACTGCACATTCAAAAGTAATTAAATGTACTAAAGTGCTTTGTGGTATTTCTGTGCGATGTGATGAGGTGCTATATAAACATAAGTCTCTCTTTGAAGCATGCGGCTGGTTTCCCAATACCTGAAAATACAGCGAGTTAACAATTCTGGCAAACCCTTCGCCTCCACTCCGAACATTAAACATAGAAACATAGAAGATAGGAGCAGGAGTAGGCCATTCGGCCCCTCGAGCCTGCTCTGCCTTTCAATGCGATCATGGCTGATCATCCAAATTCAGTACCCTGTCCCTGCTTTCTCCCCATATCCCTTGATACCTTTAGCCTTAAAAAATATACTGTTATATCCATGTATCTTAATGTTGTGTCCTTCAATAATCAGACAACAGACTGCAGGGAACGATCAACAGGTGTTTACTGAATGAGGGTTCAAACTGCAACTAACTGTACAGATCACTACTCAGGGTTTATATACAGGTGTGGTCACTGCCGGTACTACAGTATACAGGAGCTGTAAAAAGTAGTTCTCCCCCTTAAAGGTGCATACATTACAATTCCTCCCCTTTTAGATTAACAGTACCATAACACTCATTTAACAATTAAATATCAAACTAATTACAATTAACACTTTTAACATGCAGCATTAGCTGAAAATAGTCTATTTATAAATTCAGTCTTTGGGGAGGCTTCCTGATTCTTTCTGGATAACGCCTTTCCCGAGTGTCTCGCTCTTGGTGCGGAGGCGATTCTAACACCCTGTCGTCAGTTGATTCATCAGCTTCCAATGCTATTGTTTCTGAGGTAGATGCAACCTGTACGTTGGGTTCCTCACCAGGTACGTATGGCCGAGACATGGGGTTGACTCGTTCCTGTGACCCTAGGATCTGGTCAGCATGGCGTCTCACAATGTTCTCCCCAACATCCACTGTGTACATTAGTGGCCCCTGCCGTGTGCATATCGTTCCTGGTTGCCATTTCTCTGTTCGGTAGTCTCGGGCCAAGACTGGTTGCCCTACATTGAAGCTCCTTGTCGGCTTCTCATTGATGTGCTGGAATTGCTTACTCTCAACATCTCTTCGTACATTTGGTCTGAGCAAATCCAGACGAGATCTCAACCTTCGGTTAAAGAACATCATGGCCGGGGCCTGGTTGGTGACTGCATGTGTCGCATTTCTGTAGACTAACAGGAAATTGTCCACCTTATGCTGCAGTGGAATGTCGTCATCGCACATGGCCTTTACTGCTTTTTTAAAGGTTTGTACGAACCTCTCAGCCAATCCATTTGTGGCTGGATGATATGGGGCAGATGTGTAATGCCTTACCCCATTCCTTTTCATAAATCTTCGAAACTCTTCGGACACAAACTGTGGTCCGTTATCAGAGCAAATCTGCTCTGGCAAGCCGTTCCTGGCAAAAATGGTCCGTAGGACTGCAATAGTTTTCTCCGTGGTGGTGGAGGACATTTTGATCACCTCAGGCCATTTCGAATGCGCATCCACGGCTATTAAAAACATTGAGTCCATGAATGGACCAGCAAAATCAATATGCACCCGTTGCCATGGAGATGAGGGCCACTCCCATGGGTGTAGAGGGGCATGTGGTGGTGCATTTTGGACCTTCTGGCATCCTGAGCAGCTCTTTGTCAGGTCCTCGATTAGCTGATCGATCCCCGGCCACCACACATAAGCCCTAGCAAGGCTTTTCATTTTCGCCCCTCCCAGATGACCTTCGTGAAGCTCATTGAGCACTCTCTCCCTTAACTTGGGTGGAATTACCACTCGGGATCCACACATCAAGGTCCCCTGGCATACTGACAGCTGTTCTCTTCTGGATGAGAATGCTGGCAACAGTGAGTCGCCATGTGCTGGCCATCCCTTCACCGTCAAATCATATACCCGAGACAGTGTCGGGTCATTTCGGGTCTCCTTCTCTATACCAGCGTTAGTTACTGGCAAGCATTCAATTATAGTCGAATGAAATATTTCGACAGGATCCACTGCTGGTGCTTCCTCCGCAGTAGGCAGTGGCAGGCGTGATAGCCCATCAGCATTTCCATGCTGTTTTGTGCCCTTATACTCGATTTCATATTGGTGCGCCCCTAGAAAAAGGGACCATCTTTGGATCAATGCTTTGCTCTTCTGGAAAGCTCGTTTACATTCATCACTCCACTTCCATGGTACCCCCGTTTGCAGTAGGGTGTTCAGTGGGTGTAGTACGGTAGACAAATTCGGCAAGAACTTATGGTAGTAGTTCACCAGCCCGAGGAACAACCTCAGTTGTGACACATTTTCCGGTGCTGGAGCCTTGACTACTGCCTCAATCTTTTCAGGGGACTTATGTAACCCCTCTTTATCAATAACATGGCCACAATACGAGATCTGCTTCTGGAAAAACTCGCATTTGTGGCGATTAGCTCGGAGCCCATATTCCTTCAATCTAGTGAGCACCTGCTCCAGGTTGGTGAGGTGATCACTGTCATTTTCGCCCGTGACCAGGATGTCGTCCAAATAACACTGGGTCCCTGGAATCCCTTGCAGGACTTGTTCCATTGCCCTTTGCCAAATAGCCGGAGCTGATGCTACCCCGAACACCAGCCGGTTGTATTGGTAGAGACCTTTATGAGTGTTGATCGTGAAGTACTGTTTCGAGGCTTCTTCTACCTCCATTTGCAGGTACGCCTGGGCCAGATCAATCTTAGTGAAGCGTTTCCCTCCAGATAGCAAGGCGAAAATATCTTCAATCCGCGGAAGCGGATATTGTACAGTGTGAAGGACTGGGTTCACTGTCACCTTAAAGTCCCCACAGATGCGAACCTTCTTTGGTTCCCCAGGCGTATTACTCAACGACCTCTTCATTACAGGAATGATGGGTGTAGCCCACTTGCTCCAGTCCACTTTGGACAGTACTCCTGAACGTTCCAAACCTTCCAGCTCTGCTTCGACGGCTGGGCGGATCGCATAAGGTACCGGTCTGGCCTTAAAAAACTTTGGGCTTGCATTTTCCTCTATTTTGATCGTCGCTGTTATGCCTTTTAGTGTTCCGAGTCCCTGCTGGAACACTTCTTGTGCGTCAGTTAGCATTTTTGACAGTCGTCCAGGTGTGACATCGTCATCCTTTTTGGCATCTACAGTCAGTGCTTGTATGGAATGCCAATCTAGCTGTATCTTCCGGATCCATTCACGTCCTAGTAGTGGTGGTCCTTCATCCGGCAATACATATAGGTCCATTTTTGGTGTTTCTTGCCGTTATATATAACATTCACCCTTATTTTTCCTTTGGGGTAGACTTTTTGCCCCGTGTACGTCTTTAAGACAATCTTTGTATCTCTCAAGGGTATATGTGAGAATAGCCGCTTGTAGTCCCTTCGGTTTATGACTGTTAGGGCTGATCCTGTGTCCAATTCCATTTTCACTTGGACTCCTGCTATCTTGAGTGTGACCCAGATAGTTTGGTGATCCTCCGTTTTGATCACATTATGTAGTTTCAGACAACCCAGCTCCTTGCTTCCGGAGTCTGTATCACTCTTCTGTTCATCTGAACTACTCTCCGTCACCTTATGTACCTTCTTGTACTTCTCCTGTGGAGATTTCTTGCTGCTGGTTTTCTTTCCCGACCTGCAGACTCTTGCTATGTGTCCTACTTTTCCACACTGTCTGCACACTTTGTCCTTGAACCAGCAATCATTATGGTCGTGTGTTGTTCTGCCGCAGCGATAGCACTTCACTGTTCCGTATGACATTTCATTTGTGCCATATTCTTGCGGTGTCCGTTGTATCTCTGCAGTGCCCCGTGCTGCTGCTTCGTGTGATACTGCAATGCTGAAAGCCTTGTCCGGCGTAAGATCCTTTTCTGATAGAAGCCGTTTCTGGGTTCCTTCACTTTGAAGCCCACACACAAACTTGTCCCTTAAAGTATCTGCTAGTCCCGTTCCAAACTGGCAGTGTTTCGATAGCTTGCGCAGTTCCGTTAAATACTCAGCATTACTTTCATCTTTATGCTGGTTCCTTTTGTGAAACTTAAATCTTTCTGCTATCAGCAGCGGTGCGGGGTTTAAGTGGGGCACTTTATTTATTTAATTTTATTAATTAATTAATTAATTAATTAAATTTATTTAATTATAAGTTGTGAGTTCCTCACGATGCTCTCCCAGTGCGGCCACCCTGTAACCAGAGATTATTCTCGAAGCCTGGGTAGAAATATCAATGTAATTACTGTAGAAATTACTTTTTTTACATTATTGCTTGTTCATTTTATGTGCTGTCTTTTTATGTCTTTTATTTATTTTATGTCTGCTTTATTTATATTTAAAGTATGTATGCGTGTATATGTCGGTATGTGTTTTTTTGTGATGGCGCCGATGAAGATGGCTGCCGTCCTTGCGAGCTCCGTGTGTACCAGGCAGCTCAGTGTTCTTGCTGCTTGGTGCTCTCGGCTCGTCAAGGAAAATGCATTTCACTGACTAGATTACACTTCTTGTATTTAGTTATGTGACCAGTAAAATTGAAATTGAAATTGAAATTGAAATTGAAAGTGGCCCTGTAGGATTGACACTATGTTTTCAAAATCCTTTTCTACTGGCTTCTCTGGGGTTACTAGGTTTCGTAGTAAGCCATACGTTTTTGCACCCATTGAATTCAACAATACCAGCGCTTTCTTGTCATCTGGCACTTCATTCGCCTTGCAGTATACTTCTATGCGTTCGACATATGTCGTCCAATCTTCGACTTCATTGTCAAACGCTGTGATACTGCCACTCTTCGGCATTTTTGGGTGTGGTTAGACTGGCTTAAAATGACGTCTCCCGCGCTTTCCTTTCTTCCCCGCTGCGTCTTAAAATGGCGTCTCCCGCGCTTTCCTTTCTTCCCCGCTGCGGCTTAAAATGGCATCTCCCGCGCTGCTGCCAACGCCGCTCTCGGTGGTCCTCGTGGCAAATGGCGACGCCCTGTGGGTTTCGTGCACTGCTCCTGCACTGCTGCCAATGCCGCTCTCTGCGGTCCTCGTGGCAATGGCAGCGCCTCGCGTTTTCCTGCACGCCTCTCTCCCCCGTTGACGCTGCTCGGCCCTTGAACACCAGCTGCACTCTGCTCTCTCTCGTCTCTCTCCCCCGTTTACGCCGCTCGGTCCTGAACACCGGCTGCGCCCTGTGCGCTCTGCCCTCTCTCTCTCCCCCGTCGACACTGCTCGGCCTTTTTCTGTGCCGCTCGGTCGGCTCTAGCTGCCGCTGTCCGGGAAGGGTCTGCGCAGTACCTGTTGCCAGCCCGTTTCGCTGGACCACCGTGACTGGAAAGCCAAGCCTGGCTCTCGACAGCCTCCCCTGCGATGCTCAAATCTCCGCTGGATGACTGGGCGGTTGCCCGTGGTCGACACCCGTGCTTCTGGACTCGACCTCCTTCCACTGTTCTCCAGGAGCGAATCCCTGGGAGGTGATGCAGAGTTGCAGGTAGGTTCGAATCTGCGTCGTCGCCAATGTTATATCTGTGTATCTTAATGTTGTGTCCTTCAATAATCAGACAACAGACTGCAGGGAACGATCAACAGGTATTTACTGAATGAGGGTTCAAACTGCAACTAACTGTACAGATCACTACTCAGGGTTTATATACAGGTGTGGTCACTGCCGGTACTACAGTATACAGGAGCTGTAAAAAGTAGTTCTCCCCCTTAAAGGTACATACATTACATATACCCAACTCCTTCTTGAATATATTTAATGACTTGGCCTCTACTGCCTTCTGTGGTAGTGAATTCCACAGGTTCGCCACTCTCTGGGTGAAGAAATTACTCCTCATTTCTGTCCTAAATGGCTTACCCCTTATCCTTAGACTGTGACCCCTGGTTCTGGACTCCCCGACCATTGGGAACATCCTTCCTGCATCTAGTCTGTCCAGTCCTGTCAGAATTTTATAAGTTTCAATGAGATCCCCTCTCATTCTTCTAAACTCCAGCGAGTATAAGCCCAATCAACCCAATCTCTCCTCATACGTCATTCCTGCCATCCCAGGTATCAGCCTAGTGAATCTTTGCTGAACTCCCTCCATGGCAAGAACATCCTTCCTCAGATAAGGTGACCAAAACTGCACACAATACTCAAGATGTGGTCTCACCAAGGCCCTGTACAACTGTAGCAAGACATCCTTGTTCCTGTACTCAAACCCTCTCGTTATGAAGGCCAACATACCATTTGCCTTCTTAACCGCCTGCTGCACCTGCATGCTTACCTTCAGCGACTGGTACACAAGGACACCCAGGTCTCGTTGCACTTCCCCTTCTCCCAATCTATTGCCATTCAGATAATAATCTGCCTTCCTGTTTTTGACACCAAAGTGGATAACCTCGCATTTATCCACGTTATATTGCATCTGCCATGCTTCTACCCAATCATCCAACCTGTCCAAATCATCCTGGAGTTTCTCGGCATCCTCCTCACAGCACACACGCCCACCCAGCTTTGTGTCGTCTGCAAACTTGGAGATATTACATCTAGTTCCCTCGTCTAGATCATTAATATATATTGTGAATAGCTGGGGTCCAAGGACCGATCCCTGCGGTACCCCACTAGTCACTGCCTGCCACTCGGAAAAAGACCCATTTATTCCAACTCTTTGCTTTCTGTCTGCCAACCAGTTCTCTATCCAAGTCAATACCTTGACCCAATCCCATGTGTCTTAACTTAACACGCTAATCTCTTATGCGGGACCTGATCGAAAGCCTTTTGAAAGTCCAAATACACCACATCCACTGGTTCTCCCTCATCTATTTCACCAGTTACATCCTCAAAAAATTCCAGTAGATTAGTCGAGCACGATTTACCTTTTGTAAATCCGTGTTGACTTTGTCCGATCCTGTCACTGTTTTCCAAGTGCTCTGCTATTACATCTTTTATAATGGACTCTAGCATTTTCCCCACTACCGATGTCAGGCTTACCGGTCTGTAATTCCCCGTTTTCTCTCTACCACCTTTTTTGAATAGTGGGGTAACATTAGCTACCCTCCAATCCATGGGTACTGTTCCAGATTCCATCGAATGTTGGAAGATGACCAGCAATGTATCTACTATTTCTAGGGCCATGTATATCAGAATTCCAGCAAATACAGATATTTATCTTTTCCCCGATCTGCTTCACAATACCTTGCCCAGCCCAGTGACCACCCATTTTGGAGGGTTTGAATTCAGTTCCCAGTATTGACCTTCAATTGGTGTCTGCCGGCCCTCAGATAGCTCACCGAATGGAACATTTCATTACAATGAAAGCAGCTCCACCAAAGCCTAACCCCTGTCCAAGATTTGAACACTGCTCCCCTATCTGGGAAGCTCTTTTAGGACCTCCCTCCCTCACATTCTTGGTCAGAATATCTCATCCAGGCCTTTGTTACCTCTAGACTTGACTGTTCCAACGCTCTCCTGGCCGGCCTCCCACGTTCTACCCGATGTGAACTTGAGCTCATCCAAAACTCGGCTGCCCCGTGTCCTAACTCGCACCAAGTTCCATTCACCCGTCACCCCCTGTGCTCGCTGACCTACATGGGCTCCCGGTTAAGCAATGCCTCGATTTCAAAATTCTCATCCTTGTTTTCAAATCACTCCATGGCCTCACCCCTTCCTATCTCTGTAACCTCCTGCAGCCCCACAACACCGCCCCCGCCCCCCCAAGATATCTGCGCTCCTCTAATTCTGGCCTCTTGAACATCCCTGATTTTAATCACTCCGCCATTGGCGGCCGTGCCTTCAGCTGCCTGGGCCCTACTCTGGAATTCCCTCCCTAAACCTCTCCGCCTCTCTCTCCTCCTTTAAGACACTCCTGAAAACCTACCACATTGACCAAGCTTGCCCTAATTTCTCCTTATGTGGCTCAGTGTCAACATTTTTATTGTCTTATAACACTCCTGTGAAGCGCCTTGGGACGTTTTACTACATGAAAGGTGCTATATAAATACAAGTTGTTGTTTTTGTTGTTGTAGGATACCCAAGAAAAGGCTTGTTGTCCAATCAGGGATCCATTCTCACCTCTAGCCTCCAACTTTTGCCCATCAGAACCTTTCTTCTCTTTATTGTTTTGATACTGCTGTGGTCATTGCTCGCCTGATCTTTCTTAAGTTCTAATTACATTGCCCAACACGGACTCCCTCTTCCCTTTATCTTCAGTGTGTTGAAACCACGATCTGTTGCACCGTGAGTCTGCTTGACCCCATTCGTTCTCAGAACCTCAATTATCTCTCCAAGTCTTTCCTTTCTTCTTTAAAACTCTAATTTGGCACCGCCAAAATCACTATTTCTTGGTTTATCTCATCTTCGCTGCTGTCCTTCTTGATTTTGGTGGGGTCCAGCGCAGTGGATCTCTGACGCTTCACGTAGGGCTCCAAGTCCATGGTGCAGAACATCACCAAATGTTTCTCAATGAGACTTTTAAAAGTTCTTGAGATGTTGGGGTGGAGTGGGGAGCGGTGAACCAGGACCGTGCTGACCGACGGTGCTATTGATCTACAGGAAACTCTCTTCTAACTGGCACCTAATATCCGGAAATCTCTCTTAACCGGGAAATTCAGGAGTAGGTTCAGGTAAGTTTTATTGTATATTAGTGGCCGTGTAACCGGGGTTCCTGCACCTGTGGCCGTGTAACAGGGACTCCTGGATCTGTGGCCGTGTAACAGGGACTCCTGGATCTGTGGCCGTGTAACAGGGACTCCTGGATCTGTGGCCGTGTAACAGGGACTCCTGGATCTGTGGCCGTGTAACAGGGACTCCTGGATCTGTGGCCGTGTAACCGGGACTCCTGGATCTGTGGCTGTGTAACCGGGACTCCTGGATCTGTGGCCGTGTAACCGGGGACTCCTGCACCTGTGGCCGTGTATGGGGCTCTCGTACCTTGGTAAGTATACCTCTCTGTAATCCGGTCTTTTTGTTCGACCAGCACCACGGCGGCCCCGTCGGTGCCAGATAAAAAAGAGTTTCCTGTATTATGGGCAGTGGGGCAATGGCCCTGGACAATTCTGCAGCCTGAACCATCCCCAGCCTGATAGAAAGAATCTAATGAGAGCCATTATCTGTTTCTCCCTTTATGAGATGGTTTAGGTGAGGACTGTGAGTTCTCCCGCTAACTCCTTGAGGTTATCCAGTGAGAGGCTGGTCCATACAGACCAGCGAGGCACCAAGTTCACCTCCCTGGTCTATGCTCAGTTAGCTGGGGGCAGTGGTACAGGTGCTATAATTGATCTCAATGCCTTTAGCAAGGGGGAGGAAATGGCCCAGAGTTCCCATTTCTGACTGATGTCCAGTGACCCCTGACAGACGGCTTCGGACTCCACTGTGATGCCCCTTCAAGTCAACAGCCTGCCAACACACACCGTCTAACCTCACACGTGAATAAAGAGAAGAAAGAACTTGCATTTCTATAGCATCTTTCATGACCTCAGGACATCCCAAAGTGCTTTACAGCCAATGAAATACTTTTGAAGTGTAGTTACTGTTGTAATGTACCTGAGTCACCTCCTGACTCCTCAAAGCCTTTCCACCATCTACAAGACACAAGTCAGGAGTGTGATGGAATACTCTCCACTTGTCTGGATGAGTGCAGCTCCAACAACACTCAATAAGCTCGACGCCATCCAGGGCAAAGCAGCCCGCTTGATTGGCACCCCATCCACCACCTTAAACATTCACTCCCTCCACCACCGGCGCACCGTGGCTGCAGTCTGTACCATCTACAAGATGCACTGCAGCAACTCGCCAAGGCTTCTTCGGCAGCACCTCCCAGACCCTCGACCTCTTCAACCTAGAAGGACAAGGGCAGCAGGCGCATGGGAACACCACTACCTCCAAGTTCCCTTCCAAGTCACACACCATCCTGATTTAGAAGTATATTGGCCGATCCTTCATCGTCGCTGGGTCAAAATCCTGGAACTCCCTCCCTAACAGCACTGTGGGAGTACCTTCACCACACGGACTGCAGCGGTTCAAGAAGGCGGCTTACCACCACCTTCTCAAGGGCAATTAGGGATGGGCAATAAATTCCAGTGACGCCCACAGCCCATGAATGAATTAAAAAAAAGTAGGCAAACACAGTAGCCAATTTGTGCGCACAGCAAGGTCCCACAACAGCAATATGATAATGACAAGATAATCTGTTTTTTGGTGGTGTTGGTTATCTGATAAATATTGGCCAGGACAGTGATCATCCTTCATCCCTTGCAAATGCGTTTTGGCGGGCTATTTGACCATGGGGAGCACCACAGTCGAGCCCAATCTTCACCTGATGTCCACAAATGCACACTTTTCATCAAAGAAAGACTTGCATTTATATAGCACCTTTCACGACCTCAGGATGTCCGAAAACCGCTTTAAAGCCAATGAAGTAATCTCTGAAGTGTAGTCACTGTTGTACAGGAAACTCTTTTTTATCCGGCACCGACGGGACCGGCGTGGTGCCGGTTTATCAAAAAGTCCGGATTACAGAGAGGTATAGTTAAAAGGTATGAGAGCTCCGTACACAGCAACAAATCCAGGCTTCCCTGTTGCTTAGCAACAGGTGCAGGAACCCCGGCCACAGACCAAGCGTCCCTGTTGCTTAGCAACAAGTGCAGGAACCCCGGTTACACAGCCACAGATCCAGGAACGGCCACTAATATGAAATAAAACTTACCTGAACCTACTCCTGAATTTTGCCGGTTAACAGAGATTTCCGGTTATTTAGGTGCCGGTAAATCGAGAGTTTCCTGTAATGTAGGAAATGCGGCAGCCAATTTTCGCACAGCAAGCTCCCACAAACAGCAAAGTGATAATGACCAGATAATCTGTTTTAGTGATGTTGGTTAAGGGATAAATATTGGCCCAGGACACTGGGGAGAACTCCCCTGCTCTTCTTCGTAAAAATAGGGATTTATTACGTCCACCTGAGAGGTGCAGATCTGGCCTCGATTTAACATCTCATCTGAAAGGCGGCACCTCCGACAGTGCAGCACTCCCTCAGTACTGGACTGGAGCGTCAGCCTGGATCATGTGATCAAGTCTCTGGCGTGGGAGGCGAGAGAGACCCGAGCAAGGAGTTAAACACCTCCAGGACAACAAGGAAGCATTCTTCTCAAGAACATAACGGTCGCTGCACTTCAAAGTAATTCATTGTAATGTGAATGGTTGTGAGACGTTTCTGAGAGATATGATAAGGCAGGATATAAATGTTAAGTCTATATTTTTTTTAAGATAATCCTGGCTGAATCACTAAAATTTATACAACATTGCAGAGAAGTTATGCTAAACTTGTAACGAACCTTGGTTAGACCACACTTGGAGTACTGCGTACAGTTCTGGTCGTCATATTATAGAAGGGATAAAGGGGCACTGGAGAGGGTGCAGAGAAGATTTACAAGGATGATACCAGAAATGCGAGGGTATACATATCAGGAAAGGATGAACAGGCTGGGTCTCTTTTCTCTTGAAAAGAGAAAGCTGAGGGGCGACCTAATAGAGGTCTTTAAAACGATGAAAGGATTTGATAGAGTGGATACAGAGAGAGCGGTTCCACTTTTGGGGACGAGCAAAGCTAGTGATCATCAATATAAGATCATCACCAAGAAATCAAATAGGGAATTCAGGGGAAACCTCTTCAGCCAGAGAGTGGTGAGAATGTGGAACTCGCTGCCACAGGGAGTGGTTGAAGCGAATAGTATAGATGGATTTAAGGGGAGGCTAGACAAGCATCTGAGGGAGAAGGGAATAGAGGGTTACGCTGATAGAGTTAGATGAGGAAAGACGGGAGGAGGCTCGAGTGGAGCATAAATGGAGAGGTTGGGCTGAATGGCCTGTTTCTGTGCCGTATATCCGATGTGGTTCTATGTGTAATTACAAAGACGCTGTTCGCAATTCTCCGCCTTCAGTACCCTAACCTTGTCCCAACGGAGATGAGCTATGGGATGAAAGCTGCAGCCGTTCTGGTCTGTATGCTAAAAGTCACACGAGATCCGTGGCTTTATAAATAGACGCACAGAGCACAAAAGTAAGGACATTACGGTAAACCTTTAATCACTGGTTCGCCCTCAGCTAGAGTATTGTGTCCAATTCTGGGCACCGCACTTTAGGAAGGATGTTAAGGCCTTGGTGAGGGAGCAGTGGAGGTTTACCAGAATGGTACCAGGGATGAGTTTCAAGGTAAAGGGTAGGAGGTTTAGAGGGGATTTGAGGAAAAACTTTTTCACCCAGAGGGTGGTTGGAATCTGGAACTCACTGCCTGAAAGGGTGGTAGAGGCAGGAACCCTCACAACATTCAAGCAGCATTTAGATGAGCACTTGAAACGCCATAGCGTACAAGGCTACGGACCAAGTGCTGGAAAATGGGATTAGAATAGACAGGGCTTGATGGCCGGCGTGGACACGATGGGCCGAAGGGCCTTTTTCTGTGTTGTATAACTCTATGGGGGAGAAATTGGGTGGAGCCACAAACGGGGCGCCTGGGCGCCGGATTTAGCGCAGCGTTCGGAGCATTTGCGACCACCGGAAATTCAGCTTGAGCGCCCCAAGAGGGAGATGGGGCGAGGCTCGAGGCGCTCCGCGTCCCACTTAGGGCGCTGAAACTGAATATCGCAGCGCAACATGCCGCAGCGCCACACGCTGCGGCACGGCGCGCTGCAGTACTGCAGGCCTTCCTCCCATTCTTAAGGGGGAGGGGCCTGCACCAGCGCGCTGAGTGATCGCGAGTGCCGGCAAAAGAGCCCGGCACCGAGGAGAAGTGCCGGGCTCTCGGGAAACAGCCGGCAATGCCGCGGGGGGAGATCAGGAGGCCGGGGACGGAGGTGCTGGCAGGCGGCCGCCGAAAAAAACGGCCGCCCCGCACCTTCACCTTAATTTGCGCCACTGCCGCCGCAGGTAGGCCCCGTGAACCGGGCGCGATTTGCGAACGGCGCTACAGAGGCGGGCGCTACCGAATATCGAGATCGGGGTGGTAGCGGGGCGCTGCGCACACCGATGACGTCATCGGAGACGGCACAGCGCAACAGGTTAACGCCGCCATTAGCGCCCCAGCTAAATATCGCGGGAGGCGTGGCCAGTGGCGCTAAAGCCACTGAGTGCCCTCTTTAGGCGCTAACTGGTGGCGCAGCCCACCGAATTTCTAGGCCTATGACTCTATGAGGGACTTCAGTCATGTGGAGCGACTGGAAAAGCTGGGAATGTTCTCCTTAGAGCGGAGAAGATTAAGGGGAGATTTAATAGAGGTGTTCAAAATTATGAGGGGTTTTGATGGAGTAAATAAGCGGAAACTGTTTCCAGTGGCAGGAGGGTCGGTAACCAGAGGACACAGATTGAAGATAATTGGTAAAAGAACCAGAGGGGAGATGAGGAGAATATTTTTACGCAGCGAGTTGTTGTGATCTGGAATGCGCTGCCTGAAAGGACGGTGGGAGCAGATTCAATAGTAACTTTCAAAAGGGAATAAATACTTGAAAAGTAAAAAAATTACAGGGCTGTGGGGAAAGGGCAGGGGGAGTGGGACTAATTGGAGAGCTCTACCAAAGAGCCGGCACAGGCACGATGGGCCGAATGGCCTCCTTCTTTCCGGTATGATTCTATTGATTGGTGGTTGGCTGTGATGAATCCAGGACATCAAAACAACTTAAGAAAACATATATAAAAGGGCTTCCCATAAACATAGCACTGATTTGAAGTACTTCACAGCTGCCGGTGAAGATTTATAGCCTGTCCAACCTGTTTTGAATCTATTACAGTGCTGCTGACAGGAGAGAACATTGGAGTTAATTATATCTTTAAATGACTTAAATTAAAACTTGCAATAAACTTGGCCTAGTCAGCAACATAGGACGATGGCCGCCATATAACCATTTCACCACTGCAATGAACTGAGGCACAGAAAAGCAACTTTGTCATGTTGTCTGATTTTTCTCCCCTGCATTCCTTGAACGTGCAAAGTTCTAGCTGGATCGAGATTCCATTGGCACCCTGCAGCAGCAGGCTGTGTGCGTGAAACTCGACAGTGAGCCCTGGCGGGCTACTTGAACATGGAGTGCATCGCAGACAAGCCTGATCCTGTCCTCCACCCACCTCCACGCAAACCACTCGAGGCGTCAACAAACAGTGATCAGGAGCAGGGACCTTGGCTGATTTCCCCCGCCGCCTCCCGCCCTTGTGTCAGTCGTGGTTCAGTGGGTAGTGCTCTTGCACTCTGAGTGAGGAAAGGTTGTGGGTTCAAGGCCCGCTCCAGAGACTTCAGCACGTAATCCAGGCTGACACTCCCAGTGCAGTACTAAAGGGAGTGCTGCACTGTCAGAGGTGCCATCTTTCGGATAAAACATTAAATCACGGTGGATGTAAAAGATCCCATCGGTATTTGAAGAAGAGCAGCGGAGTTCACCCCGGTGTCCTAGCCAATATTTATTCTTCAACCAACACCACCAAAAACAGATTTACTGGTCATTCATTAAGTTGCTGTGCTTGGGATCTTGCTGTGTATAAATTGGCTGCCACGTTTGTCTACATAACAACAATGGCTATTCTTGGAAAGTAATTAATTGGCTGTGAGGACATGAAAGGCACTACATAAATCCAAGTCCTTTCCTCTTTATAAGAACATAAGAAATAGAAGCAGGAGTCGGCCATACGACCCCTTGAGCCTGCTCCGCCATTCAATAAGATCATGGCTGATCATCGACCTCAACTCCACTTTCCTGCCCGATCTCCATATCCCTTGATTCCCCTAGAGTCCAAAAATCTATCGATCTCCGCCTTGAATATACTCAAAGACTCAGCATTCACAGCCCTCTGGGGCAGAGAATTCCAAAGATTCACAACCCTCGGAGTGAAGAAATTCCTCTTCATCTCGGTCTTAAATGGCCGACCCCTTATCCTGAGACTGTGCCCCTTTGCAGCCTCTTTGTGCTCTCCTCACAGCTTACTTTCCCACCTAGCTTTGCATCATCAGCAAAATTGGATGCATTACACTCGGTCAGCTCATCCAAGTCATTGATACAGATTGTGAATAGCTGAGGCCCAAGCACCGATCCTTGCAGTACCCCACTAGTTACAGCCTGCCAACCCGAAAATGCCCCATTTATCCCTGCTCTCTGTTTTCTGTCCATTAGTCCAGAAGGTTGTGGGTTCAAGACCCACTCCAGGGATTTGAGCACATAAAGCTAGGCTGACTCTCCCAGGGAAGTGCTGAGGGAGTGCTGCACTGTCGGAGGTGCCGTCTTTCGGATGAGACGTTAAACCGAGGCTGCGTCAGCCCTCTCAGGTGGACGTAAAAGGTCCCATGGCACTATTTCGAAGAAGAGCAGGGGGGTTATCCCCCAGTGTCCTGGCCAATATTGATCCCTCACCCAACATTATATAAGTGGAGCTGTTGCTAAACCCGAAACACTACAGTGTAGTGTCTCCCACCCTTCCACCTCCTCTAACCTTTTAGGGGTTAGGGGAAGTTGAAAAGGTAGGTTCAATTTATTTTATTTCAGGAGCCTAACCTAGGTGGAAAAGGTTTCAGGACAGGAGGCGGCAGTGAAAATACAACACCAGAAAACAGGTAGGTGACTGGTTGGTGAGTACTTTCACAAACTTATTCTAAGTAAAATTCAATAATTAAGCTAAATCGTAGTAAATAAAAGGGTCTTGTAAGGGTTAAGTCATGGAAGGGCAGCTCAGACCCGTGTCATGCTCCTCCTGTGCCATGTGGGAAATCAGGGACACTGTCCCTGACAACTATGTGTGCAGGAAGTGTGTCCAGCTGCAGCTCCTAGCGGACCGCATGGCGGCGCTGGAGCTGCGAATGGACTCACTCTGGAGCATACGCGATGCTGAGGATCTTGTGGATAGCACATTCAGTGAGTTGGTCACACCGCAGGTAAAGGCTAGCTCAGACAGTAAATGGGTGACCAAAAGGCAGGGTAAAGGCAGGAAGGTAGTGCAGGAGTCACCTGCGGTCATCTCCCTCCAAAACAGGTTTACCGTTTTGGGTACTGTTGGGGGAGATGACTTATCAGGGGAAGGCACCAGCAGCCAGGTTCAGGGCACCATGACTGGCTCTGCTGCACAGAAGGGCAGGAAAAAGAGGGATAGGGCTATAGTGATAGGGGATTCAATTGTAAGGGGGATAGACAGGAGTTTCTGTGGCCGAGACCGAGACTCCAAGATGGTATGTTGCCTCCCTGGTGCAAGGGTCAAGGATGTCTCGGAGCGGGTGCAGAGCATTCTGAAGGGGGAGGGGGATCAGCCAGTTGTCGTGGTACATGTAGGTACCAACGATGTAGGTAAAAAGAGGGAGGAGGTCCTACAAGCTGAATTTAGGGAGTTAGGAGCTAAATTGAAAAGTAGGACCTCAAAGGTAGTAATCTCTGGATTGCTACCAGTGCCACGAGCTAATAAGTTTAGAGAGAGTAAGATAGATAAGCTAAATACGTGGCTTGAGCAGTGGTGCAAGGGAGAGGGATTTAAATTCTTGAGGCATTGGAACCAGTTCTTGGGGAGGAGTGACCTGTACCAAGGGGACGGTCTACACCTGAACTGTGAGGGAGCCGATGTCCTCGGGGTAATATTTTCTAGGGCGGTTCGGGAGGATTTAAACTAATTTGGCAGGGGGATGGGAACCTAGGTAGTGGAAAAGAGGGAAGTCATATGAAGTCAGAAATAGATGGTAGAAAGGTGAGAAGCAATAAGCAAAGGAGAGAAACACAAAGGGCCAAACTAATTCATAATGAGAGTGTGAAAAAAGCAAGCCTGAAGGCTTTGTATCTTAATGCTAGAAGCATTAGGAACAAGGTGGATGAATTAGTTGTGGAAATAGAGGTAAACAAGTATGATTTGATTGGGATTACAGAAACGTGGCTGCAGGGTGGGCAAGGCTGGGAACTTAACATCCAGGGATATACAATATTTAGGAAGGATCGGCAAAAAGGTAGGGGAGGTGGGGTAGCATTGCTGGTAAAGGAGGGGATTAATGCAATGGAAAGGAAGGATATTAACTCGGATGAAACGGAATCTGTATGGGTAGAAATGAGAAATAGCAAGGGGAGGAAAACGTTAGTGGGTGTGATATATAGGCCTCCAAATAGTAATATGGAGGTGAGGGAAGGCATAAAAAGGGAAATTAGAGAAGCGTGCGATAAGAGCACAGCTGTCATCATGGGTGACTTTAATTTACATATTGATTGGACTACCCAAACTAGTAAAAATTCTGAGGAGGAGGAATTCCTGGAATGTTTTCGGGACGGTTATCTGGACCAATATGTCGAGGAGCCGACTCGAGATCAGGCCATTTTAGACTGGGTATTGTGCAATGAGAAGGGACTTATCAGCAATCTTCTTGTACGAGGCCCCTTGGGTCAGAGCGATCATAATATGATCGAGCTCTCAGTCGAGATGGAGAGTGAGGAAATTGAATCAGAGACTAAGGTCCAGAACTTAAATAAAGGGAATTACGAGGGTATGAGACGGGAATTGGGTAAGATTGATTGGGTGGTGTTTCTGGGGGGATTGACAGTGGATAGACAATGGCAAGCATTCAAAGATAGAATGGAAGAATTCCAGAACATGTTTATACCGGTTTGGCACAAAAATAAACCTAAAAAGGTGACTCAACCGTGGATAACGAGGGAAATTAGGGACAGCATAAAATCAAAAAAAAGGGCCTATCAACTGGCAAAAAAAAGCACCAGACCGGAAGATTGGGGGCAGTACAAGATACAGCAAAAGAGGACAAAGGGATTAATCAGGAAGGGGAAAATAGAATACGAAAGTAAACTTGCAGCAAACATAAAGACAGACTGCAAAAGCTTTTATCGGTATATCAGGAGGAAAAGACTGGTAAAATCCCAAGTCGGTCCCTTGCAGTCTGATTCGGGAGAACATATAATGGAGAATAAGGAAATGGCAGACCAATTAAACTCATACTTTGGTTCTGTATTCACAAAGGAGGACACGAATAACCTCCCAGGAATATCGGCAAACATAGGGACTAATGAGAGGGAGGAGCTGACAGAAATTAGTATATCTAGGGATATGGTGCTGGGTAAGTTGAGGGGACTGAAGGCCGACAAATCCCCGGGGCCTGATAAACTACATCCTAGGGTACTTAAGGAGGTGGCCCTGGAGATAGCAGATGCTCTAAGGATCATCTTCCGGAACTCCATTGACTCGGGAACAGTACCCGTGGATTGGAGGGTAGCTAATGTTACCCCAATATTTAAAAAGGGGGGTAGAGAGAAAGCAGGGAATTATAGACCAGTAAGCCTTACATCGGTTGTGGGCAGAATGCTAGAGTCCATTATTAAGGATAAAATAGCGGAGCACTTGACAAATGGGGAAAGGATCGGACAGAGTCAACATGGATTTACAAAGGGTAAATCGTGTTTGACTAATCTGCTGGAATTTTTTGAGGAAGTAACTGGTAAAATAGATGGGGGAGAGCCAGTGGATGTGGTGTACCTTGACTTCCAGAAAGCCTTCGATAAGGTTCCACACAAAAGATTATCATGCAAAATTAAGGCTCATGGGATTGGGGGCAAAGTATTAACGTGGATAGAGAACTGGCTGGCGGATAGAAAACAGAGAGTTGGAATAAACGGCTCGTTTTCGGAGTGGCAGGCAGTGACCAGCGGGGTGCCGCAAGGATCTGTCCTGGGACCCCAGCTGTTCACAATATATATAAATGATCTGGATCAGGGAATTGGATGCAATATTTCCAAATTCGCTGACGACACTAAACTAGGAGGAGGGGTGGGCTCTGATGAGGATGTCAGGAGGCTACAGTGCGATTTGGACAGGTTGGGGGAATGGGCGGATATGTGGCAGATGCACTATAATGTGGATAAATGCGAGGTTATCCACTTTGGGGGTAAAAACAGGAGGGTAGATTATTATCTAAATGGCAATAGATTGGGAGATGGGGAAGTGCAGAGGGACCTGGGTGTTCTTGTGCACCAGTCACTGAAGGAGAGCATGCAGGTGCAACAGGCGATTAAGAAGGCAAATGGTATGTTGGCCTTCATGTCAAGGGGGTTCGAGTATAGGAATAGGGATACCTTACTACAGCTGTACAAGGTGCTGGTGAGACCGCATCTGGAGTATTGTGTACAGTTTTGGTCGCCCCATCTGCGGAAGGATGTTCTTGCCATGGAAAGAGTGCAACGGCGATTCACCAGGCTGATACCTGGAATGGTGGGAATGACCTACGAAGAGAGATTAAATAGTTTGGGCTTGTACTCACTGGAGTTTAGAAGATTGAGAGGGGATCTCATCGAAACATATAAAATTATGGCAGGCCTGGACAGGCTGAATTCAGAGAGAATGTTTCCAATGGCCGGGGAGCACAGAACCAGGGGCCACAGTCTAAAAATAGCGGGCAAATCATTTAAAACAGAGATGAGGAAGAATTTCTTCACTCAAAGAGTGGTGAGCCTGTGGAATTCCCTGCCACAGAGGGCTGCGAAGGCTAATTCAATAAATATTTTCAAGAGAGAATTGGATATATTTCTGAAGGCTAAGGGGATTAAGGGTTACGGAGAAAAGGCGGGGACGGGGTACTGAACTGGTAAGATCAGCTATGATCTCAGACGAAGATCAGCCATGATCTCATTGAATGGCGGAGCAGGCTCGAAGGGCCGAATGGCCTACTCCTGTTCCTATCTCTATGTTTCTATGTTTCTAACATCAGTAAAAACAGATTATCCGGTCATTATCACATTGCTGTTTATGGGAGCTTGCTGTGCGCGAATTGGCTGCTGCGTTTCCTACATTACAACAGTGACTCCACTTCAAAAGTACTTCATTGGCTGTAAAGCGTTTTGAGACGTCCGGTGGTCGTGAAAGGCGCTATAGAAATGCAAGTCTTTCTTTTCTTTCTTTATTAATCAATCCACAATCCAAGCAAGGTTATTCTCTTCAGAGCAGAGGAGGTTGAGAGGAGATTTGATAGAGGTGTTCAAAATCCTGAGGGGTCTGGACGGAGTAGATAGCGAGAAACTGTTCCCATTGGCGGAAGGGTCGAGAACCAGAGGACACAGATTTAAGGTGATTGGCAGAAGAACCAAAGGCGACGTGAGGAAAAACTTTTTTATGCAGCGAGTGGTTAGGATCTGGAATGCGCTGCCTGAGATGATGGTGGAGGCAGATTCAATCGTGGCTTTCAAAAGGGAATTGGATAAATACCTGAAGGAAAGAAATTTGCAGGGCTACAGGGAAAGGGCAGGGGAGTGGGACTAGCTGAAGTGCTCTTGCAGAGAGCCGGCACGGGCTCGACGGGCCGAATGGCCTCCTTCTGTGCTGTAACCATTCTATGATTCTATTCTATGATTCTAGTTCTAGACTCTCCAGCCAGGGGGGAAACAACCTCTCAGCATCTACCCTGTCAATCCCCCCTTAGAATCTTGTCTGTTTCAGTGAGGTCACCTCTCATTCTTCTAAACTCCAGATAGTATCGGCCCAATCTACTCAATCTCGTCTCATAGGACAACCCTCTCATCCCAGGAATCAATCTAGTGAACCAATCTAGTGTTCCTGGGCAAATCTTCTTCTTCTTCTTAGGCAGTCCCTCGGAACCGAGGATGACATGCTTCCACATTAAAAATGAGTTCTCAGGTGACTGATGAGTCCAATGCGGGACCTACAGTCTCTTGTCACAGGTGGGGCAGACGGTGGTTGAAGGGGCAGGTGGGTGGGGTGCTTGGGTTGACGTGCGCTCCTTGCGCTGTTTGCGCTTGGCTTCCGTTTGCTCCCGGCGAAGAGACTCAAGGTGTTCGGCGCCTTCCCGGATGCTTCTCCTCCACTTTGTGCGGTCTTGGGCCAGGGATTCCCAGGTGTCAGTGGGGATGTTGCACTTTTTTCCAAGGAGGCTTTGAGGGTGTCCTTGAAGCGTTTCCTCTGCCCACCTGGGGCTCTCTTGCCGTGTCGGAGCTCCGAGTAGAGCGCTTGTTTTGAGAGTCTCGTATCGGGCATGCGGACGATGTGACCCGTCCATCGGAGCTGATCGAGCCTGGTCAAAGCTTCGATGCTGGGGATGTTGGCCTGAGCGAGAACACTGACGTTGGTCAGTGATTAGAATTGCACAGCATAACCTCCCTAAACACTGGTGCAAACCCTTGAATCCCATGCACTTGGCAGAGAATTTGACTTATTCAGTCACCATAAACCAAGTCAATATAAAATTGTTTGAAATTCTGGAGCTGAACTGAAGAATTATTTTGTTTCAACACAGAACAAAACTAAACTGGTGCCAAGGAATAACTACACCCCACTGCAGGAAGAACTGCTGATAAGATGTACAACAGCGCACATCTTGTCCACGCCGACACAACACTCGTTCTAACTTCTGGACCAACAGTCTCCTCAACGTCAGATTGGCTAGTTTTATGGTCTTCCTTTACTTCTGATTGGTTAAAATACCTTAGCAACACAGTAGAGACTGTTCCTATTGGGGGGGACAGCTTCCTATCCAGTTTCATTGGTGGCTTGTCTTGCTCGGTGATTGGCTGCAGTGCCCGCTGTTGCTGCCCAGTCACTCAAACATACAGGACACAATACCTAACTGTTCCAATGCTGGTTAACTACTGTGTTATTGCCCTGTGATATGTGTCTGAGTCATAGTTTAGTGCTGGATATCAATCCTTAGTAGTTTAATGGTGCTCTGCACTCTATCCCTGTAGCTGCAGTCACAGACATTACAACAACAACAACTTGTATTTATATAGCACCTTTAACGGAGTAAAACGTCCCAAGGTGCTTCACAGGAGTGTTGTAAGACAAAAAATTTGACACCGAGCCACATAAGGAGAAATTAGGGCAGGTGACCAAAAAGCTTGGTCAAAGAGGGAGGTTTTAAGGAGCATCTTAAAGGAGGAGAGAGAGGTAGAGAGGCGGAGAGGTTTAGAGAGGGAATTCCAGAGCTTAGGGCCCAGGCAGCTGAAGGCACGGCCGCCAAAGGTGGAGCGATTTATAATCAGGGATGCTCAAGAGGGCAGAATTAGCGCAGATATCTCAGGGGGTTGTGGGGCTGGAGGAGATTACAGAGATAGGGAGGGGCGAGGCCATGGAGGGATTTGAAAACAAGGATGAGAATTTTGAAATTGAGACGCTGCTTAATTATGGTCGGGCGGGAATTTTTATCTCTAAGGATGGACGGTTGGGTTATTAAAAATAAAAAAATTGGCAAACCCACCTCCAACGCGGCCACTTACGGTTTTAACGGTTTCTTTTGTGGTGCTTTTTATTTCAGCATTGTGGCCAAGAGGACGCTGTGATGGTCCGGAACAGAGGGATGGTAAGGTGGGGGGGGACTGTTGTACAGTGCGGATTTGGGGTTGTGTTCAGTGGAACCGCAGTCGAATGAGGCAATCACGGACAGCCCAGCCGGAGACGGGATATGCTGGTTGCCTCCTCCTCTTCCTGCTGCTCCTCCTCTTCCTCTATCTCCTCCTCCTCTTCCTTCTCCTCCTCCTCTTTCTCCTGCTCTTCCTCCTCCTCCCTCTGCGAGCAGCTCGTCCTCTTCTTTGTTGCCTCTGCTCCATCTCCCTGTCGTGCTGCAGGCCAAAGGGGGGGTGGCAACGACAGCACCCAGGACTGGGAGCAAGTGGTCTGACCAGAACCCTTGAAGTCAGAAGCTAGGCCTTCTCCACTTGCAGCACCGCTCCCGGTCACACCTCACCAACTTTAAACAACTCTGGAAAGCTCCAAACACTTCGACAAACTTACACGGAGCCGGTAGAAATTAATCAGCAACTAACCCGAGAGTGGTTGCTGATCCCTTTAAATGGCGCTGGCGGGGGGTCCTTGCCGCTGCTGAATGCAGGTTCAGTTGTGCGCGGTTAAGACAGGGCGATATCGCCAACGTCGAGGACGAAAATGGCAGCGCTGGCGTCACATCAGCGTTGTACTCTGATTGACGTCACGATCTGCCAACTCTACACACTTCCGGCGCACGCTCCTAACGCCCGCCGTACCGCCCTCACCAAAATCCTATCCGCCGCGGCCCACGCCAGAGGTGTGCATGTGCGGCATAGACGCCATTTTCGACACAAAATGGCACCCGTAGCACCCAAAAAAATTGGGCTCTACGGAACCGAATTTCTGGCCCTGTGGGTTTAATTCAGAAAGATACTGTGACGGACTGTGGGGGGGCGGTGGGGCACTGGAGAACTGCTGGCAGCCTATGGGTTAAAAGCAATATCTTTGTTCAATAGGTAAATACACATTGGTGACCTTGCTCTAGTCATAGGGTCTAGCACTGGACAACAGACCGGTGCTTGGTTATCTGAAGCTGGGTTGCAGTCCTTTTTTTCCCACCTTCCCATTTTCATCTTTCCTGAATGGTATTAACTCAAGTTAAGATAGGGTACGGTTCCATGGGCATGAATTACAGCGATATCCCAAGATCATGCCACATGAGCTATCAGACACAAGCCATTCCGGCCCTTCTGGACTATCCATCAATAGATCGGGAGAAATCTGGGGGCCTTTGATTAGAACATTCCCCCTGCGTGGCCCCAGTAGAAACATAGAGAAATAGGAGCAGGAGTCGGCCATTCGGCCCTTCGAGCCTGCTCCGCCATTCAATATGATCATGGCTGATCCTCTATCTCAATACCATATTCCCGCTCTCTCCCCATACCCCTTGATGCCTTTTGTGTCTAGAAATCTATCTATCTCCTTCTTACATATATTCAGTGACTTGGCCTCCACAGCCTTCTGTGGTAGAGAATTCCACAGGTTCACCACCCTCTGAGTGAAGAAATTTCTCCTCATCTCAGTCCTAAATGTCTTACCCCGTATCCTGAGACTGTGACCCCTCGTTCTCGACCCCCCAGCCAGGGGAAACATCCTCCCTGCATCCAGTCTGTCTAGCCCTATCAGAATTTTTTTGTTTTTCATACAGACCCCAGCATCTGCAACATTTGACCCCTTGTGACCCCACCTCATTGTTCTTTGATGTAATGTTTTCCTGACTAACCTGTTTGGACACCATCCACACCTTTGATTGCTGTGATTATCTCTCTGCCGAGGTGTGATAAATGGCAGTTAGAAAGATTACCTGTAATCATCTGGCAGTATTCTCTGACTATATAAGCTGTGTCTTTATGCATCTCTCCACTTCACCTGACGAAGGAGCAGCGCTCCGAAAGCTTGTGATTTCAAATAAAACTGTTGGACTATAACTTGGTGTTGTGTGACTTCTAACATTTGTCCACCCCAGTCCAACACCGGCATCTCCACACCAGAATTTTATACGTTTCAATGAGATCCCCTCTCATTCTTCTAAACTCTAGTGAATACAGGCCTAGTCGACCCAATCTCTCCTCATACGACAGTCCTGCCGTCCCAGGAATCAGTCTGGTGAACCTTCGCTGCACTCCCTCTATGGCAAGCATATCCTTTCTTAGGTAAGGAGACCAAAACTGTATTTCAGGTAATAGATAATAATAAAATAATTTTAGACTTGACTATTCCAACGCACACCGGGCCGGCCTCCCACATTCTACCCTGCGTAAACTTGAGCTCATCCAAAACTCGGCTGCCCCCGTGTCCTAACTCACACCAAGTCCCGTTCACCCATCACCCCCTGTGCTCACTGCCCCGTGTCCTAACCCGCACCAAGTCCCGTTCGCCCATCACCCCCTGTGCTCACTGCCCCGTGTCCTAACTCGCACCCAGTCCCGTTCGCCCATCACCCCCTGTGCTCACTGCCCCGTGTCCTAACCCGCACCAAGTCCCGTTCGCCCATCACCCCCTGTGCTCACTGCCCCGTGTCCTAACTCGCACCAAGTCCCGTTCGCCCATCACCCCCTGTGCTCACTGCCCCGTGTCCTAACTCGCACCAAGTCCCGTTCGCCCATCACCCCCTGTGCTCACTGCCCCGTGTCCTAACTCGCACCCAGTCCCGTTCGCCCATCACCCCCTGTGCTCACTGCCCCGTGTCCTAACTCGCACCAAGTCCCGGTCACCCATCACCCCCTGTGCTCGCTGCCCCGTGTCCTAACTCGCACCGAGTCCCGTTCGCCCATCACCCCCTGTGCTCACTGCCCCGTGTCCTAACTCGCACCAAGTCCCGGTCACCCATCACCCCCTGTGCTCACTGCCCCGTGTCCTAACCCGCACCAAGTCCCGTTCGCCCATCACCCCCTGTGCTCACTGCCCCGTGTCCTAACCCGCACCAAGTCCCGTTCGCCCATCACCCCCTGTGCTCACTGCCCCGTGTCCTAACTCGCACCAAGTCCCGTTCGCCCATCACCCCCTGTGCTTGCTGACCTACACTGGCTCCCGGTTAAGCAACGCCTCGATTTCAAAATTCTCATCCTTGTTTTCAAATCCCTCCATGGCCCTCGCCCCCTCCCTATCTCTGTGCTCTCCTCTGGCCCTACAATCCCCCTGAGATATCTACGCTCCGCCAATTCTGGCCTCTTAAGCATCCCCCATTTTAATCGCTCTACCATTGGCGGCCGTGCCTTCAGTTGCCTGGGCCCCAAGCTCTGGAATTCCCTCCCTAAACCTCTCTGCCTCTCTCTCCTCCTTTAAGACGCTCCTTAAAACCGACCTCTTTGAGCAAGCTTTTGGTTATCTGTTCTGATATCTCCTTATGTGGCTCGGTGTCAGATTTTGTCTGATAATCGCTCCTGTGGGATGTTTTACTACAATAGAGGCGTAATATGAATACAAGTTGTTGTTGTACTGGCCAGGCTATAAAATACAGTCTTCTGATTGTTCCGTTTAGGCAAGGACACAAACATCTCCAAGAAGAAAAAACAGAAAGACTTGCATTTCTATAGCGCCTTTCACAACCACCGGACGTCTCAAAGCGCTTTATAGCCAATGAAGTACTTTTTGAAGTGGAGTCACTGTTGTAATGTAGGAAACGCGGCAGCCAATTTGCGCACAGCAAGCTCCCACAAACAGCAATGTGAAAATGACCAGATAATCTGTTTTTTGTCACGTTGGTTGAGGGATAAATATTGACCAGGACACCGGGGATAACTCCCCTGCTCTTCTTCGAAATAGTGCCATGAGATCTTTTACGCCCACCTGAGAGGGCAGACGGGGCCTCGGTTTAACGTCTCATCCGAAAGACGGCACCGCCGACAGTGCAGCACTGGGAGTGTCAGCGTAGACTTTTGTGCTCAAGTCTCTGGAGTGGGACTGGAAAGAAAGAAAGACTTACATTTATATAGCGCCTTTCACAACCACCAGACGTCTCGAAGCGCTTTACTTTTGGAGTGTAGTCACTGTTGTCATGTTGAACCCACAACCTGCTTGACTCAGAGGCGAGGGTGCTACCAACTGAACCACTGGCTGACACTTAGGGGGCAAGAGGGGCTAAAAGAGGGTATGAGAATAGATTAGTGACTAACATAGAGGGAACCCAAAAGTATTTTTAAAAAACACATATAGTAAAAGGGTAGTCAAAGGAAGGGTGGGGCTGATTAGGGACCAAAAAGGAGATCTACCTGTGGAGGCAGAGGGCATGGCTGAGGCAGTGAATGAGGACTTTGCATCTGTCTTCATTAGAGGATGCTGCCACTGTAGCAGTAAAGGAGGAGGCAGTAGCGATATTGTATAGGATAAAAATAGTTAAGGAGGTACTTAAAAGGTTGGCAGTCCTCAGTCCTCAAAGTAGAAAAGTCACCTGGTCCGGATGGGATGCACCCTAGGGTGCTGAGGGAAGGAAGGGTGGAGATTGTGGAGCCTCTGGCCACAATCTTCCAATCTTCCTTGAATATGGGGGTGGTGCCAGAGGACTGGAGGATTGCAAATGTTACACCCGCTGTTTAAAAAAAGGAGAGAGGGATAAACCCGACAACTGCAGGCCAGTCCGCCTAACGTCAGTGGTGGGGAAACTTTTAGAGACAATGGCCCAGAAATTCGGGTCTCCACGGGTGAGTACGCACGGGGTACTCACTCGTAGGCCCAATGGAAGTGCCGGTTTCGAGCATGCACTGCGCATGCGCGGAAAACCGGAACTTCCGTTCCCTTGAAAGAAGGGGTTCAGAGGTGGAACGCGTGCGCAGGAGAGGCAGCGCGTGCGCATCGAACTTACGTTTTTTTTCCAGGTTTTCCCGAGAAGGTAAGTCTCCAGGAGTTACACATTTAAAAAGCAGGCACAAGGCCTGCTTTTAACAAGGTAAGTGGTGAATTAATTAAAATTAAAACATTTTTTCCACAGGTTTATTATTTTTAAATACTTTAAAGAAAGGTAAGTTTATTTTTAGCCCCATTAGAAAATTTAATTAATTTTTTCAAACATTTAAATTATTGTTTAAAATAGTTATTTTATATAATTTATAGTTATTTTAAAAATGTGATTTAAAAAAAAATTTATTTGAAGATTTAGTGATGTTTTGGGGCTTATAGTATTTATGGTTTTGACAGGTCTTCCTGTCAATTTTATGAATGAAGCATTCCCTGCTACCATTGGCTCTCCATGGCCCACGTGATTCCAGGGGACGCTTCGAACTAACTGCGCCGCTGGGATACGCAAACACTGCGCGCCGGCAGTTGGAGGAGGCTCAGGATCGGAATCCCACGCGGGCCCACAGCTCAACGGACGGCACGCTAGGTAAGTGCAGGTCGGGGGCTTGCACCCGCGGGAAGACCCCAACCCGAATTTCTGGGCCAATAATACTGGTCAAAATTAATTGGCATTTGGAAAAGTATGGGTTATTAAATGAAAGTCAGCACGGATTTGTTAAAGGCAAATCCTGACTGACTTGATCGAGTTCTTTGATGAGGGCAGTGCGGTTGATGTTGTGTATACGGACTTTCAAAAGGTGTTTTGACAAAGTGCCACATAATAGACTTTTTAGCAAAGTTGAAGCCCATGGAAATTAAAGGGACAGTGGCAGCACGGATACAAAATTGGCTAAGTGACAGGAAGCAGAGACTAGAGGTGAACGGTTGTTTTTCAGATGGAAGGGAAGTATACAGTTCCCAGGGGTCGGTATTGGGGCCACTGCTCTTTTTGATGTATATTAATGACCTGGACTTGGGTGTACAGGGCAGAATTTCAAAGTTAGCAGATGACATGAAACTCGGAAATGTAGTAAACAATGAGGAGGACAGTGACAGACTCCAGGAGGACAGAGACAGACAGACTGGTGAAATGGGCGGACACACGGCAGATGGAATTTAACGCAGAGAAGTGTGAACTGCTACATTTTGGTAGGAAGAATAGGCAGAGGCAGTAGGAACTAAAGGGTACACTTTTAAAGTGGGTGCAGGAACCGAGAGACCTGGGGGCGGATGTACACAAATCATTGAAGGTGGCAGGACAAGTCGAGAAGGCTGTTGAAAAGCATAGGGGATCCCGGGCTTTATTAATAGAGGAATAGAGTAGAAAAGCAAGGAAGTTATGCTAAACTCTTAGAAAACACCGGTTAGGCCTCAGCTGGAGTATTGTGTTTAACTTTAGGAAGGATGTCAAGG
Organism: Somniosus microcephalus; assembly: GCF_052327205.1. Taxonomy (NCBI): domain Eukaryota; kingdom Metazoa; phylum Chordata; class Chondrichthyes; order Squaliformes; family Somniosidae; genus Somniosus; species Somniosus microcephalus. Next base: position 8,911,902 of record NC_140999.1, read on the forward strand.
CCTTGGAGAGGGTGCAGAGGAGATTTACAGGAATGGTACCAGGGATGAGGGAATTCAGTTATGTGCAGAGACTGGAGAAGCTGGGGTTGTTCTCCTTCGAGCAGAGAAGGTTGAGATTTGATCGAGGTGTTCAAAATCAGGAATGGTTTTGACAGAGTAAATAAAGAGAAACTGTTTCCAGTGGCAGGAGGGTCGGTAACCAGAGGACGCAGATTTAAGGTGATTGGCAAACGAACCAGAGGTAACAGGAGGAAAAACTTTTTTACACAGCGAGTGGTTGTGATCTGGAACGCGCTGCCTGAAAGGGCGGTGGAAGCAGATTCAATAGTAATATTCAAAAGAGAATCGGATAAATACTGGAAGGGGAAAACATCTACAGGACTATGGGGAAAGAGCGGGGGAGCGGGATTAATTGGATAGTTCTACCAAAGAGCCAGCACAGGCATGATGGCCCCCTTCTGTGCTGTATCATTCAATGATTCTATGACACTGGGGAGAACTCCCCCGCTCTTCTTCAACCTAATGCTAGGCAATCTTTTATGTCCACCTGAGAGAGCCTTGTTTTAACATCTCGTCCAAAGGACGGCACCTCCGACAGTGCAGCACTCCCTCAGCACTGCACTGGGAGTGTCAGCCTGGATTTTGTGCTCCAGTCTCTGGAGTGGGGACTTGAACCCACAACCGTCTGACTCTCAGGCAAGAGTGTGACCCACTGAGCCAATGGCTAACATCTAATACCAAACCCATTACTTCTATTCTCCCAAGTCATTAAGAACGTAAAAGTTTGACGCCTAATATTGCAGGCAAGTGATGTTCCGGTTTGACAGTGGAGCGAGGAGTGCTCGTAGTTGTCTTTGGAGCTAACTGCCATGGACCCGTCCGCCCGCACCCCCCCCCCCACCCCGCATCGAGCAATTTGTTTCGGAAGCTGAATGGTTAAAACTGGGCCTTTGCAAAGCTGAGCTTTACTCCGCCTTGTGACCGTGCTGTGAAAGATGTGCCATTTGATGATGTTCTGCCGGCCTCCTCTCCTAATTCTTGGTTGGTCCAATCTGTTGTAGTTGTTGTTCCGAACCTGAACTCAAATTCCAATTCTCTCAGTTGCCCTTGAACATTTCCTTCTCCGTTTTCTAATACCCGGCAACGCCCAGCAACAATTGGAGCTTTATAGCTGACTGGCAATGACTTGCTAATTTAAAGAGTTATTTACTTCAGCCATTAGACTTGTTTATATTTGTAACTACAGCTGGAGACCCTTCGCAGCATACTGCCGGCGAGCGGACTTTAGAATCCAGACACACGGGCGCCTGGCAGAGAAGACACTGGTGAGCTTTTTTTTAGTAGAATTGGCGTCTCTCATCTTTCCTAGAGATAAACAGTGCAGATCAAAGGCAATCTCCGGTGTTCTCAGGGTTTGTGTTTAAACTGTGCTGATCTACACACCACTCCTTTCACTAGAGAGAACAGACGAGCCCTCAGATTAAAGGAGACAAGTCCACACTCAGCTCCCCAAAACAACAGGGACCTGAATCATGGCCAAGCCATCTTATGGAAAGACAGCGCGGCGAGGCCAGGCCAGGGGCATTCCCTCAGCTCCTTCATGACTTGTCCGCCGTGGCACTCTACCCCCCTTCCTGAGTCAGAAGGTTGTGGGTTCGAGTCCCACTCCAGAGACTTGAGCACAAAAAGCTAGTTTGACACTGCCAGTGCAGTGCTGAGGGAGTGCAGCACTGTCGCAGGTGCTGCCTTTCGGATGAGACGTTAAACCGAGGCCCCGTCTGCTCTCTCAGGTGGACGTAAAAGATCCCACGGCACTACTATTTTGAAGAAGAGCAGGGGAGTTATCCCCAGTGTCCTGGGGCCAATATTTATCCCTCAATCAACCTCACTAAAAAAAACAGATTATCTGGTCATTATCACATTGCTGTTTGTGGGAGCTTGCTGTGCGCAAATTGACCGCTGTGTTTCCTACATTACAACAGTGACTACACTTCAAAAAAAGTACTTCATTGGCTGTAAAGCGCTTTGAGACGTCCTGAAGTCATGAAAGGTGCTAGGGCTCAGGCTAGGGCACCAACGGTGGAGCGATGAAAATCGGGGATGCACAAGATGCCAGAATTGGAGGAGTGCAGATATCTCGGAGGGTTGTAGAGCTGGAGGAGATCTTTCTTTTCAGGGAAGGTAAAAAAAAAATCAGAGGACACGTAGACACCCTGGAGTGTTCTCAAACACCTTGTAGCGGGCAGCTCTGATCCCTCGTACAGAACCGAATGATCCCAGGATTGATCCCTGGTCAGTGCTGAGCTAGCCAACAGGGGAGGCGCTCATGGTTCAGGGAGGGTGGTAACGTTACCCAGAGCACCGGTTCCTGATCGCCATGCAGTGACTGCTGCTGCAGAGTGCCAGCGTTGGGTTGTGAGGCGGAGACAGGATTTGGTTCGGCGAGTGATGCCCCCTGTAGTCAAATAGCCCACCCACACTCACTGTCAAACGCTCACGCGGGAAAGAATGGCCACTTGCGTCCGGCACCAGAGGGCAACTGCCGACCTGCGGAGGCGAGGGAGTCGACGGGAGGAGGCTCATGTGGAGCATAAACATGAGTTGGCCCGAATGGTCGGTTTCTGTGCCGTACATTCTATGTAAAAAAAAAGAGAGGGGCAAATAAAGAGTCAGTGCTTAGCTCAAGAGGACTGTAAGGAGCCGAGGCTGTCACTGGCTGGGTAACGACGGATATGATAAAAAGGGAGGAACTAGTACAGAGATAGGGGTGAAATTTCTTGAACACAAACAACCTACTTTGAAAGCTTTCTCCAACCGCTGCCATGTTAAACACTAGACTGGCAGTCTCTGCTGCCGCCGGGGATGTTTCCCTACACTGATAAACTGTGGGGGGCCTGTGTTAACAGCACACATTAATCCAGAGAGTTTTGTGGTCTTGTCGTTTGAACTGAGCGTTTTGGTTAATCATCGGACAGCGGCACATCTCCACATCTGTTCTCCCACGGAGATCACTGTTTATACAGTGATAAATCACCAACAGACACACGCAGGAAACAAAGGGGAGGTTAAAGCAAAGGTTACTCTCAGCAGAAAGACGAAACAAAGTACTTAACCTCCACCTGTCATTCACTGCAACACATGCTGATTTAAAAGATCTCCTGCACGTTAGCGGATTATTACCTCCCTCTGATGGGACTGTGCTGAACCATCGGAGGGATGGCAACGGTGCGGGTTGGGTGGAGGCCTGTGGCAGATTCTCAGCTGCCATCAGTGATGGAGCCCGTCAGTGAGGCCCTGCCCGTCTCTGCTCCTTCACCCTGGCTTTCCTTCATTTTGTAAAATTCATTCTCAGGGTGTGGGCATCACTGGCAAGGCCGGCATTTAGTGTCCATCCTCTAGTTGCCCTGAGTTTGATACAACGGATTGGCCTTGCTAGGAAATAGAAAGAAGGAAAGACTTGCATTTATATAGCGCCTTTTATGACCTCAGGGCGTCCCAAAGCGCTTTACAGCCAATGAAGTACTTTTGAAATATAGTCACTGTTGTAATGTGGGAAACACGGCAGCCAATTTGCACACAGCAAGCTCCCACAAACAGCAATGTGAAAATGACCAGAGAATCTGTTATTGTGATGTTGGTTGAGGGATAAATATTGGCCGCAGGACACCGGGGAGAACTCCCCTGCTCTTCTTTGAATGGGATCTTTTGCAAACACCTGAGAGAGCAGACGGGGCCTTGGTTTTAACGTCTCATCCGAAAGACGGCACCTCCGACAGTGGAGTGGGACTTGAACCCACAACCTTTCTGACGCAGAGGTGCGAGTGCCTCCAACTGAGCCACGGCGGACACTTCAGAGGGCTGCTAAGGGTTAACCACGTTGGTGTGGGACTGGAGTCACCTATAGGCCCAGACCAGGTAAGGACGGCAGGTTGTTACGACAATCCAACAGCTTCACGGCCGCTCTTGGCAGCAACATCGAGAGCCAGCGCAGGGATTCGGGATCCACAGAGATCATTTCATAGAATCTTACAGCACAGGAGGAGGCCATTCGGCCCGCCGTGCCTGTGCCGGCTCTTTGAAGGAGCTCTCCAATTAGTCCCGCTCCCCCTCGCTCTTTCCCCTTTTTTCCTTTTCAAGTATTTATCCAAGGACGCGACTGCTGCCAACGAACCGGAAGCTGTGTAGAGGCGTTCTGCGCACGCGCGCTTTCAGTTCGTTATGGGAGCGGGCTCGTTAAAAAAAAAGCCGGGAAGGGAGCGGGCCCGTTTTTAAAAAAGCAAAACCATCATGCTGCCGGTCCTTGGAGCTTCCAGATTAATGTGCAGTATGCTTCAGCGCAGTTTCCGGTCATTGGCAGCGGTCACTCCGTATATCCAATTCCCCTTTTGAAAGTTACTGTTGAATCTGCTTCCACCGCCCTTTCAGGCAGCGCATTCCAGACCACAACAGCTCGCTGTGTAAAAAATAAAAATTCTCCTTATCTCCCCCGCTGGTGCTTTTGCCAATTATCTTCAATCTGTGTCCTCTGGTTTCCGACCCTCCTGCCACTGGAAACAGTTTCTCCATGTTCACTCTACCACAACCCTTCATAATTTTGAACACCTCTATTAAATCTCGCCTTAACCTTCTCTGCTCAAGAGAACCACACCTTGAGTATTGTGTGCAGTTTTGGTCACCTTACCTGAGGAAGGATGTTCTTGCCATGGAGGGAGTGCAGCGAAGATTCACCAGGCTGATACCTGGGATGGCAGGAATGACGTATGAGGAGAGATTGGGTCGATTAGGCTTATACTCGCTGGAGTTTAGAAGAATGAGAGGGGATCTCATTGAAACTTATAAAATTCTAACAGGACTAGACAGACTAGATGTAGGAAGGATGTTCCCGATGGCGGGGGAGTCCAGAACCAGGGGTCACAGTCTAAGGGTAAGGGGTAAGCCATTTAGGACTGAGATGAGGAGGAATTTCTTCACCCAGAGAGTGGTGAACCTGTGGAATTCTCTACCACAGAAGGCAGTTGAGGCCAATTCATTAAATATATTCAAGAAGGAGTTAGATATATTTCTTAAGGCTAAAGGGATCAAGGGATATGGGGAGAAGGCAGGGACAGGGTACTGAATTTGGATGATCAGCCATGATCTCATTGAATGGCGGAGCAGGCTCGAGGGGCCGAATGGCCTACTCCTGCTCCTATCTTCTATGTTTCTATGTAACAATCCCAGCTTCTCCAGTCTCTCCCCATAACTGAAGTCCCTCATCCCTGGTACCATTCTGCAAAATCTCCTCTGCCCCCCTCTCCAGGGCATTCCAAGGATCATGGGCGCTGCACGTGGACCTTTCACCTCATTTGAATCCAGTCTAAGTCCCGGTGACGGTTTCCCCTCCCCACTGGTTGTAAGGATCCAATTTGAGATGAGTTTGCCCAGCTTCAAACTATTTCTCAGTCGGTGCGGACCCTCAACAGAAAACTAACCGCAAGGCCGTACACCTTGGCAGTCAGAGAGACTACAGGATGACTGGCGCTATAAGGTACACCCTTCCGAGCTTGGCGAGGGTGTTTTTTTTATTCGCTTATGGGATGTGGGCATCGCTGGCAAAGCCGGCATTTATTGCCCATCCCTAGTTGCCCTTGAGAAGGTGGTGGTGAGCTGCCTTCTTGAACTGCTGCAACCCGTGTGGTGATGGTGCTCCCGCAGTGCTGTTAGGTTGGGAGTTCCAGGATTTTGACCCAGCGACGATCAATTCAGGATGGTGTGTGACTTGGAGGGGAAACATAGAAGATCGGAGCAGGAGTAGGCCATTCGGCCCCTCGAGCCTGCTCCACCATTCAATGAGATCATGGCTGATCATCCAAACTCAGTACCCTGTCCCTGCTTTCTCCCCATATCCCTTGATCCCTTTAGCCTTAAGAAATATATCCAACTCCTTTTTGAATATATTTAATGAATTAGCCTCAACTGCCTTCTGTGGTAGAGAATTCCACAGGTTCACCACTCTCTGGGTGAAGAAATTCCTCCTCATCTCTGTCCTAAATGGCTTACCCCTTATCCTTAGACTGTGACCCCTGGTACTGGACTCCCCGACCATCGGGAACATCCTTCCTGCATCAAGTCTGTCCAGTCCTGTCAGAATTTTATAAGTTTCAATGAGATCCCCTCTCATTCTTCTAAACTTAGAGGTGGTGGTGTTCCCATACGCCTGCTGCCCTTGTCCTTCTAGGCGGTAGAGGTCGCGAGTTTGGGAGGTGCTGCCGAAGAAGCCTTGGCGAGTTGCTGCAGTGCATCTTGTGGATGGTAAACACTGCAGCCACGGTGCACCATGTGATGCAGACACAGAGGGAAACCATTTTACTTCGCTGCACGGACATCCTGCACTTCAGCAAACACGTATGAAATCTCCTCCAAAAATTCTAAAATACAACTAGGTTAGTTAAACTTGAACAAAGTGGTGTAATCCGAGCAGATACCGGGTACCCATATCATCAATGGTTTACTTTTCATACGGCACCGCTGGCTGATGTTCGGCTTCTATTCGTTCTTTATATGTTCCTTAAGCATCAATCCAGAAGACAGTGGGCCGAAGGTGACAGATCGCACCCTGCCGGGACACACGGACTCCTTCCTGTGCCGGCTGAGATACCCCTCCCCCTGCCCACCTCGGAGAAACCCCTGCAGGTCGAGCACTCTTGACCTGAGCCAGATCTTCAGGACTCAAGTGATCAGGAACAGGAAACCAGGCACATTTTCTCTTTAAACTTGAAAGAAAAGGCATTTCTAGAGCCTCTTTCACGATCTCAGTACGCCCCAAAGCGCTTTGAAGTGTGGTCACTGTTGTAATGTAGGAAAAGCGGCAGCCAATTTGCGCACAGCAAGCTCCCACAAACAGCAGTGCGATAATGACCAGATAATCTGTTCCGATGATGTTGATTGAGGGATAAATATTGGCCAGGACACCGGGGAGAACTCCCCTGCTCCTCCTCTTTTACATCTACCCGAGCGGGCAGACAGGGCCTCAGTTTAGCGTCTAATCCGAAAGACAGTGTAAACTTCTGTTTCTCTTTCCATTTATCTGGGGCTGATCAATAAACATTTACTCCGGCACAGAACCAGTCGTCTGCTGTGGAGACACAATTCATTTTTTGATCTGCTGGGTAGATTTGATGCGATTGCCATCGAGGGCGGAGTATGGCAGGAGCCTGGAAGCAACTGAAGTAACTTCTTCCAACTTTACACTGTTTGTATCGTTCTTAATCAAAACAATCAAATCAAATCAAACCGCAGTTCAAAAAATGAAATGTCTCCACAGCAGCTCAACCCAAGCCGAACTGCGTTCTGTGCTTGTGAATATTTGTAAAAGACTTACATTTCTATAGCGCCTTGCACGACCACCGGACGTCTCAAAGCGCTTTACAGCCAATGAAGTACTTTTTGAAGTGTAGTCACTGTTGTAATGTGGGAAATACGGCAGCCAATTTGCACACAGCAAGCTCCCACAAACAGCACTGTGATAATGACCAGATAATCTGCTTTTGTTGTGTTGGTTGAGGGATAAATATTGGGGATAACTCCCCTGCTCCTCTTCGAAATAGTGCCATGGGATCTTTTACATCCACCCGAGAGAGCAGACGGGGCCTTGGTTTAACGTCTCATCTGAAAGACGGCACCTCCGACAGTGCAGCGCTCCCTCAGCACTGCACTGGAGTGTCAGCCTAGATTTTGGTGCTCAAGTCTCTGGAGTGGGGACTTGAACCCACAACCTTCTGACTCAGAGGCGAGAGTGCTACCCACTGAGCCACAGCTGACACTTACATTTATATAGCGCCTCATTATTATCCCTCAACCAACATAAAAAAAGCACAGGTTTTACTGTTAGAGGTGGTGGTGTTCCCAAGGGCCTGCTGCCCTTGTCCTTCTAGGTGGTAGAGGTCGCGGGGTTTGGGAGGTGCTGCAGTGCATCTTGTAGATGGTACACACTGCAGCCACGATACGCCGGTGGTGGAGGGAGTGAATGTTTAAGGAATCGCAGGCACAGGCCCCCATTGCACTCGTTGAAGCATTCTTGAGAAGAACCCTTGAGAGCAAGGCAATGATTGCGATTGTACGCACAGCAGAACATCGGTAACATTGGCCTGAGGTGAGCAAACCTCAATAATGAAACCATTCAAACTCAAAACGCTCACCTTCCCGTGGTTCAGATTTAATCTGAAAGAGATGAGGGATGTTTTGGGAAAAATTGTGTAAACAGTTCTGACTGACTGCGTTACAAGCTTAAAAAAAATATATTCTTTTCAATTCCTGAGAATGAACGTCTGATGTAATCTGCATTAACTTCTGCTCCCACGGTCCAGATTCTCTTTATCTGAACTCCGATCACTCAACTTGGGCTTAATTGCATCAGGTAAAATGTGGAACTGGTTGATCGAGAGTTTAATCCAAATATTTTTTTTCGCCTGGAGCATGAAACGCCTGTCACATTAGCTGTTTTGTGCCATTGTGTTGCTTGTGAATCCCTTTCATTAAATGATTGAGAACAAGACAGTACATGCAGCCTGACCGGCTCAACAGAGTTGCAACCACAATCTATCTTTAGAAACAGAGGGCCTGTTCTTTTCTTTCCCAAGGGGAGTGTTGCTGTGCTCTGAACAAAAGGAGGATACAATTGCTGGGCAGTGGAACACATTCCCATTTCAGCACCTTTGTCAGCATCAAGCGCTCCCAGGTAAGGTATAGTATGGTTAGATGCAGAGTGAACATAGAAACAGGGTTAAGTAACGCCTCGATTTCAAAATTCTCATCCTTGTTTTCAAATCCCCCCCCATGGCCTCGCCCCTCCCTATCTCTGTAACCAGGGGTCACAGTCTAAGGATAAGGGGTAAGCCATTTAGGACAGATATGAGGAGGAATTTTTTCACCCAGAGAGTGGTGAACCTGTGGAATTCTCTACCAAAGAAGGCAGTAGAGGCCAATTCATTAAATGTATTCAAGACGGAGTTGGATATATTTCTTAAGGCTAAAGGGATCAAGGGGATGGAGAGAAGGCAGGAACAGGGTACTGAATTTGGATGATCAGCCATGATCTCATTGAATGGCGGAGCAGGCTCGAGGGGCCGAATGGCCTACTCCTGCTCCTATCTTCTCTGTTTCTATGTTACCTCATCCAGCCCTACAACCCCACTCCCAAATATCTGCTCTCTAATTCTGCCCTCTTGAGCATCCCAGATTATAATCACTCAACCATTGGTGGCTGTGCCTTCTGTTGCCTAGGCCCCAAGCTCTGGAATTCCCTTCCTAAACCGCTCCGCCTCTCTTTCCTCCTTTAAGACGCTCCTTAAAACCTACCTCTGCCCTAATTTCTCCTTATGTGGCTCGGTGTTAAATTTTTCGATCTTATAATACTCCTGTGAAGCACCTTGGGACGTTTTACTACGTTAAAGGCGCTATATAAATACAAGTTGTCATTGTTCTGCCATTCAATGAGATCATGGCTGATCTGTGACCTAACTCCATATACCTGCCTTTGCCCCATATCCCTTAATACTTTTGATTAACAAAAAATCAGATTTAAAATTAACAATTGATCAAGCATCAATTGCCCTTTGCAGACATCTACCACCCTTGGTAAAGCTCCTCCCACTGTCCAACACTATGTCTCAACCTAATATAATTGCAAAATATTGCGGATGCTGGAAATCTGAAACAGAAAATGCCACCCTCAGAGGTGCCCTCTCCCCCAGCCTGTACCAGTGTGACATCGTATGGCCCCTCAGTTTCATTACCAATTTAGTGCCAAATTAGGAGTAACTCTGTGCCCATGTCCATTCGGAGCTGGGGTTGGACTAGCCAAACTCATTTCACATAGGACCCTTACAGTCAGCAGATAGCGGAGACTTTGTCAGGTCAGGACCAAGGCTAAACCTGGGCCAAGGGCCGGTGTCGAAGCCGTTGCATCGCCCAGTCTTTTATTGTCCCTTCAGTTGGTCACATTGCAGATGTTATGACTGTAGGGTTGACAACTCTGGACATTCCTTGGAGGTCTGATCACACCCCTGGACCCCAATTTGCAAGTGTTATTGTATTTACCTTGTAAAGGGTGGGTCCTGTAATTGGGTGTCTTTTGCTCGTGGTTTCACGCTAGCAGTTGCCGTGCAGGGAGTTACGAGAACCAGGAGGATGCCCGTGAGAAGGCAAAGAAAGTACAGAGGCACGAACTATGGATGCAAAGTGCAAACTCCACTTTACTCCAGAGTTGCTAGCAGCAGCGCCCAAAAAATTAATCTTCCATTCCTGGAGACTCCCTGGCACTATTCAAAAAGCAGGGGAAGTTCTCAGTGTCCTGGCCAACATTTCTCTCTCAAACACCACCACCAAAAACAGAGTAAAGAAATTTGCATAGCGCCTTGCACAACCTCAGGACGTTCCAAAGCGCTTAACAGCCCTGCACTTACTCTTGTAGTGTGGTCACAGTTGTAATGTAGGAAACCCGGCAGCCAATTTGCACACAGCTAGCTCCCACAAACAGCAATGAGATCATGACCAGACACAATCCCTGCAATGCCCAGGTAGAGCAGGCGCTGCCAATCCCTTTCTCGGCTGCTTTCGGAAGGCGCTCAACAGAGGCCCGGAGCTCCCCCCACAAGGCAGAAGACAGAAACCAGAAGTGGAATCGCTCCTAGGGTCTATCAGGCCCACCACAGGCAGAGGTCTTGGAGCAAGACTCCACCTGCCCTCAAATACAGGCGTCAGCCTTGCCTCAGTGGTAGTACGCTTGCCTCAGTCAGATGGTCAGGGGTTGAAGCCCCACTCAACAACTACTTTAACTTATGTAGCACCTATAACTGAGTAAAATGGCCCAGGGCACTTCACAGGGAAATTCTAATTGTTATAGCAAAATTATTTCTTTTCAATGCCCAAAGTAGACACACCTCCCCTTAAAGGCATCCGGAAATAAAAATGACAAATCCTCAAATAATGTAAACAATGGGGAACAGGCCTTTGAAACAATTGTGTTGGCATGTTTCTCAATATATAATCGGGCCTTGTACTTTTTGCTGTGGATGCAAGGGTTCTATACATTGGATTAAGATATTCTTTGGCATGTGGTCCAGTAGTTAGGCATTGAATTTACCAACCAGGGTTCCTGAATGAAAAAGGTTACCACGCAGGTTTTCTCCTTTGAGCAATGCACTCACCTTGAGCAGTCCCCAGCCTGTTCAGCTGCTAAACGAGCACCAGCACAACAGGAGCTACAAAAATAAATGACTGCCTCACCCTCCACAGGAATTGCCATCTTGGCTTATTGGGCACTTCACACACAGTTGACCTTTAAGCCCTGGCTGCAGGAGACTTATATCTGAAAACAAGGTCGTGTTTTGTACACTGTTTGCTGGTGTGTCGACTTAACACATGGTTTGCCTGGTTCGCTGTTCAAGTTGCGGCATGTATTTATTTATTTAACCTATGGCCCATGTTCCAGCTCCATGTAGCTGCTCCACAGTCCATGCTGTGTGGCTGCTACTCATTATCCTTTTTTTATTTGGATATATTGACTTCTCTTTAAATGGAAAGGTTTTTGCCCTTAGTCGGAAGGTTGTGGGTTCAAATCCCACTCCGGAGACTTGAGCACAAAGCTAGGCTGACACTCCAGCGCTGCACTGTCGGAGGTGCCGTCTTTTGGATGAGACATTAAACCGAGGCCCTGCCTGCCCTCTCAGGTGGACGTAAAAGATCCCACAGCACTATTTTGAAGAGGAGCAGGGGAGTTCTCCCCGGTGTCCAGGCCAATATTTATCCCTCAACCAACATAATGAGCAGATTATCTGGTCATCATCATATTACTCTTTGTGGGACCTTGCTGTGCGCAAATTGGCTGCCGCATTTCCCACAGTACAACAGTGACTCCACTTCAAAAGTACTTCATTGGCTGCAAAGTGCTTTGAGACGTCCGGTGGTCGTGAAAGGCGCTATAGGAATGCAAGTCTTTCTTTTTCCTTTAGCCCACTTGTTCCTCCTCTTCCCAGAGCAGCTGAAGTGTTGGACCAGTGACCATGACAGCTGCTACTTCATCCATCAATGTTCTCAGCCTCGCTACCTTCGATGAACTCAAATAGATCTCCTATTTTTCCTCCGTTGCTAAAGCCCACCCAAGAAACCAGTTTACTCTTTCATGCCGAGCACTTCCTTCTCTCCTCAGCAACTCTTAACTCTATTAAGCCCAATTTTCTCCCAGACTTCAATACAGGTCTTGTATCATTCCTATACATTCATGGATGGGATTCATTCCTACCCCCAAACGTCTTTCAACTTCACTCTTTCTCGTCCTTATTTATCACTACTATGAATTTTGTGAGCACCAGTAACCTCTCTAGCATGCCCTTTCCCTCCCTGTCTTTTCGCTGTGTTGAAATCAAGATTAAATAAACTGTCTCCTTCTCTAACTCATTCTTTTTCAGGTACTCAAAACATTGGAACACTACCTCTGTCTTTCTACAATCTCCTGGCTTTTAAACCCCAAAGCTTAGGGTCATCTAATCATCTTTTTTAGTCTTTTAACTTCTAGAATGTCCTACACAAATCGGCCTTGGCTCATTTGGGAAGGATCCTAGATACAAAATAAAGACTTGCATTTCTATAGCGCCTTTCACGACCTCGATGTCCCAAAGTACTTTTTGAAGTGGAGTCACTGTTGTAATGCAGGAAACACAACAGCCAATTTGCGCACAGCAAGCTCCCACAAACAGCAATATGATAAAAAACAGATTATCTGGTCATTAAGTGATGTTGATTGAGGGATAAATATTGGCCCGGACACCAGGGAGAACTCCCCTGCTCTTCGAGAGTGCGATGAGATCTTTTACGTCCACCCGAGTGGGTAGACAGGGCCTCGGTTTAACATCTCATCTGAAAGACGGCACCTTCAACAGTGCAGCACTCCCTCAGCACTGCAGACGTGTCAGCCTAGATTTTTATGCTCAGGTCTCTGGAGTGGGACTTGAACCCTCAACCTTCAGAGGTGAGAGAGCCATGAACAGACATACCTATCACATTGAACGCACACAGTCAGCACTGAATATAAACAAGGGATTTTCTTTATTGCTGGAATCAGGTTCATTCTAGGCAGCTTTATTTTGCCGTGATACTTAATTAGAATAATAATCCATCTTAAAAACAGATTGTTCGACGTGCTACAATCTGGTTTACAATTCATTAAAGACAATTGAGGTGCACAATTCTGGCAGAATATCAACAGTTCCTTTCCCCTTTAAATTTTACAACATGTAACAAACCTAACTACAAGAACCGGTCTACACCGTTACTGGCAGTCAGTGACAAGACAGTTCTGAACTATGTACAATCTATACATTCTAACGTGATATACCAATAATACTCGCCCCTTTTCATTAAATGCTATAGTCTAAGCAAATGATCACACGACTTTACATTATAAACAGCAGTCCGGGACCTGAGTCTTTAAATGTATATTTTATCGGCGGGCGGTGGTTGCAATGCAGGGTCATCTCGGACTCCAGTGTATTGACTGGTTGCCCACCTTCTCCAAACATCTCCTGAAGGCACTAGCTGGTACATGGTGCCACAGATGGACAGCCACCCTTCCCCAGTACCTGATCCCCAAGTGGCCAATCTTCCTGCATGAATTACAGTGAGCTTCAACAGGATATTCACCCAGCAGGAGGACACAAAGTCAAATGTGGTCCTGTCCACCCGTGCACATTTTCAGCAGGGGTTGCTGGACTGTGGTCAGCAATGGAAGCCCTGGCTGGTTCTGTCCTTCCTGCACACAGGAATGGCAGTCAATTGTACCATCCCCGCCACAGCAAGCAGAGATCAGCAAACTCCTCACGGACCAGGGGGAATCGAAGTGCACGCCGTGACTGAACTCCAGGCGTCCTCCAAGAACAGTGCTGCCTTGCCAGCCAACACACTCCTGCAAGACTTAGCATTAATACTGGACGCAGTGGAGATGGGCTGAAGTGGGGACAGGACCCAGTGGATTTTTTTCTCTAACGTGGAGTGGCTCAGTTGGAAGCCTGGGAGAAATTCTATTTTGAAATCAGGTTGTCAAGTAGTGTAGGGGTTTAAGGCATCTGACTTGCATGCTCTCTGCAGTCCTCATACACTCTGGCTGGGGATACTCCAAGTTCTATTCTGCAGTCTTCTGCACTACATGCATCCACAACCTTGAGCGATTTTTCTCCACTCCTATCTGGACTCCTGGTGGGATACGGTCCCATGGGTACAAGTACCCTACCCGAGGTGAGACTAGACAGCAAGTGCTGGCTGGGCATTCGAGCCTGCCCCTGACCACAACCACTGTTCAGCAGGAGTCACCCACAGTGCTCAGGGGTGAAAACCCTGGGCGATTTTTTTCTCTCTCCATAGCTCAGGATCACTGAAGGAATTTGCATTCCGCACTGCAGCCGGGGCGGAGGTCAGCGTCCAGCACAGGCCAGATATAGAATCAGGTCCGTGAGGGAATGTCCTAGGTTTTGGGGTAGAACGTGGGAGGGAGGGAGGGATTGGATTTCACGCTGGTAGCTCTGCTGGGCTAGATCTTCTGCCAAAAGCAGGCCTTTATTTTAGGGGCGCTCGGCCAAAACAGAAAAATCAGTTTATCCTCAGTGTCTTTGGCAAACTTAACATTTTAAATTACACCATAATTTTTTTTTGAAAAAGGGAAAAATACTGGAATGTTTACGAGGGAAGCCAGGTTTGAATCCCAGCATTTACTACAATTCCTATTTGAGCTTCTCCCTGGAGGACGAGGTGTCCGAGGGATGGAGGGGGACTTGGCTGGAGAGAGAGCTTCCCCACTACACCTGCTGTCCTCCTGACTTGCCAGCAGTGTGTCCAGAAATTAGTAAAATGCAAACCAGAAATGGGATTTGAAAAATAGAAAGCCCATTCTATCCACTCACGTCGGGGTCTCCTGATGTGTAACTATTAATTATTAAAAGGTCCTCAAAAAGGATTTCATGATTAACAGAGAATCAAACATTGGAACTCAACCTGCAATCCCACCCCTTCCCCCCCCCCCCCCCAACACCCTCACTGGATTTAAACTTGGCACCCGAGCAGCTCAGAGTTCCACATACCACCTTGGCACAGTGACCAAAGCCACGGCATCATTGGAGTCCACAGGGAAGCATGATATCCAAGGACAGTCACGAGTTCAGAAGCACTGGAAGTTCTGTCGGCGCTAAATGTCCCCAGGTAACTCACCACCACCCCCCACCCCCCCCCACCTCCATCTTTTCACCCACCCCATATTTAAATAAACACTTTAAATCTCTTGCAAAATTCAACTGGTACCAATTTGCTGTGTAAGGCGGGACACTCAGGTCCCGAGTGGCGCAAGACTTAAAAGAATAAATAGGGCTGAACGCTCAGTCTTGAAAAAGATAAAGAGAATCGCAAAAGCCCATTAATAGAGACGCACTTCAGTAATGAAGTAGCTCGTCACATGACCGAGAGATTGTCATGTGACCAGGTGCTAATCATGTGACTGCACCCATCAGTGGAATGTGTGTTCTTTTCCACTTCTCTTCATTCCTCAGACCTAAAGTACAGTAACATTTCATACAGAGTGCATTAAAGTGCTCCATGACTTATTTAAAAAAAAATTAACCGCTACAACGTCGAACAGAATAACCAGCTATAAACAAATGGGGTGGGGGGGGGAAAGGTGAAACCCAATTTGTGCTTAAGTGCAAATCGGAAGAACCCACTCGAAAATTACAAGTATCAGATATTTCTAGTGGTTAATTCTGCTCTCTATCTTAAAGTTTTTTTTTTAAACCTGCTTAAAATAGCTTTCTGGAATTAGACTGGGTCTGGAACAACCCAAACTGTTCAGAGTATGGGGCAGGTATGCTTGTGGTCTCAAACTCTCCCCCAATTTCAGTTTATTGACTGATAACTGGGCTAAGGTTGAAAGTTTTTAATGAGGGCGGAGGAGGGGGGAGATGGAGATCAATTTGGTTTAACTTACACCCACCAAATCCTGACACTCACTCTTGTCTGCTATTCCAGTAATTTTCAACCAAAGAAGCCGCACTCCCTCTCGGCAGAAGCTGGGGGTGTTTACTTGCATTCAAAGTTGCCATGCTACTTTGCCTATTTTCTCCAACACCTCAACCGTGCATTCTCAGAGCATTTTAACAGATAGTAACTGAGTTCCTATCAAGCAGAGAACAGACATCCACTCTGGACACCAGCACGAGTGTCTTCTCCCTCCCCGCCTCAGACTGTGGTGATTTTAACCCGTTCTGGTAGGAGCCAGGTCTAAACCCAGATCGCAAGAGTGAACCCATGCTCATGTGCTTTGCTGTAAAAAAAAAAAACCAGGCCAAATACATCCAGAGGCACAAGGAGAGACAGCAACTTCCTCCCACAGCAAGTACAAGCACACGCGACAAATTAACTTAATTCAGTTTGGATTCTGCCCTTTTTTGATTCGCATTCATCGACAGCTCGTGCGAACAGAACACAAGATTGTCTTCACCACCAAACAAAACCCTTCCCCTACTGTGTCTCGGGTAGATCTCAGCCCAAAGGGACCTGTTGCGCAATTCAGACTGCGCGGTGATGGGCCAAGCTGAGAGGGGAGGTCCCAGCTTTGATGCCCAGGTCTGTGCCAAGTTAGCTAGGCTCAGCCTGGCGAGGGCACTACAATTGGCCTCAGCGCCCCCCCCTAATCTATGGAGCGGTAAATAAAGATTTGCCCATCCTGATCGCTATCCAGTGAGCTCTGTTGGACAGTGCGAGGGTGTGGACAGGATTGTGATCGCCACCACAGTGGAATAGTCTACTGAAGCTCACAATATGGGCTCACACGGGAAAATGGCCACCGTGGCGGGGTACTGGAAGGGTGGCTGGTGGGACCGGAACCCCAGGAGAAGTCACCAGCTTCTGGACAGGAGGGTGGAGCAGGCATGGAACGAAAAAGGACATGCGAACTACACGGATAGCCACAGGAGTGCCCAGAGTGCAACTGTATAGGGATGATCTTTGGTGGGCCAAATGGCCATGAGCGAACCTCGTTTGACTGTACCATGTCCAAACAGCAATGTGCTTCACACCTACTGGGTATGAGCAAGGGGCTTGGATTGGTTTGGATATCTGAAGCAGCACTGAGCCGTTGCTTTTTCTACCTGCGCCCCTCGCTTCCAATTTATGCACTACCTCTGATTATTTTGGTTTTGTGCCTCGATTTTTTTCCCCCCACCGCGCCATTCCCCTAGTTGCAAAAAGACACCTTGTGTCTAGTTGACAAAGAATGCTTGTGGGCAGTGGGGGTGGGTAGCTCGAACAGGCTTCCACACTCACGGAGCAGCTGGTCTGGCCACTGCCCCAGTAGGCAATGCCCAAGATGGAGACCTCACTGTGCTGAGGTGCCCAGGGCTGATCTGGAGTGTCACGGTCTCGTGTGCCCATGCACTAACCCCCTAAACCATCTGGTTTCTCCCCCGCATCCGATGAGGCAAAAACATTGCCGTAATCTGCTCGCGTCAAAACCTTCATGCCCGAGGGCTGAGCAGGACCTGGTGTGCTGGCCGCAGTATCTGATCTCCATTACAAGAGCCTGCGAGTGAGTCACCTGAACACCGCAACAACCTTAAAAAGTGGCGAGAGCTGAGCCCAAATAAAATCAGTCATTTCTGGAGCTTGAACAACATGGGAGAGTTTGGCAAAGCTGCAGCATACAAAAATAAAAATTTAAAATACACCCCCCACCCCCCAAAAACCAGTCTATACGACTGTGACTAGAATGGCATCAGCCTTCCCACTCCCTACACAGGAATTATACCCACGACCAGTAAATCACCATTGTATTTTCTTTGATCCATGGCAAAACCCTGGCCACGTGCATGAATCTCATCTTCTAACTTTTAGCACCACAGGTTCCTTCTGGCTGCACAACCTAACTGGTCACTACACCGTACAACTCCCTGTCCCCAAAACACCAATCACCGATGAATTGAGTGTCTCATCACAAAGACATAAATTTTTAAGACTGACAACACTTTGGTTACGCCTGATGAAAGGGTTCATTCAAATCCAAACCTCTCGCTCGTTCCCTTCCGCCCTGCCTCCCTTTACTGACCCACCAAAAATTCCTAGATACTCTCCGGACAAAATGGCCGCATTGCTTTCCACCTGGGATGTAAATGCCCTAGTGTTACGAGTCGGTGCTGCGAAACACATTCCACTATCGGAAGAATTAAAAGACGCTTTCACAAAAAAAAAAGTCTCAGATTCATTAAAAAAGCACAAACGCCCTAAAGGCATTCCTGACTCCTGGCACACGGAAATGGTGGTTCCATTCAGCGGTCCAGTCACTGGAAAAGACGGCCGAATTGTGCTGGCAATCTCAGGGAGGGGGAAGGTGGGCGGCTCACAGCTGCTGCCCCAGATGGTCGACGCTTCCATTCTCCCACTGCCTCGTGTCCCGCAGCCCCAGTGTCCAACCATGATTTGCATTAAGACCTGTACGGCACTGGGAGGGTGCCGCGAAATACTAAACACCCCTTCAAATAAGAGTCCCAGTAACTTCTAGATTATATCTCCTGATAACCGGTGAAAAGACATGTGCATTATTCATAAAAAAGGACCATCCCTTCCAAAGGTAGTGAAGGTAAATACAAGTTGTTGCTGGTAATCGTGCTGCCATGCTTTGTCCAACGTTCTGGACCCGCACTGGCGCCATCTCAACTCAACAGGATTCGAACACACTTGTCCAGGAGACTATCGGCACATTTCGAGCAGTTTCTGTTCAATGGTCAGCTCCGACGCTCCCCCTCCCTCTACCCCACCCCCCAGCCGTTATTTTGGGATAATCTGGGGTTTCCACGTCCGCCGACAACCGCGCTTGATTTTCTTCTGCTGCTCGCTTGGTTCAGAAGAAAATGATCTTGGCGCCGGAGTCGTCCTGCGTGCTGGGCGGCAGCGGCTGCAGCGTCACCGTGACAACGGGCATCCCCTGGGGCTGGGGGCTTCCGCTCAGCATCGACGTGTTTAGCGCGTGCTGCGGCTCCTGCTGAATTTCCATGGAGACCGAAGATTCTGGGATGGCAGAAGAAAGTTTTGGTTAAATCCAGTAAATTGTGTATATGTGCGCGTATACCTTGGTTAGACCACACAGAGTACTGCGTGCAATTCTGGTCGCCATATTATAAAAAGGATATAGAGGCACTGGAGAGGGTGCAGAGAAGATTTACAAGGATGATACCAGAAATGCGAGGGTATACATATCAGGAAAGGATGAACAGGCTGGGTCTCTTTGCTCTTGAAAAGAAGGCCGAGGGGTGACCTAATAGAGTTCTTTAAGATTATGAAAGGTTTTGATAGAGTGGATACAGAGAGAGTGTTTCCACTTGTGGGGAAGAGCATAACTGGAGACCATCAATATAAGATAGTCACCAAGAAATCCAATTGGGAATTCAGAAGAAACTTCTTTACCCAGAGAGTGGTGAGAATGTGGAACTCGCTGCCACAGGGAGTGGTTGAAGCAAATAGTATAGGTGCATTTAAGGGGCGGTTAGATAAGCAAATAGGGAGAAGGGAATAGAGGGTTACACTGATGGATTTAGATGAGGAAAGACAGGAGGAGGCGCGAGTGGAGCATAAACGCCGTCATGGACTGGTTGAGCCGAATGACCTGTTTCTGTGCTGTATATCCCATGTAATATATTAGTATGTATATATTGGTGAAGGAGGCAGGATGCATTCTACGATGTAGGCTGGAGAATATCGTTGGGATATGGGCGTCGCTGGCCTAGCCGGCATTTATTGTCCATCACTAATTGCCCTCGAGAAGGTGGTGGTGAGCCGCCTTCTTGAACCGCTACAGTCCTTATGGTGAAGGTCTTATTATTGTTTGTCATAGCGGTTTGTTACAACTGAGTGTCTTGCTGGGCCATTTCAGAGGCCAGTTAAGAATCAACCACATTGCTGTGGGTCTGGAGTCAGGTCAGGACGGCAGATTCCCTTCCCTGTAGGGGGCATTAGTGAACCAGATGGGGTTTTTCGACAATCTGATAGTTTCATGGTCACCATTATTACTGATACTAGCTTTTTATTCCAGATTTATTTAATTAAATTAATTTTTCAAATTCCATGGTGGGATTTGAACTCATATTTCCAGATTATAGTCCAGGCCTCTGGATTACTAGTCCAGTAACATAACCACTAGGCTACTGTACCTTGTCAAATGGCTGCACAGTAACTGTACTTCAAAGTAATTCATGCGAAGCACAGTGGGTCGTTTCCGAGAGAGACTAAATAAGACTATATAAATGCAAATCTCAGATCAAGTGCAGTGAGGCATGAAGGGATTTGAAAATGGGGTGAGGACCTTAAAGTCAATGTGCCGGCGATGGAGTCAATGGGGGGAGTGAAGGATAGGGGCGAGGGTACAGTGTGGATTCATAAGGATACACAAATAAGAAATGCTTGAAAAAGTGGGGCTGTTTTCATTAGAGTAGAGGAGAATACTGGGTGATTTAATAGAGGTGTTTAAAATTATGAAGGGATGGGGCAGAGTGGATGGAAACAGAGTATCCAGTGGTTGAGAGGCTAAGAACAAGAGGGCACAAGATTAAATCCGAGAGATTTAGGGCAGAGAGCAGGAGAAAGAGAGGGCTGTGAACCCTTGGCATGCACTACCGGAGTTAGTGATTGAAGGAGAAATCAAGGCAACATTTAAAGAATAGGATAGACAAGTGGTTGACAGAGGGAAGTGAAGGGACATGGGAACAGTGGGCATATGGGATTAGGATACTGCGCGAGTGGAAGTTAAACACCAACACGACTGGTTGTGTTGTAATGTCTATGTAACCTCCACACTAAATATCGATGTGGTCTCTGCTGCAAAGAATAGGTTAGGTAAGTGGTTGAAGGAATTGGGGATATGGGAACAGGGCAGGCACATGGGATTAGGACTGCAACCGAGACTGGCAGGGCCCACAGGCCTGTTTCCGTTTTGCTGTTTCTCTGTGACTGTGTGCGGTCGAGTGTAAACTGACGGTGAAACCTTGGACCCTCACCTTGGTGGGAGACACTTTGACTGCTGGCTATCACAGGGCTCGATGACCGCCTGCCTTTCAACGTTCCATCGTCCTTGACAAAAAACTTCGCCGGATTGCTCGGCCTGGACTCTCCACCGGCTGATCCTACAGGGAAAGGAGAGAGCTCATTTAATTCAATGGATGCATTTAGGACAAGTGACGAGAAAGGAGGGAGAAAAGGAATAGGGAGCACAAGAAAGAGAGAATTGAGACCACTCTCTCCTGACTATCTGCTCCGTTCAGTATGGAACTGAACCAAGCTGACCAGGGAGGACTCAGGTTTGATGCCCCGATCTTTTCTGAGTGGCTGTGGGAGAATCAGCTAGTTCAACTGAAGAGAGTCAGTTAAAGTCGCTGGAAGCAGGCTGGCGGGGGCGGGGGCTGAATGGACTTTCTCCTGTTCCTGTCCGAGAGACTGCGACAATAAGACAGCGGCGTGTCTACTGACCATGAGCTTCAACCTCATCGGACTTTGGGTTATGTCTTCCCACTTTCCTTCCTGTTCCGCACTCCAGTTTGCAGCTTCATTCTCTACTTGAATGTTGCCACCCTGGAAAGGTCCGTGTGGTCCACTGTTGAATGTTTTGCGACTATCTGCTGCTCTGAGTTTACGATGTCGTAGTCCACGGAGAAAACGGCAGCCACGGTCGAAAAGGGATCACCAATTTGGTCTGTTTAAGTGACAGCCTCCGATGCTTTGAACCGGAAGAAACAATTGACAATGTGCAGCGGGGTCGCAGCACGCTTGCGGAATTCCTTACATTTCCCTCGTGGGCAGCATATTTCAGCTGAAATCTAGGTTTTCCCCATTTGCTTTGATTTCACTGTTTAACTATCTGACCGTTAGACTCATGCTGCCGTCCAATCGAGCCCACAGGGGATTCCGGGTTCACTTGATCGAGGAGGAGAGCGATCCAGAACCGAAACAGATCGATCATTTCGCTCTTCATCGGGTAGTTTTATCTTCTGATGGTCGACGGCTGCTGTGAGCTTCAGTTGCCAGAACGACCACCAGCACTCATTACCAAGACGATTTCACCAACCCAAAATATATCTCGACTCAATCGGGTTCATGCTCATGTAAGTTCCTGCATGAACACGTGCATTTATGGATCTACTCAGGCCAAATACAGAGACGAGCTGAAGACTTTGCTGATATTTCCCTAGAGACTAATGCTCAGCTAGATAAAAAAATTAATTAAGTCACACCAAAATTTTCTTTGGAGCTCAGTCAGTTCTTGTTGCAGCTTAGAATAGTTTACTGTTCAAGAACACAGTAGGATGGTTCTTGTAAACCATATCAGGTGCACGAAAATATCCCCTTTATATAACATGCGATTCATGTCAGCATGGCCACTGGGTACTTGTATTTCAGAATGTCTGACATATACCTTTCTCACTAAGGTTTCAATTGAAAATGCACTAGTGAGATGTATTGATGGAATAACATTTGAGAAGCAGAGATAATGGACTTCTAATGCAGGCCCAGCAATTTAGATTTACCAGATTAATTGTCAAATCAGGTTTCCGGTAAGGCAGAACCAATGACATATTTTGCCCTTGTTAAGATGATAATTGAGAAGGACATAAGTATGATGAAAACCAGGGTAATAGATTGGAGAAAAGCTGATTCTGAGGGGCTGAGAACTTGGAAAAATAAAATGGGCAACAATATTGGCAAATAACGATGTAGAACAGCAATGGGAACATTTAAAATGGTGTTCAACAGAGCGCAGGGACAATATACTCCGCTAAAAGGAAAGAACAAACTAAACACTAATGAGACTCCACAGATGAATAAAGCTATAAGGGAACAATTGAGGGTAAGGAAAGAGACATACATTAAGTACATGGACAGCAGGGGAGTGCATGATAAGGGAGAATACGAAGAGATTAGGAGAGAAGTCAAAAAAAAATTAGGAAGCAAAGAGGAACTATGAAATTAAATTATCAAGGAACATAAAACAAAATAGCAAAATATTTTACAGGCACAATAAAAAAGGTTTGGATGGGAATAGGGCCATTAAGGGATAGACAGGATAATACCACAGGTAAGGATAGAGATGGCAGAAATATTAAATAACTATTTTGCTTCAGTATTTACCAGGGAGATAGAACAGGTGGACATGACATTGGATGATGAGATTAGTAATGAGATAAGTGCATTTAAAATAAAGAGGGGATATATTAAATAAACTAATGAAACTCAGGATAAAACCCCTGGTCCGGATGGATTGCATCCATGCATTTTAAAGGAATCTAGGGAAGAGGTAGCAGAGGTATTACCACATATTTAATAATTCGTTAGAAAAAGGTGTAGTGCCAGAGGACTGGCGGATAGCTAATGTAATACCGATATTTAAGGGGGATAGAGCATGTCCAAGGAATTATAGACCAGTCAGCTTAACATCGGTGGTAGGAAAAATAATGGAATCCCTACTAAAGGAGAAAATAGAAGACCATCTAGAAACCAAAAACATAGTAATGAATAGTCAGCATAGATTTCAAAAGGGAAAATCTTGCTTCACCAACCTCACTGAATTTTTTGAAGAGGTAACAGAGAGTAGACAAGGGTAATGCAGTAGATGTAATTTATCTAGATTTTCAAAAGGCCTTCGATAAGGTACCCCATAATAGCCTGATGAACAAGGTCAGAGAATGCAGAGTCAGGGGACAGTAGCAGAATGGATTTTTTGGAAAAAGGGTTTTGACCCGAAACGTCAACTCAAATTTCTCTCCACGGATGTTGCCTGACCTGCTGAGTTTTTCCAGCATTTTCTGTTGTTATTTCGGATTTCCAGCATCTGCAGTATTTTGCTATCGTAGCAGAATGGATAGCTGGCTGGCTTCAAGACAGAAAGCTGAGAGTAGGGGTAAAAGGTAGCTATTCACAATGGTAGAAGATGGGTAGTGGTGTTCCACAAGGATCAGTGCTGGGACCACGGCTGTTCACAATTTACATTAACGATTTAGACTTTGGAACCAAAATCACAATTTCTAAATTTGCGGATGTCACCAAATTGGGAGGGATAGTCAATACTGAGGAGGACTGCAACAAGTTACAGGAGGACATTAATAAACTTGCAGAATGGGCATATAATTGGCAAATGAAGTTCAACACAGATAAATGTGAGCTATTACATTTTGGTAGGAAGAATAGGGAGGTCACTTATTACTTGGAGGGTGCGAGTCTAGGTGGGGTAGAGGAACAAAGGGATCTCAGAGTACAAATACACAAATCACTAAAGGTTGCGACACAGGTTAACGGCCATAAAAAAGCAAACCAAGCACTGGGTTTATTTCTAGAGGGATAGAATTGAAAAGTAGGGAAGTTATGCTAAACTTGTATCGAACCTTGGTTAGACCACAGTTAGAGTACTGCGTACAGTTCTAGTCACCATATTATAAAAAGTATATAGAGGCACTGGAGAGGGTGCAGAGAGGATTTACAAGGATGATACCTGAAATGCGAGGGTATACATATCAGGAAAGGATGAACAGGCTGGGTCTCTTTGCTCTTGAAAAAAGGCTGAGGGGTGACCTAATAGAGGTCTTTAAAATTATAAAAGGTTTCGATAGAGTAGACAGAGAGTGTGTTTCCACTTGTGGGGGAAGAGCATAACTAATGGCCATCAATATAAGGTAGTCACCAAGAAATCCAATAGTGAATTCAGAAGACACTCCTTTACCCAGAGAGTGGTGAGAATGTGGAACTCACTACCACAAGGAGTGGTTGAAGCGAATAGTATAGATGCATTTAAGGGGAGGCTTGACAAGCACATGAGGGAGAAGGGAATAGAGGGTTATGCTGATAGAGTTAGATGAGGAAAGACGGGAGGAGGCTCGAGTGGAGCATAAACGCCGGCATGGACTGGTTGGGCCGAATGGCCTGTTTCTGTGCCGTATATCCTGTGTAACTGAGGCAACAGTGGGGCCACAAAGATTGCCCTCAGTGCCCCACACTAGGGAGGGTAATGATCAGCTCGGGTTTCTGCTCCTGATTTCTACCCCGTGACTGACAAACCTCTTGGACAGCTGGAGGATATTGTGGTTAAAGCAGATAATAAGCTCTTCCCTATTGCCAGTGTTTTAGGCTTTTGGCAAAGTTCCACAGGAAAGACTTCTAATGAAACTAAAAGCCATGGGAGTCTAGAGCTGGATATGTGGTTCGGGAAACAGCTGGTCTCAAAAAATCCTGAAAGCAGACAGTATTCCCGTAATGGAAGACAGAGGAGGGTGGTGCCGAGTGGGTCCTACAGGAGTATGGGGTCGGGGGTGTATTGAGCAGGTTCTGCAGGGTTCAGTGTTAAATTGGCGGGGGGGGGGGGGGGGGGTGGAAATGATGTTGAGTGGTCCCTACAGGAGTCAGTGCCAGGGTGTTGTATTGAATGGGACTGCAGTTCAAGCTGTAAAGAAGGTAGTTAAAGGACAACCTCACTGAACTAGAGAGTATTAAATGGTAAACATAAACTAAACCAAGAATACAAGGAGGGTAGTGCCAGAGGACAGAAATAATAATGAAATCAATATCAAGGAGTGAGAAATATTTGGAAATGTCTGCCAGCTGGGGTAGTGAGCAAAAACACTAAAGATGTTCAGAATGACAAAGATGTTATACGGGGAGAGACGGGGTACTAGTGATGGGTTTTGATGGGAGAGTTGTCGTACTAGTATGATGGACTTCCATGGGAGAATTAGGGTACTAGTATGATGGACTTCCATGGGAGAATTAGGGTACTAGTATGATGGACTTCCATGGGAGAATTAGGGTACTAGAATGATGGACTTCAATGGTCATTAGGGCAGCAGTGAGATGGGTTTCAGTGGGAGAGGTAGGACATTAGAAGGTTTAGCTTTGATGGACCGAATGACCATTCGTTGTCCCTGGATGTTCTTCTGCCCTTAAGACTCCTGGTCGAACCTGCGTGTGTGTCGATGTATGCGAGGACAGGATAGAGCTTGGCATTCAGTGTCAATGCTGACAAGGGTGAGGTACCAGTGATCTACGGCCAGCCTTGAACTGAATCCCAGCTAGGTGCCCCCACATCTTCATGCAGGAGGGGCTAAAACTGGTCAAGGAAATCTCAATTGAAGTTGGAAAAGATTAAGGGAAGAGACGAGAGTGAGCTTTACCTGTGGCATATGGTATTGAGGAGGGCATGCCCGCAATGGATTGCCGGTCCTTCCCTTTGCCACCCTTCTCCTTTCCCCCTTTCAAGGTGGCAAGTTTTGTGGGGATTTTCTGCTGCACTCCGGTGTGCTTCAGAATCTGATTGGTGGCGCTCACAAGGTGGATGGGCACATCGGCCTTTGGGATGAGGGACGATCGGTTCTCGGTTGTGCGCACAAACATCGAGCAGGTGCTGTTCTCCCTCTGAAGCTGGATTTCAGCGGGTCGCTCGGAGAGTTCCCCCACCACGCTCGGCTGCCCGTGGTACTTTAGGCTGTGCTGGGCCAATCCTGCTTCGTTCAGCGGTAAGGGGTTCACTTCGGCGCGATCTCCATCAAGGCTCTGGGAGTGAGTAAAGCCTGGGATCTGAGGGGCAAAGATAAATTGCATGAGTCCAAGGCGACTCGGATATCAACATGCTGTCTGGACTGATGAACAGAGGGTGCTTCATGGCTGTAAACACACAAATCTCAAAGCAAAGACCGTGTATAAACACACAAATCTCAAAGCAAAGACCGTGTAAAAACATAAGAAATAGGAGCAGCAGTCGGCCATTCGAGCCTGCTCCGCCATTCAATAAAATCATGGCTGATCTTCGACCTCAACTCCACTTCCCCGCTCTATCCCCCCCGTATGATGGCTGGTGTTATCCCAGAGTTGTATAAAGATGGTAACCTGCCAGTAGCCACTATTCATATACTGAGTAACATTTAGCGGTCAACCTTGGTTCAGTTGGTAGCGTTCACGCCTACGAGTAAGGTCGTGGGTTCAAGCCTCCCTCAATCAACACCGAAAACAGCGGAGCTGGTCATTTCTTTCATTGTTGTGAGAGAACGTGCTGCCGCATTTCCTACATTACAGTGACTACGTGTCAAAACTCACTTCGCCAGCTGTAAAGCGCTTTGGAACGTCCCAAGATCTTAAAAGCCGCTATATAAAAGTTCGTTCTTTTTGTACTTATATTGCACTAAATGCCATGGGGTGGAGCAAGAGAGCACCTCATTAGTTAGCGACACGACGGGCACATCTCCAGCACCGGTCTTCCCCGTGTGAAGCATAGAAACATAGAAGAGAGGAGCAGGAGCAGGCCATTCGGCCCCTCGAGCCTGCTCCACCATTCAGTGCGATCATGGCTGATCATCCAAATTCAGTACCCTGGCCCTGCCTTCTCCCCATATCTCTTTAGCCTTAAGAAACATATCTAACTCCTTCTTGAATATATTTAATGAATTGGCCTCTACTGCCTTCTGTGGTAGAGAATTCCACAGGTTCACCACTCTCTGGGTGAAGAAATTCCTCCTCATCTCAGTCCTAAATGGCTTACCCCTTATCCTTAGACTGTGACCCCTGGTTCTGGACTCCCCGCCATCGGGAACATCCTTCCTGCATCTAGTCTGCCTAGTCCTGTCAGAATTTTATAAGTTTCAATGAGATCCCCTCTCATTCTTCTAAACTCCAGCGAGTATAAGCCCAATCGATCCAATCTCTCCTCATACGTCATTCCTGCCATCCCAGGTATCAGCCTGGTGAATCTTCGCTGCACTCCTTCCATGGCAAGAACATCCTTCCTCAGATAAGGCGACCAAAACTGCACACAATACTCAAGGTGTGGTCTCACCAAGGCCCTGTACAACTGCAGCAAGACATCCTTGTTCCTGTACTCAAACCCTCTCGCTACGAAGGCCAACATACCATTTGCCTTCTTAACCGCCTGCTGCACCTGCATGCTTACCTTCAGCAACTGGTGCACAAGGACACCCAGGTCTCGTTGCACTTCCCCTTCTCCCAATCTATTGCCACTGTGGCCAGAAAATTGGGCACCTGCCCGCCATCGGGGAAAGATGGGTTACCCAGGTCCACCTCCTCGACCTATCTGGCTTTCCTTCGAAAAAATATATAGCCATCTCTTCCCAAATGGTGGGCTCCACTTACACTCATCTGACGGCACAATATACCTCAACCCTCTTGGCTCCACAGCCTTCGGAGAGAAATCGGGTCTTGACTGAACCAAAGTCTCAGGGCAGGAACTCCCAGCGAAGCGAGTCCCATCTTTGGTCCCACTCCCGACGACGTTCACCTCGCAAGGTTCCACCCTTATGAGGCAAGTTGCAAAAACGGCCGCCACATTTCCCAAAATAACCGAGACTGCGCCTCAAAAAAGGTAATTCATTGCATCAGAGCGCTTTGGAACGTTTGAGGACTTGAAGCAGCTGTATACAAATGTAGGTTCATCCTTTATAGGGGGCACAGTTATCCTGGAAACGCGTTTGGGAAAAGTCATCCCTCGCCCGAGTCAGGACACCCTCCCGTGTAAAGGATGCGACGATATGCTGAAATGCAACTCAAGTCTAGAAGCAACAACATTCTCCCATTGCTGGTTTGTAGCTCAGTCCCAGAGACTAGCTCTCACTTGCTTTACACTGACTAACTATTCTTCACGGATGCTGCTCTGCAAAGTTTGCTCCATAGACAGGCTGAATTATCAAAGGTTCAATAATTCTGTTCATAAAGAGCCACTGCTGCCCTCCAGTGGGCTTTTGCCTTTATGCCATAGAAGACATCGTGGCGCAAACCCAGTTTCTAATTTTCCATTTTGTTTTTTAAAAATCAAGCCCGACACGTCACATACAACAACAACTTGCATTTATATAGCGCCTTTAATCTAATAAAACGTCCCAAGGCACTTCACAGGAGCGACTATCAAAAAAAAAACATTTTGACAGCGAGCCATACAAAGGAGATATTAGCACAAATGAGGTAGGTTTTAAGGAGCGTCTTGAAGGAGGAAAGAGGGGTTTAGGGAGGGAATTCCAGAGCTTAGGGCCTTGGCAGCTGAAGGCACAGTCTGCAGCAATAATTCTGGCTGCTCTTTCTCCCCCTTAATCCAGTGATACTGAGGCGACTTGCAGCACCCTCACTGCCTCCCACCTCAGGTCAATTAACACACTGCACTCTGCTCCGCATGGCTCTGTACCTCGCTGGCTGGTACATTCAGTCATCGGTGAACCACACAGAATCTACCAGTCGATGCATTTTCGGCTGGGCAGTGTTTTCGTGGATTTTGCGCCCACCCTTTTGTTAATCATCAGCAGTGCTTCTGCCGCGGTTATTCCAATTGTTTCAAAATTTAAAACGTGCGACATGTTCGTGAAGCTTACTCTCCCCGGGTTTCTTTCATAGCACAATGCAAGTCCCTGGTGGACTGCTATTTGGCAGCTCCTGGGACACGGTGTCCTGGACAATATTTATCCCTCAACCACCATCACTAAAAACAGATTATCTGGTCATTTTCCCATTGGTGTTTCTGGGAGCTTGCTGTGCACAAACTGGCTGCCGTGTTTTCTACATTGCAACAGTAACGGCAGTTCAAAAGTACTTCATTGGCTGTAAAGCGCTTTGGGATGTCGAGGTTGTGAAAGGTGCTGTATAAATGCAAGTCTTTTTTTTTAACTAAAAACCAGGTCCCAGATACCAATGGAGGTCAGATTCATACGGATAGCGCGCAGCACAAGGACCGTGGCATGGGCATCAGGACTGGAGCACAAGGTCGAAGGGTGAGCAGGGTCAGTAGTCCTGACAGTACCAGGTTCATTTCAATTCAGAGAGCTTTCTGCAGTCGAACACCTGCTGGCACTCACTATCTAGACTCACGCATGAAGGCAGCCACTTGGGCAGGGAAACCGAAGAGCTGCTGACAACTTTCCCTCTAAGCTGCGCAGCTTTCTGCCGGTCCCGCGCAGCCCGGGACCTGTTTTTTTCCAACATTAAATTTTGCGCATGCGTGGAACTGTGAATGGGCCACGCACCCAAAGAAAATGAGGGGGAACTGGGCCTGGTGGAATTGTACCCAGCCTGAGTCAGCACCTTCAGCAGAGAAGAGAATTGTGTATTAAGAAATAGAAAGACTTGCATTTATATAGCACCTTTCACAACCTCCCAAAGCGCTTTATAGCCAATGAAGTACTTTTGAAGTGTAGTCACTGTGGTAATGTAGGAAACGTGACAGCAATCTGTTTATAGTGATGTTGGTTGAGGGATAAATATTGGCCAGGACATCATGGGAGAAATCCCCTGCTCTTCTGCAAAATAGTGCCATGGGATCTTTTATTTCCACCCGAGAGGGTAGACGGGGCCTCGGTTTAACATCTCATCCGAAAGACGGCACCTCCGACAGCGCAGCACTCCCTCAGCACTGCACAGGAGTGTCGGCCTAGATTTTGTGCTCAAGTGTCTGCAGTGGGACTTGAACCCACGACCTTCGGACTCAGTCACTGAGCCATCACACTGTCAAACCCAGTAAAGATGAAACCCAAGTCATTACCTGTCCGGCTTCAGGTAGAAACATGACCGTGTTGTGCTTCAATTGTTTCCGCTGTCGCTGTTCCAGGCGTTCCCTTTCCTTCTCCACTGTTCTCTGGGACTCTCGGAGTCGCTCCAGGTCCTGCTGGTATTCCTGCCGGAGTCGCTCCAGTTCATCCTGGTCATGAGCCAGTCTCTCCCTCAGCTGCTGCAAGCCCTCCTCGCGCTCCTGGAGACGATCCTCCTGGAGTTTCAGCTCACGCATCTGCCGGTCTCGCTCCCGCTCCCACTTCTGCTGCTCCTGCCGCACCTGGTGCTGCAGCTTCTGGACGTTGGCCCGCTCTTCGCGCTGCTTCTCGAAGTTCCGCTGCTTTTCCTGCTCCAGAAGCTGGCTCCCGCGTGAGCCCAATGGGCGGTACTGCTTGTCCCGCTCCCCGCACCGCTGTATCTCGATGTAGCTGTCCTGTTGGGCAATCACAACCTGAGGAGAAAACACAGGGGTACAGGCCATGAAGAACCAGAGCTGCTAAATACACAGGCATGGAATGTACAGCACAGGAGGCCACCATTCAGCCCATCGTGTCTGTCCCACTGCTAGCTCTTCAACTGGAGCTGTCTACTCTAATCTCTGTACCCCAAGATCCCTCTGTTCTCTACCCCATTTAGACACTTATTTTCCAAGGAGTACGTGGCCTCCTTATCCTTCCTACCAAAATGTGCCACGTCTCACTTATCTACATTGAAGTCCATTTGCCAATTACATGCCCATTCTGCAAGTTTAACATCTTCCTGTATTTTGTCGCAGTCATCCTCTGTATTAACTGCACCTCCAATTTGATGTTGTCCGCATTGTACCTCCAGTTCTCAAGTCCAAACTGTTTATGCAAATGGAGAATAACAGAGGTCCTAGCACTGATCCTTGTGGAACACCACTTCCCACTTTTTGCCAATCCGAGTAACGACGTTTAACCTGGACTCGGTTTTCTGATTTGTAGCCAGCTTGCTATCCAACTCGAAGGAGTTGGATATATTTCTTAAGGCTAAAGGGATCAAGGGGTATGGGGAGAAAGCAGGGACAGGGTACTGAATTTGGATGATCAGCCATGATCGCATTGAATGGCGGAGCAGGCTCGAGGGGCCGAATGGCCTACTCCTGCTCCTATCTTCTATGTTTCTATTCTGCTACTTGTCCCCTGACTCTGCGTGCTCTGACCTTAGTCATGAGTCTACTGTCTGGTACATTATTAAAGGCCTTTTGGAAATCTAAATATATTACATCTACTGTACCTTTATCTACTCTTTGCGTTACTTCTTCAAAGAATTAAACTGTGACAGTCAGACAAGGGGGCACAGGTTCAACGTAGTGAATGGATGTCAGCAGGTTCTTCATTCAAAGGTTGACTTCTTGGATGCAATTGGGGGGAGGGAAAACACTGAAATGACTTAGATATTGCTAGATGCTACGACAGAGGGGGGTGGGAGGATTATAGGTTTTAACTGGATGGATGCGCTATGATGGGGTGAATACCCGTACACATCTGTGTCCATGTTCTGACCTTGTTCTATTAGAATGTTAAAACACTTACCTTTAGCTTGTACAACTGAAGTGTCAGTGTCTGCACACACTGTGCCATCTAGAGAGAGAACCAGACATCTGTTAGAAAGACAAATTAGCAAATTTCCTACATTGAGAACCTTACTGTTTAGATCAAAGTTTGCCTAAAGTGCTATTTTCCTGTGTGTCGGTTTTATTGCTAAGTCAGTACATCTTTCAACATTTCCCCCTCTTGTTCCTCATAAGCTGTATTGCCCGATATACCCTCCCTCCAGCCTCAATGTGTTGAACTAGAGACTCATCGCGCTCATTTCCCACTTTAACATTCTTTCCCAAGACCTCAAAACTGTGGACCTCTTCCTCCCCCCCCCCCCCCCCCCGCACCGAGTTTTCCCTTTCTCCAACAACCTTCAGGCTTTTAAAACCGGAGTTGGGTGACGCCTCATCATTACTGCTTCATTTATTTCATCTTCTCTCCTACTCTTTGCAAACTTGGTTGGGTCCTGCTCAATGTTCCCTGTAATTTTGTTTGGCGTCACCCGGCCCCTTTAAGGGGCTGCGCTGGCCATTCAAGATACCGCGATGCGCTGTTTCTCTCACTGAAAAGCCAGCTGCGCGGGGTCCTTGGAGCGCTGAACGGCTTAGAGAATATTGGTCCTGCTACATTTTTTAAAATTAATTCACAGGACGTGGGCGTCGCTGACAAGGCTTATTGCCCATCCCTAACTGCCCTTGAGAAGGTGGTGATGAGCCGCCTTCTTGAACCGCTGCAGTCCGTGTGATGAAAGTACTCCCACAGTGCTGTTAGGGAGGGAGTTTCAGGATTTTGACCCAGCAACGATGAAGGAACGGCCGATATAATTCCAGCTCGGGATGGTTGGGAACTTGGTGTTCCGATGCACCTGCTGCCCTTGTCCTTCTAGGAGGAGCTGCCGAAGAAGCCTTGGCAAGTTGCTGCAGTGCATCCTGTAGAGCAGACACTGCAGCCACGGTGCGCCGGCGGTGGAGGGAGTAAATGTTTAGACCTACAGATACCTGTTCTGAACACTTACAAAAATATATTTCCTTTTATTTTATTTTCACAGATTCCATTGACCTGTTTTATCAAACTTATTCACAAAATGGAAGTAGAATGACAGAATCTTACCTCTGCATTGTGCAGCAAACTGCTGTTACTATTGCTGTACCACTGGGATAGATCGCTCTGAAATAGAGGGAATGGAATCACCAAGTTAGACATTGTGCCAGAGAATGGCCAAATGGGGGCTCCTGGAGTATCCAGTCAATCCGACAGCTGTTCAGACCAGTGCAGTGGCAGGAAGAGTTGCTGCAAAATTTTGTGGTTGATGCTGGCACCAAACACCTGATATTTAAAACGTTAATTTCTCCCCGCCAAGGGTGCACTTTCTTCTGTTCACTGATGCTAGCAGATTAACCGCATTTCCCGACTTTTTCGTTAAAATGAATTAAGGAAGGAAAATCTGCCCCTTACTTCTACGTCTCGATGTG
This sequence comes from Somniosus microcephalus, assembly GCF_052327205.1. Taxonomy (NCBI): domain Eukaryota; kingdom Metazoa; phylum Chordata; class Chondrichthyes; order Squaliformes; family Somniosidae; genus Somniosus; species Somniosus microcephalus. The sequence continues at coordinate 8,945,515 of NC_140999.1, forward strand.
GGGGATATGATGGTCATTGAGGTTTGCAATAAATTCCCACCAGCGGCAAAGCAATTAGGAGAACGAGTCACAATCCCACCTTTCGCTATTCTGTCCTGTCCCCCGATTTTAAACAATGCAGCCCCACCCCGATGTTAACATCATTACTACAGTCATTTTCATCCTTTAAAAGAAAATCATAACATAATAGGAGCAGGAGTCGGCCATACGGTCCCTTGAGCCTGATCCAACATTCAATAAGATCATGGCTGATCTTCGACTCAACTCCACTTTCCCGTCCGATCCCTAAATTCCTCGATTCCCTTCGAATCCAAAAATCTATCGATCTCAGTCCTGAATATATTCAATGACGCAGCATCCACAGCCCTTTGGGGTAGAGAATTCCAAAGATTCACAACCCTGGGTGAAGAAATTCCTCCTCAACTCTTTCTTAAATGGCCGACCCCTTTATCCTGAGACTATGCCCCCCAGTTCTAGACTCTCAGGCCAGGGGGAAACAACCTCTCAGCATCTACCCTGTCAATCCCCTCAGAATCTTACATGTTTCAACGAGATCACCTCTCATTCTTCTAAACTCCAGAGAGTATAGGCCCAATCTGCTCAAAATCTCCTCATAAAATAACCCCCTCATTCCAGGAATCAATCCAGTAAGCCTTCATTACATCGCCTCTAAGCATGCATGTCCCTTCTCAGATAAGGAGACCAAAACTGTGCACAGTACTCCAGGTGTAGTCTCACCAACCCGAAAATGACCCATTTATCCCTACTTTGTTCTCTGTCCGTTAACCAATCCTCTATCCATGCTAATATATTACCTCCAACCCCATGAGCCCTTTTCAATGAGATCACACCTCATTCTTCTAAACTCTAGGGAATATAGGCCTAGTCTACTCAATCTCTCCTCATAGGACAGTCCCCCCCCCATCCCAGGAACCAGTCTGGTGAACCTTTGTTGCACTCCCTCTATGGCAAGTATATCCTTCCTTAGCTAAGGAGACCAAAACTGTACACAATACTCCAGGTGTGGTCTCACCAGGGCCCTATATAACTGCAGTAAGACTTCTTTACCCTTATACTCCAATCCCTTTGTAATAAAGACTAACATACCATTTGCTCACCTAATCCTGCAGTCTCCCCTGCCGACTCAGTCAGTAGCTGACAAGGAAGCTCCTACGACAAGCCCCTGATTTGCTCTGTTAGTTTATCTAAACTAGGATAGTGGCAGGGGCTGCTGCAACTAGCTAGGACCCCCGATTAGAGTGGAGAAAAAAAAAACAGGTCTGGTTTGTGCTCAAAACACTGGGGCTGTTTTTGTTAGAACAGGAGGTTACGCAAGGTGATTTGATAGAGGTGTTTAAAACCATGAAGGGATGCGACACAGTAGATAGAAACAGACTCTCCAGTGATTGAGGGGCCTAGGACAAGGGGCCATAAATACAAGACTGAATGCAAGAGATTTAGGACAAGGCAGGAGGAACTGTTACACAGAGGGTTGTGGGGCTGAGGAATAAACTAGCGGAGTTAGTGACTGACGCAGAGGCCAGGTCAACATTTCAGAGGAGGTTAGATAGATGGTTGAAGGAAAGGGAAATAAAGGGATAGGGGAACAGGGCTGCCACATGGGATTAGGCACAATGCTCACATGGAGATTAACACCAACACGGACAAGCTGTGCTGAATGGCCTGTTGGGAGTGTTGCAATTTCTATGCAATTCATGATTTGTTACGTACAGGGTAATTACTATTTACACCATTCATCAGATAGGAAGGAGATTCCATCGACTGCATGTCAAAGGTCAGCATAATAGAGTTTATTGTTGGTGAAGTAAAGGGAAATATAGTGGACACTGGGATGAAACCTCTCAACGCTAAGGGCTCTTCAGGGTTACCGTACCGTCTGTCCACTCTCGCTCTCGGTGCACATGTCCTGCAGTTGGGGATCAGAACTCGCCCGAAACCCGGCTTTTTCCTTCACCTTCAATTCACTGCTAGAAGACAGCGTGCTCGACTTTTTCTTGATCGAGCCATCTGAAAAGAGAGAAGGCGTGAATGGAAAACTGGAGGCCCAACCAGAGACCGTTGCAACTTTCACAAGAGCTGCTGACCACAGCCAGCCCAACTTACCTTTGCTCGGATTAGCGGAACTGCTGTCGTAGCCTCCAAAAGTCTCTGCTCGCCGTGGCAACCCCGAGGACCCCAAGTTGTCTTCTGACTGCCAGTTTATGCTGCTAGGCTGAGTGGCAATCAAGTTCTGAAGGTTTTCAACTGGAAAGGTTAAAAGGTCATGCTGGTTATACAGGACTTGGAAAAACCCAAGCAGTCTGCGCTCACTCATTGGTCGGTCCCCCCCCCCCCCACCTCTTTCTAAATGCAGTGTCATTTGTGTGTATGAAAAGCAAACAAAGACACTATTTGCAAAAATTGGCCTCTGGCTTCTTTCTTGACTTGGTTCCTCCACCCACCTGAGATGTCTACGCTCCTCTGATTCTGGCAACCTGAGCATCACTGATTATAATCGCTCCACCATGGGCGGCCGTGTCTTCACTGCCGAGGCCCCGAGCTCTGGAATTCCCTCGCTAAACCTCTCCGCCCCTCGCTCCTCCTTTATGACACTCCTTAAAACCTGCCTCTTTGACCAAGCTTTTGGTCACCTGTCCTAATTTCTCCGTATGTGGCTCGGTGTACAATTTTGTTTGATATACACTCCTGTGAAACGCCTTGGGACCTTTTACGACATTACAGGCACTGTATAAATGCAAGAAGTTGTTGTTGATTTTGTTTGCCTCCTCTGGGAGTTAACATTACTGGTGTTTGGGGAGGGGGGGGGATGGTGTGCAAGGTTAAACCATCTAACGGAGGGACGGGGCGGGGCGGGGTATCACTGATGGGCCTCATGGTCTTTTCTTTTTATATATGTTTCCTGAAAGGCAGGCTGCAACTTGTGCAATGAATATATACAAGTGGACATGACTGGGAGAAGACATTCTCCTTTAGACCCTTGTGGCTTGTCGCTGGAACATAGGAACAGGAGTCGGCCATTCAGCCTCTCTTCCGCCATTCAGTTAGATCCTGGCTGACCTGAATCGGTCGGTCCTCAATCCACACCACACGTCGGATATTAGAGAGGGGTCATTTGAGATTGCACTGGTCTAAAGCCAGATCCTGGAGATGAGACCCTCAATATCCATCGTCATGAGCAGAGGGGAAGATTAAAAAAAAAAACATTTTTTTCCAGTTAAGACAATTTAAAACAAATTTCTGGGGGCTGTGCAGAAAATTAATAGGGCAACAGAGCAGAGAGGCACTTGCTTTGTCAATTTCATGGGCAAGATTTAAAAGGGACAGACGTTTCGACAGTGAGGTTTCCATCTTCCGCCACTCTTAAGTGTCCAAGATTTTATTTTTAAAAAACACGCAAGCCTTTGCAATGGCTCACAGGTAAATGCAGTGCTTGGGTGAGGTACAGATCAGAAAGAACCACAGTTAGGTGCAGTCAGCAGCAAGTTAGAAACATAGAAGATAGGAGCAGGAGTAGGCCATTCGGCCCCTCGAGCCTGCTCCGCCATTCAATGAGATCATGGCTGATCATCCAAACTCAGTACCCTGTCCCTGCTTTCTCCCCATATCCCTTGATCCCTTTAGCCTTAAGAAATATATCCAACTCCTTCTTGAATATATTTAATGAATTGGCCTCAACTGCCTTCTGTGGTAGAGAATTCCACAGGTTCACCACTCTCTGGGTGAAGAAATTCCTCCTCATCTCTGTCCTAAATGGCTTACCCTTATCCTTAGACTGTGACCCCTGGTTCTGGACTCCCCGACCATCGGGAACATCCTTCCTGCATCTAGTCTATCCAGTCCTGTCAGAATTTTATAAGTTTCAATGAGATCCCCTCTCATTCTTCTAAACTCCAGCAAGTACAAGCCCAATCGATCCAATCTCTCCTCATACATCATTCCTGCCATCCCAGGTATCAGCCTGGTGAAATTTCGCTGAACTCCTTCCATGGCAAGAACATCCTTCCTCATAAGGCGACCAAAACTGCACACTTAGCAGAACTTAGCCAGGGTGGCAGGAGGGGAGGGCAACAACTGGCCTCAGCGCACTGGGCTAAAAATGGGGCGGGGGCCACACAATGAGACCAGGGCTCCGTTTCAGTTGTGATGCCCCCCACAGTCAAACAGTCTGCTAACACCCACTGCCTTTAGAACAGAAGTGGAGAAAAGAGGGGTGGAGAAAATGAGGAATGGAGGGCTGCCATTTGACTGTTGGCCTTTATTATTCACATACGCTGGGTGAGGGGGTCTCTCTAGGAGACGCTTCATAGCCTTGTAACTGCATTAACCAAAGGATAGGGTTTTCATGGCACAGCCACCTTAAAATCACCAACCCCAGTCCCGCTGTTCGTTCCGGAGGCAGCACTCTAACTCACCTTCTTTCAGTACTGCAGTAAGGACGACATCTCCCCGCTGAGACTCCAAGGTGTCAGCTCGAAGAAACAAGCGCGGCCTTCCCGTGTCCAGATACCCATTGACTTCCGCTATTTCGCTGTAAATGTCCAACTTTTCATTCAGGGTCCGCCTGACCACGTCGTCTTTCACGCTCAGACTTTCTAGAAGTGGAACAGACGAGAACTCAGTGAGGAACTGTCACGCGATGCTGCCCGATCACTTCGCCGGGTTACATAACGGCGGGCATTGCCTGAATCCAAAACGTGACACACCCAAACTAACCGACTGCAACTCCCCAACCAGGCTGGGGTTAAAGGAACCACCTGGTCAATGGTCAGTATTTTTTTGGGTACGCAGCCCATTCAAATTTCCGCGCATGCGCATTTTTTCCTATTGTAAAACCAGCAAGCGGCCTGCGCAGCTCAACAGGAACACTGCGCCTGGTACAGCACTACGCCACACAGCCCAGGGTCAATCCCTGTGCCGAGATAGCTGATCCCAGGCGGCGAGCGGGAAAGGTGCTAACAATGCAACAGTGGCCCTGGGCTATAGAGGGGAAAGCTTCCACTCCCGAGCACTGTCCAGTGCCTCTCCCGTAGGAAATGCACAAACGCAGTCATCGTGCAAGGACAGGATTGTGTTCAGCTGTGATGCCCACCACAGTCAAATACCCGACCAACACACACTAAGCTCACAGAGCATGAGGCGAGGTGCTGCAGGCCTGCTGGTACCCGTGCACCTCCAGCATGGGCCAGCACCTACGATTTTGGGTGCCTGAAGTGGAAGATATTCCAAATCCCCGCACTAACAGACTTCACCTCAACGGGAGTAAAGGAGGAGGAAAAAAACAAATATTTTGCATCAGAGCCCCAGTGGCAGCTTCTCCGCGACATCATCTTACGTTGGAGCTCTTTGATTCGGGCTACTCTTGTCTCATCCTGTCGCCGTTCTTCCTCTTGCTCACCGAGGGCTGCTGCCTCTTCCACCGGGTACCTGAGGAAAAAAAAAAGTTGTTTAAGCCGCTGGCGTGAAGTCAGCAGGTCTCGTCTGCAGAGGCTACAGGCAGAGTTTCTCAAAAGATGGCAGTTTCTGCCTTGGTAAAGAAATTTTTAAAAAGGTAGACCCATTTATATCGCGCCTTTCACAGCCTCAGGACGTCCCAAAGACGATGAAGTACTTTTAGTGCAGCCACTGTTGTAATCGAGTAGATTGAACTTATACTCTTGGGAGTTTAGATGAGAGGTGATCTCATTGAAACATAAGATTCTGAGGGGGATTGACAGGGTAGATGCTGAGAGGTTGTTTCCCCTGGCTGGAGAGTCTAGAACCAGGGGTCACAGTCTCAGGATAAGGGGTCGGCCATTTAGGACTGAGATGAGGAGGAATTTCTTCACTCAGAGGGTTGTGAATCTTTGGAATTCTCTACCCCAGAGGGCTGTGGATGCTCAGTCGTTGAGTATATTCAAGGCTGAGATCGATAGATTTTTGGACTCTAGGGGAATCAAGGGATATGGAGATCGGGCAGGAAAGTGAAGTTGAGGTCAAAGATCAGCCATGATCTTATTGAATGGCAGAGCAGGCTCGAGGGGCCGTATGTTCTTTGTTCTTATGTAATGTAGGAAACGCGGCAGCCAATTTGCACACAGCAAGGTCCCACAAACAACAATGTGAGAATATCCAGATAATCTGTTTTAGTGATGTTGGTTGAGGGATAAAATATTGGCCAGGACCAATATATTGAGTGTTCGACACAGAGAGGGAGGATTTCAACAGTTACAGGGCCCAGATCCAGTGGGTGAATGAGGGGAGGGGGGAGCTATTCAAGGCAGCAACCCGAGCAAGTTAACAGTTCAAAGGCAGCTCTAAATTATGAATTAAAGTAAAATAAAAATAATGTTTTAAGACGTACTATTGTGTGTCAAGAGATTGGCGAGGTGGATTGGAAAGGGAGGCCCCCTGTGGGTTGGCACCAATGTTCCCTGTAAGCGAACAGCGCCCCAGGGAACCCGCGCAGCCGGCTTTTCAATACAAAAGCCGTGCATGTGGAGTGATCTGAATGGCCCGCACAGCCCCTTAAAGGGATCCTGCAGAGCTAAACAAAATTAGAGGGAACATTGGTTGGCACTGCTCGCCAATTAATGGAGTCACCAGAAAACACACAATGTTAGCACTTCAGATAGGAAGCAGAGTTTGCAGTGCCACGCTACCTGTCTATTGCATCCCGGATAACTGCCATCCAAGTGTTGCGTTCCTCCTTGGAGTTGGTGTGGATCTCGTACATCTCAGGGCCCTCGTCAGAGGCACTGATGAGGAACATTCCCTTCTCTTCATTGGCCACTTCCCGGACGATCAGCTTGTGCAGCGAGATGCCAGCTGGCTTCTGGTCCTGAGAAGTTGGGAGATGCGGAGACCAAGTTAGGGCGAGCGCAAAGTGACTCAAAACAGACAAGAAGCCGCCAGTAATGGAAACTTTAAAAGAAAAGAGAATAATTCTCTTTTCCTATAATCATATGCCACCCCCAGATTGTGCAGCAAGTAGTTGGCCTGCTTGCTCTCCACCACCACCGCCCTTGAGCAAGCCTCTGATGTGTGCCAGGATCGCCCTTGGTGACGCACCCTTAAGTGCGGCCATTTTAACTGCCCGCCCAGCTGGTTTCTGCCAAGCGGCCAAGGTTAAAATCGACCCTTTGCTATCGGGGCTTATCTAAGAGCAGGTGTATGGAGACGATACTGGAGGACTGTCAGTACCCATGGGCCCATACCCCAAGCATGACAGACTCCGCTCCTTCAAGGAGGAGAGGAAATACAGTACATTAGAAGAGCTGATGCCTTGCACCACCCACAGCATACGTCCTCAGTCTACAAGCAAACCGGTAGAGATAGTTCGGGCAATCGGCTGCCCTTGTGCCCACCCCCATCCTGCACTTACCACTGCAGCGAACGAGTATTTCTGGTCCTTTTCCTGAAGTAGCAGAATCACATCTGAGAAAACGAGGGCCAAAATATCTTGAGATGGAACAGAGAAATGGTTAATAAAATGTCGATTCCACCACCCCCCCCGCAAAAAAACCCCAGACAACTTGGTTTCTAATTCCCCAAATTTAGGACAGAAAAAGGCAGAAATTGTTCTGAGATTTCAACCTCTCCCCAGCCCTGGGGTCACGAGAGTCTCTTCCAACTTTCTCCTTGGCAAGTTGTATCCCACCCATGGATTACATGTGCCTCATTTTTAATTCCACTATGCAGTATTAGTCCCGTATTAAACTTCATTTGCCATTAATCAGCCCAGGTTTACACTCTGTTGAGCTCTCTTTGTAAGACCTTCGCTCCTTTTGCGAATCCATGATCCCCCCTTGCTTGCTGTTACCTGCCAAGTGTCAGCTCACTGAGTAAAGAGATTGCAGGTTCAAGCCGCACTATGAATATAACCATGTAACACAGGCTGGAACTAATACTGAGGGAGTGCAGCATTAGCAGAGGTACTGTCTTTCAGATGAGACCTTATACCCAGACCCCTGTATCCCTGTTCAGGTGGACGGGGAAAGGTCTCATCGCTCTGGTGATGTGGCCAATATTTATTCCCAAACAACCACCAAACACAGACTAGTTAATCATTAATCCTATTTTCTGTGTTTGGGACCTTGCTGTGCACAAAATGCCTACATAGCTGAGGATGGGAAAGCTGCTATATAAATGCAAGTTCTTTCTTTCTTACTTTAGAGACTAATTCCAGATCATTTATGTCCCAGCATGGTCTCCTGGTGATACCCTACTCAATATTTCTCCCCCTTATGACTACCTTCTGCTTCTTCCCTTTAATAACTTAATTACAGTTGAGGTCTCATCTCTGATACCCACCAAGCTTAGTTTGCAAAGAAGCCACTCATGCAGTACTTTATCAAAGGCCTTCTGGTAGTCTACATTTTCTGATTATTTAACACCAGCAATAAACTTGTAAAATAAACAAGTTAGCACTGGCATGAAAATACAGGAAACTCTCTGTTAACCGGCAAAATTCAGGAGTAGGTTCAGGTAAGTTTTACTTCACATTAGTGGCAGTTCCTGGATCTGTGGCTGTGTAACTGAGGTTCGTGCACTTGTTGCTAAGTAACAGGGAAGCCTGGATTTGTTGCTGTGTACGGGGCTCTCACACCTTTTATTATACCTCTCTGTAATCCGGACTTTTTGATAAACCGGCACCACGCCGGTCCCGTTGGTGCCGGACAATAAAGAGTTTCCTGTAATGCCAATTGGAAAATCTGGGCTACTACACAATATGGCTTCCAAACATCAATTTGTGACCTGTCATTTATTATTCTTCCAGTTTTTTTCTGGCTATTGATGTCATTAGTTTCCCGATTCTCGAGATCAAGAAAACGAGGCTGCAGTTACCAGGTCAGGTCCTGTCTCCCAAGTTGATTTGACTCTTGCCGCTCTTTGTCATATAGGCTGCCTATCCTGCAATGGACACATTTGACAGTCGGCTGCCTTTTAACAGAAGTTGCAAGTGGAAAGGGATTGCTACCTTTTAGCCGCCCAGATGCAGCCTTCCAGCAGACGACTCCTTCGTGCAAGAGTCTCCTCTTCACTCGCAACATGTCCGTTTTACGGAAGGTATCTCCATTCTTGAGCTTGGCGATCGACTTCTGATCCATCCGATTCGCAATTTCCTTCATACGCCGAGCTTTCTCACACAGGCTCACCTTCTCGTCCACCTCTGTTATCGTGTCCTTTATCAGAGCCAACGCCTTGGTCAGCTCTTCGTGATCCTCTGAGCCAGCTTGGGAAAGACACAGGAGCACACATGGGTTTGAAACACGGGCAGCACGGTGGCATAGTGGTTAGCACGGTTGCCTCACAGCGCCAGGGACCCGGGTTCAAATCCGGCCTCGGGTGACTGTGCAAACTCCACACAGACATTCTCCCCGTGTTTGCGTGGGTTTCCTCCGGGTGCTCCGGTTTCCTCCCACAGTCCAAAGATGTGCTGGTTAGGTTGATTGGCCATGATAAAAATTGGCCCTTCGTGTTAGGGGGGATTAAATACGTGGGGTTACGGGGATAGGGCTTGGGTGGGATGGCTGTCGGTGTAGGGACCGGGTGCTAGGGTTTGGATGATCAGCCATGATCTCGTTGAATGGCGGAGCAGGCTCAAAGGGCCGAATGGCCTACTCCTGCTCCTATCTTCTATGTTTCTATGATTCAAGACTGCAAGCCATCTGGAATCTCCATTTGATGGGATGGAGATTCCAGTTTCTTTACTTCTACCAGTGTTGCTCAGTAGCTCTTCAGTTTTGGGCCACAATCCCACCCAGTGTCCTGTCTGAGGAATGGTGCACCATTGTACCACAGAGCAATGCACTGGGTGTCTGTGCCTGCGATTCCCCCACACAGCGAGCTTCTGATTTCAATCATACCACAGAGGACAGACAGCCCTTGGGTGGAGACCGGGCACTTTCCCATAGGGAGAGGGGAAAAACACTGTAGGACCAACCTTCCCTCTTTTTTATGGGCTGTGCGGCCCATTCAAAATTCCGTGCACGCGCGGTTTTACCATTTAAAAGCCGGTGAGCCGGCTGCGCGAGGCCTCCAGAGCGCTGCGTGGCCGGGCAGCTTAAAGGTAACATTGTGTAGGACTCATAGTTCCATTTTAACGAGACCTTTTCACTCACGGCATGGAGGCTGGGATAACCCTGCCTCCTAAAGCCACTCCCTGTGGACCAGGAAAGGAGGGAATAGCACTGAATCCCAACTGGGTCAACGTCTCACAGCTGGACAGGCTGTGAATAGAGGCCCAGAGGCGCATGGAGCAGCAAGGATCCTGGAAAAGAATAAGTTAAGAGTAGGAAACAGTGCAGCGTGTCTCGATTTCAACACAACGCAGAGAGGAACAAGAGTCGAATAGGGGATTTGAAACCGAAGAGGAACAAGGGAGGAAAGCTCAATGAGTACTGACCGTAGTGGTGCCTATAAAATAGAGCGAGAGATAAGGAAGGTTGCGATGGAGAAAGAGGGTTTTGATTGTTGAAGTGTTTTACACAAACACGACAAGATCGAAATATCCCAGTTATACGAGTATCATCTCACCTTGCTCACTTTTCAAAACTTAAGAGTAAAACAATGCAGTCTCCTCTATAGAGGAGCGGAGCGATTGCTTCTACACCATCATACCTTCAGTATTCTGAATAATCCTCTCCACCAGGACAGGGTATTTAGTTATACGTTGAGTGACCAGTAAAAGGCACTCCTGCACTCCAAGACGCCGCACCACAGAGTAATGATTTAATTTCTGGAAAAGAAAAAAGGTGATAGTGAGACATGCCTTTTTAAAAAGGAATGTTTTTCCAGGGTAGGGTAACTGGATGGTGGAGTAGGTTAAACGCTCCTTGCTGCTGCTGGTGTCTCCTTGCACATTACACACCTTGATCAGGTTCTGGAACTTCTTGCTCTGCTGGTACAATTCTTTGTAATAATTCACTGCCTCGTTGTGACCACCGCAGAAGTTCCCATAATGCGTCTTCATTTCATCGCCACATTCACCTGAAAACTGAGGCAAAATACATTTGTAAACGCCCCCAAAAAATTACTTCACAAGATTACATCGTTAACAACTCTGCTGAACCCTGTTCCTTTTTTTTTTTTTAAAGTGTGAATTTGTCAAGGATTGACAGTGCTGGGGAATGGGACACTTTTCCCCTTTAGGGACTCAGTTAGGTACAGCACGGGTTAGATACAGGGTAAAGCTCCCTCTGTTTGTAGTGTACATTAATGATTTAGGTATGAATGTAGGGGGTATGATCAGTAAGTTCGCAGATGACACGAAAATTGGTGGAGTGGTAAATAGCGAGGAGGGAAGCCTCAGGCTACAGGACGATATAGACGGGTTGGTCAGAGGGGCAGAACAGTGGCAAATGGAATTTAACCCTGAAAAGTGTGAGGTGATGTATTTTGGGAGGACAAAAGGCAAGGGAATACACAATAAATGGTAGGACCCTAGGAAGGACAGAGGAACCTTGGTGTGCATGTACATAGATCCCTGAAGGCAGCAGGACAGGTAGTTAAGGTGGTTAAGAAGGCATATGGGATACTTATATTCTATGTCTCAGCTAATGAAGGCAAAAGTAGGGGAGGTTATGATGGAGCTGTACAAAATGCTAGTTAGGCCACAGGTGGATTACTGTGTGCAGTTCTGGTCGCCACACTATAGGAAGGATGTGATTGCTTTGGAGAGGGTGCAGAGGAGATTCACCAGGATGTTACCTGGGCTGGAGCGCTTCAGCTATGAAAAGAGACTGGACAGGCTGGGGTTGTTTTCCTTAGAGCAGAGAAGGCTGAGGGGGGACCTGATTGAGGTGTACAAAATTATGAGGGGCATAGATAGGGTAGATAGAAAGGAACTTTTCCCCTTAGTAGAGGGGTCAATAACCAGGGGGCATAGTTTCAAGGTAAGGGGCAGGAGGTTTAGAGGGGATTTGAGGAAAAACTTTTTCATCCAGAGGGTGGTTGGAGTCTGGAACTCACTGCCTGAAAGGGTGGTAGAGGCAGGAACCCTCACAACATTTAAGAAGCATTTAGATGAGCACTTGAAACGCCATAGCATACAAGGCTATGGACCAAGTGCTGGAAAATGGGATTAGAATAGACAGGGCTTGATGGCCAGTGCGGACACAATGGGCCGAAGGGCCTCTTTCTGTGCTGTATAACTATGACTCTACACTGTCCCATCAAACACTCCCATGACAGGTACAGCATGGGTTAGATACAGAGTAAAGCTCCCTCTACACTGTCCCAGCAAACCTTCTCAGGTAAGGTACAATACAAATTTGATATAGAGCAAGGCTCCCTCTACGCTGTCCCAACAATGCGACTGAGCTACGAACCTCATAAATGCACCCTCTACTGCATCAGCCATCGTGGGGCCTTTCGCAAGCGAGAATGAAGATTTAGTGCAAAAATTAAGAGTCAGTTTTGTGCTCTGGGTCCATCTTCACAAGGAACTAGACCGAGACTGTCCAAAACTCGTTCTGTGCGAGACCTGTTACTTTAAAAACGTGATCAAACCAACAAGAGGCATGAAGCCAAAACTCGAGCAGTGATGCAGTTTATATTTGCGATTTGACCAGTTAAAGGCCCTTTGGTAAGTTTTCTCCCAGGCGCCAGTGTGTTTTTGTACCAATGGCATCCTTCACAGATTGACAACGACAGAATTCGCGCACACAACTCCGTACACAGCAAGCTCCCAATGCAGCACCGGGAGGGTCTAAGACAATCCTGAGAGGGCGAGTACGTGCACGTCAGTGAGGACAGGGTTGGGTTCACTGACCATTTCCCCAGCTCCCCCATTAAACGAGCCTGTCAACCTTCACTGCGAGTCGAGGCTCACACAGGAACATCCCCCAGTGCTGATTATTACTATAAATGTCATGTGGCAGGAAATTCTTAAAGGTTTGGTTCCTGCCATAGTGTTCGGCAACAATATTGGGCCAAATGTCCCCATTTGCCCTCAGTGTAAAGCTGAACCTGCAAGAGGATTTGAGTACAGGAGCAAGGATGTCTTACTACAGTTATACAGGGCCTTGGTGAGGCCACACCTGGAGTACTGCCTGCAGTTTTGGTCTCCTTACCTAAGAAAAGGATATATTTGCCATAGAGGGAGTGCAATGAAGGTTCACCAGACTGATTCCTGGGATGGCAGGACTGTCGTATGAGGAGAGATTGGGTCGACTAGGCCTGTATTCACTAGAGTTTAGAAGGAGGAGAGGGGATCTCATTGAAACGTATAAAATTCTGACAGGGCTAGACAGACTGGATGCAGGGAGGATGTTTCCCCTGGCTTTGGGGGGGGGGGGGGGGGGGTCTAGAACAAGGGGATCACACTCAGGAGTGAACTCACCCATACTCCTGTTCCTGTCTTCCCTCGAGAGTGAAGAAATTTCTCATCTCAGTCCTCTCGCTATGAAGGCCAACATACCATTTGCCTTCTTAACCGCCTGCTGCACCTGCATGCTTACCTTCAGTGACTGGTGCACAAGGACACCCAGGTATCGTCGCACTTCCCCTTCTCCCAATCTATTGCCGTTCAGATAATAATCTGCCTTCCTGTTTTTGCCACCAAAGTGGATAACCTCGCATTTATCCACATTATACTGCATCTGCCCAATCACCCAACCTGTCCAAATCATCCTGGAGTTTCTCGGCATCCTCCTCACAGCACACACGCCCACCCAGCTTTGTGTCGTCTGCAAACTTGGGTTGAATGGCGGAGCAGGCTCGAAGGGCCGAATGGCCTACTCCAGCTCCTATTTTTCTATGTTTCTAACTGATCCAGCACTGATACTCAACCATACCATTCAGCAACTGTGCTATACATAACTTTCCTCTACAGCTGCAGTGAGCAGAGTAGCTGCCCAACTAACCTTAAAATACTTTTATTACTCAATAAAAGATACTGGTGTATTAATACTGAATAGTGCCAGGGGATTCTTTGCTTGGTTTTATTAACTCTCTTCACCCACCCCATTTTTCTCCTCTCCTGAAGGCACTGCCTCACACTGGGGTACAGTTCTACAGGGACTAGCAGTTCTCTGGTGCCTTGCTCAAGTGGCTCACTACCTGTGAGCCTAGAGTGTGACTATCAGCAGGTTATTGAACCATGGGGAAGGGTGTGTTATCAGGGTCCCACACTGTGGCAAGGGTCAATGGATAGTGATCAGGAGTGTGAAGTCTTGCTGATATTTTCTCTTCCTAACCCAGGGCTTCCCAAAGCACTTTACAACCAATGATGTTTGAGCTCCCTTAGCAGAGAGGTCATAGATTTAAAGTCATTAGTAGAAGGATTAGAGGGGAGTTGAGGAGAACTTTTTCCCCCCCAGAGGGTGGTGGGGGTCTGGAACTCACTGCCTGAAAGGGTGGTAGAGGCAGAAACACTCACCACATTTAAACAGTACTTGGATATGCACTTGAAGTGCCGTAACCTTCAAGGCTACGGACCAAGAGCTGGAAAGCTCTTTTTCAGCTGGCACAGACACGATGGGTCGAATAGCTGCCTTCTGTGCTGTAAATTTGTATGATTCTATGATATGAAGTGTAGTCACTGTTGTAATGTCGAGACCAATCGTAGCACCCATACCATTTGAGACGAGTTAACGTGGCACAGATCAGTGGACTAAATGTTTTCAATTAAGTTATGATTTACTGACCGCATCGTGGAAGACAGGCAAACGAGCAGCTGCCCAACACCATGCAGCAGGTGGTTTCGGTCTCCACGACCACACCCATGACCGGAAATAAAATGGCAGAAATTTACAGAGCCAAAAAGTTTGTCCCATTTACAGAAATGCATCAGACAGGTAGACGTGTGCACTCTGAATACCAGAAAATTATAACTTCCTGTGGGAGTGTCAAAAAGTGTGTAAGTCGGAGTTGTACAAACAGACCCAATAATGGTGCACTTCACTGTGGCATGGAGGGGATTTAATGTTTTCTGCGACAGGAGCGAGGTCGTGCCAGGCTTCCTTTACAAGGCACTACATTTATATCACGGGACAATGATACCACCGAGAACTGCTCCAGTTTAGTTGCTGTTTATAACGTCAAGAGTATCTTGCTAAAAAGTTACCTGCCCCGAAATCATTCCCAGTTCCCACTGTCCTCGGTACAAAGCAATTGGAGCACCAGAGAGATTAAGGTCCTTTATTCATTCACAGACACCCATCATAGTATCAACCCCAGTGAGGTACAGTTCCAAAAGCATCAGCCCTCTAGCGCTTCGCCCATTCTTTATGAGAGAGTCTGGACAGTAACTCTTGGCAGGCTATTCAACCATGGGAGACATGATTGCTGATGTCCACACCAATGTCCTCTCTAAGCTGCGTGACCACGCAGCGCCCCAGGGGCCCCGCGTATTAAATTGAAAAAAAAACACGCATGCGCGGACTTTTGAATGGGCTGCACGGTCCAAAAAAATGACAGGGAACATTGGTCCACACGTGCTGAATTAACGGGAGAATTCACGGGTGAGCGATTGGAATCAAACAATTTCTGCCCCCTCTGGTCCAGGGCCGCTGGGGCCAACAGTAACACTTTCTTTCAGCCTCCCTCAGTTGAGCGCAGACTGAACCAAGGTCCCGCCTTTGCCCCCTACCTGTTGTGTGAGGATATCTCCAATTCTCCGGATGAGGTAATTCCGCTCGCTCCCTTCCTCCAAGGACTCTTTCTGTCGCTCCTTCAGCCGGGAGAAGAAGAGTCTGTGGATTTCCAGCAGCTGTTGCAGGCTGGGAAAGATTCGGCTGACGATGTGCCTGTCGGCGAACTGAAGCTCCTCCTTCATTCCACGACAGTACACGTGCAGCATGATTTTCAGAGTTCGGATGTGGTGCATCTCTGTCTGCATTAGCTCTGTGGAACAGATTTATTTTTTTACAAAGAGGCACGTTAGAAGGAGGGCAAGTGATTTAGCATAAATCATCATGGGGCAGTCGTGGGACAAATGTCAAAAATCGGGGAGAGCTGCGTGGTGCTTTTTATTCCTGTTGCGGTCAAGCTCCAGTTTCTCCCCTCGCTGGCACTTTCATTTTATTCAGCACTGGGTTTTAAAGTGCCTCCTGTTCTTTCTCTCTCTTTGCCCATCTAACCTTGCTCATACAGTCAAGAGGCACTGAGCTCTGCTCCACTCTCCCAGTGCTGTTTAAAGGTAGAGTCCACAAGAGAAAAGGAAGGCTTGCATTTATGTAGGGTCATTCATGACCTCAGGACGTCCCAAAGCGCTTTACAGCCAATGAAGTACTTTTGAAGTGTAGTCACTGTTGTAATGTAGGAAACGTGGCAGACAATTTGCGCACAGCAAGCTCCCACAAAGAGCAATGTGATAATGACCAGATCATCTGTTTTAGTGATGCTGATTGAGGGATAAATATTGGGCCAGGGCACTGGGGAGAACTCCCCTGCTGCTCTTTGAAATAGTGCCGTGGGATCTTTTACATCCACTTGAGAGAGCAGACGGGGCCTCGGTTTAACGTCTCATCCGAAAGACAGCACCTCCGACACTCCCTCAGTACTGCACTGGGAGTGTCAGCCTAGATTTTTGTGCTCAAGTCTCTGGGGCTTGAATCCACAACCTTCTGACTCAGAGGTGAGAGTGCCACCCACTGAGCCACAGGTGACACGAGCGAGAACCTCCAGTGAGTGGAGTGGAATAGAGTGCGTGTTCAATCTGTAGGTGGAGCCGCTACTGTAACTGTGCAGAAGCTGCGCTGTCGGGTCAAAGTTTTGCGTACTGCGACGCATCACATGCGTTAGTTCAAAGTCACAGCGCTGCTGCTGGATCATTAAAGTGCACTATAGCCAGTGTGGAACTGAACCGTGCACACGTGGTGGACCCAGGGCAGTTCCTGGTCTGTGCGGAGTTGGCTGATCACAGCTGGGGAAGGGGGTCGGGCGGCGGAGGGGCAACAAAGGTGCTGGAATTTGGCTTTGAGCAGGGAGAGGAGAAAAGTCAGCCAACGTATCCATTCCGGATCCCTGTCTAGTGACTCCTGCTGGAAAAGGCATGCGAACATAGGACCAGGAGGAGGCCATTCAGCCCCTGTAGCCTGTTCAGGCAGTCAGATCACAGCTGATCTGCGACCTAACTCCATATACAAGCCTTTGGCCTATATCCCTTAATACCTCTGGTTAACAAAAAGCTATCAATCGCCGATTTAAAATTTACAATTGATCCAGCATCAATTGCCGTTTGCAGAAGAGAGTTCCAAACTTCTACCACCCTTTGTGTGTAGAAGCGTTTCCTAATTTCACTCCTGAAAGGTCTGGCTCTAATTTTTAGACAATGCCCCCTAGTCCTAGAATCCCCAACCAGCGGAAATAGTTTCTCAGTTTCTCTCGATCTACCCTGTTAGTTACCCTTAATATCTTGAAAAACTTAGATCAAGTCGCCCCTTAACCTTATAAATTCCAGGGTTTATAACCCTAGTTTGTGTAATCCTCGTAATTTAACCCTTGGAGTCCGGGTATCATTCTGGTAAACCTACGCTGCTGCGCTCCCTCCAAGGCCAATATATCCTTCCTAAGGTGTGGTGCCCAGAACTGTTCTCAGTGCTCCAGGTGTGGTCTAACCAGGGTTTTGTACAGCTGCAGCATAACTTCTACCCCCGAGTATTCTAGTCCTTTCGATATAAAGGCCAGCATCCCATTAGCCTGGATACAGACATCGGGCAAGGACAGGGTCAAGCTCAGCTGCGATAACCTTGGTTATGAAATTGCGTGTGAACACTGCCCAAGCTCACACAGGAAGGACGGCCAGGTGTTTGAAGGCGAGGTGCTTGGTATCTGTAGAACTGTATTGCAGCAAGAGCCAGCGCCTTCAGGAGAGGGGGAGAAAACCGGGGCAAAAACACGATCATCAGCTGGGGTGAAAATCTCTACATGGCGGGGTGAATTTTTTTTTTTTTTTTTTTTTTTTTTTTAAATAAATGAAAGCCCGCACCCAGCCGCGGCTGCCAGAGACGGAAATCTCACGGAGTCCCGATCAGTGCCCAGACTAATAATTTCAATCGACTGTAAACCATGTGCGTGCGTGAAATCCTGATATGTGCACCAGGTGGGAGAGGCTCCACGCTGGGAGCGAGCGATTGTTAATCTTACGCTCGTGTTAAAAAGGCGGCCCCATGCCGGGTGTGTTACCGCAACTCGCCAATTCACTGTGACCCGTAGAAACGAGGCACACTGGCCTCCTCGCTGGATTCGCAGCACGCTCCGAAACTCTCTGAATAACAAGGCTGACTGCCGGACAGAGCGCGCAGACTAACGGGGCGGTGAACCGCTCACTTTTCTTACCATAAATCACATCCTGCCTTTTGCTGACTTCTTTGCTCTGTTTCTTTGCATATGCCTGGTCCACTGCAAGACTCCATGATTCAGCCTCAAGGTCCTGGCTGTCTGCCTCCAGCTCCGCCTTGAGAGAGGCATAAATGGTGTCTGAACCACGAGAGGGGGAAAAAATAGGTTAGCCACAATTTGTTTGCTTCTCTTCCCCTCAGAACCATTTCATGGAGAATGTGCAGCCTCCTGGTCTCAGCTGATGCTCTGTAACCAGTTACTAGAGCCCAAACCCCCCCCCCCCCACCGGCCCCAAGTCCACGCCTCCCCCCATCACCCAAGTCGTCTCCTCCCCCCCCATAGGCCCCAAGTCCATCCGAGACCCTCCCCCCCACACCTCCCTCAGCCACTGGGCCCCACCCAAGTCTTTTCCACCCCCACCACCCCACCCGAATCTCTCTCCTCCCCCCCCCCCCCAGCCACTTGACCCAGAGTCCCACCCAGCCCAGCCATCAAGCCCCAACTCCCCAACCCACTGGAGTCAACAATGCTCGTCCTCTGCAGATCCTTCAACGGCCTCACTCAAGCCTCTCTCTGCCCCGTTCTCGTCCTGATTTTTTTTTTTTTTTTGGAGGCTCTGTCCCCGATACGGAATCTCACCCGATGGGAACGCGGGTGGCACGAAGTTATATCTCTTTCTCCAGCCCGTGCGCGCTCCATGGCAGGAGCAGCCTTACACAACAGTCGCTGTACTGAACAGGTGGGATGCCCCAAACGCTCCCTCATCGGCACAGCGTTCAGCACGTCCCCTCACCTTCCGCCACAAGGGACTCCGCGGACGACGAAACCAGACTCTGGGATTCCTCGGCCCACGCTTTACCTCTTGGGATTCCGTTCTCCACTTCTTGCTCCATCTCCCCTGCAGTTACTCTAGACCATAAAACACAAGCATTAGAACTCGACAGGCAAGGGGCCAGGTGGCACAGCGGGCTACAGTACAAACTCTGTTCACCACTGGAACCAAATCAAGACTGAAGGTCTTGTCTGCTGGCTAAAAGGGCCTGGATGAAATTTGTTTGTGTAGTCTCAATCCAGTGCCTAATTATTGAGTTATATTTTCGATGCAGATTTTACTGTTGTATCCTTGTTATTTTGGCATCGCTAATTTGCCTCACTTTTCTGCCTATTCTGTAGCCAATACTAAATGGATCAGATTAGATTCCAACCTGTGACTCACTCCCGGGTATGTTATTCTCGGTGGGGTGGATTTAAGGAATTTAGCCGGTATCACTGTGTGGCCCGTGGTAGAGGCTTTGCAGGACATGTGAATTGATTTGAGATTTGGTGCAGAGGCCATGACCGGTGCTAAACGTTTCAACCGTGAGGTTATAGTTCCCAAATCTACAGGAGCATCTTAATAAATTGGATACAATGCATTTCCGAATACCTGGGGCGTCACCAGTGAACTGATGAGTATTTTCCAACAGTGTATTAAGTCGTACTAACCCGTGATTGGTGATGCTGTTAGCACTGGTTGAAGACGGTTGGGAAGGTCGCCTTGGTGGAATGGTCATGCCGATATTCTGTACAGCGCCGGGCGTGCCATCCGCGACCACTCGTGACTGCTCCTTCACCGAAGACGCTGCACCAAAGAGTGTTAGACGTCAGAAAGCACGTCCAGCCCTGCCCCTTCTCTGCCCCGCGCCTCCAGCCTTGCCCCTTCTCTGCACCACCTATTCACGCACCAGATTAGAGCAGGCACCATTCTGCAGATCGATGCTTCGTTTTTGAACACTCACCCGTGAATGGGGAAAGGTGGAAATTAAAAACTGGCCGTGTTGCATTGTCTCGGTTAGAAACTAGTTACCCTCTTCCTTCCCCTCCCCCAAAGAGCGTTTTCCCAGGGCATAGACTCACATTTACACAGCGACTTAACAGATCTCTCACAAACATCTCAAAGTGCTCCATACACAAAGATAACCTAATCTAGGCTGTGCTGGAAGTGCTATGCTTTAGATAAGACATTAAACTGAAGCCTCATCTGCCTGTTTCAGTGGCTTTGGTGAACATTAAAGATCCCAGGGCTTTATTCAAAGAGGAACAGGGTCTGGGTCGGTTTAAAACCATCATTCCAACAGGATCAAGCTTGGCTGTGAAACCAGTGATGGCAGAACAGCCCGCTGACACTCACCGTCTGCGTTCCACATTAAGAATGGCCACTTAGGTTAGAGGGCAAAAGGCACTTATGGAACTGTACCTCAGCAAGAAGCAGTACCTTCAGGAGGGGGTGGTGGGGGTGGCAGGAGAACAATTTGGGGGGGGGGGGGGGGGGCAGGGGAGAAACCCTCTGGGACTTGGTTTCAAATCCAGCCTTGGGATGGAAGGGTCCTCTGGTCTGTTGACTGCAGGGGTCTTATACGAATTTGGTCAGTCTCAGCCCAGTTCCTAGTGGGCATGGTTCCACGGCACAAAGCGAAGTCTAATTTGGCACTAATCAACAATCTCGCTCAGAGGCCGCAGGATGGCTCTTGTGGGAAATGGTAAAATACCACACAGATGCAGTAAGGGCGTGCTCTTCTACAGTGAGGGGATTGGCAGAAAAACCAAAGGCAAAATGAGGAAGAACTTTTTTTTTAATGCAGCGAGTGGTTAGGATCTGGAATGCACTGCCTGAAAGGGTGGTGGAGGCAGACTCAATCGTGGCTTTCAAAAGGGAATTGGATAAGAACCTGAAGGAAATAAATGTGTAGGGCTACGGGGAAAGAGCGGGACTAGCTGAAGTGCTCTTGCAGCTGAAGTGCTCGACGGGCCGAATGGCCTCCTTCTGTGCTGTATCCATTCTATGATTCTAGTAGGGGCTCAGTCACATTGCGTGGACAGATGGAAGGGAGCTTTACTCTGCATCTAAACCCACGCCTGCAAGTGCTCGATGCCCCGACTGGGTGCCTGGAATTGGAGAGAGTAAACATCCTCACCTTGTCCGGCAAAAAAAATCCTTCCTTACTGTTTGATCCATTAATCACACGGGGCAGCACAACCTGAGGCTGTCTCGAGTCGTGATGTAATGAGCTCCTTTAATCTGCGCTGCTTGACAGCTGTTAGGCTGCAACCCCAGCTCCATTAATATTGCAGCCTCCATGACAACTTAAAAGAGCAAAGTGACCTGGATAGTACAATCTGAACTCCGAGGAGCTCAAGTGAGGCACAAAATACCACAACCAGTCACATTTGGGCAATTTCAGAAACTCAACCTTAAATCAGCCAATGTTCACAATTCAGGACAAAACACAGGATCAGTCGACTAACATTTAACAACACCGGTCTACAACAAAGGCACTCTTCCTGTAAATTAGCCCGCCTCAGCTGTACATCCTTCATTTTAATATACTGCACGTCAAAATCTATAAAGCACTGGGACATGGGAACAGGAGGAGGCCATTCAGCCCCTCAAGGCTGTTCTGCCATTCAATGAGATCATGGCTGATCTGCGACCTAACTCCATATACCCGCCTTTGGCCCATATTCCTTAATACCTTTGGTTAACAGAAAGCTATCAATCTCCGATTTAAAATTTACAATTGATCTAGCATCAATTGCCGTTTGCGGAAGAGTTCCACACTTTTACCACCGTGTGTGTTGAAGTATTTCCTAATTTCACTCCTGAAAGGTCTGGCTCTAATTTTTAGACTCTGCCCCCTAGATCTAGAATCCCCCATCAGCGGAAATAGTTTCTCTCTATCTACCCTCTCTGTTCCCCTTAATATCTTGAAAACTTCGATCAGATCACCTGTTAACCTTTTAAATTCTAGGGACTACAACCTTAGTTTGTGTAATCTCTCCTCGTAACTTAACCCTTGGAGTCCAGGTATCATTCTAGTAAACCTGCGCTGCACTCCCTCCGAGGCCAATATATCCTTCCTAAGGTGTGGTGCCCAGAACTGCTCACAGTGCTCCAGGTGTGGTCTAACCAGGGTTTCGTACAGCTGCAGCATAACTTCTACCCCCTTGTACTCTAGTCCTCTCGATATAAAGGCCAGCATCCCATTAGCCTTTTTGATTATTTTCTGTACCTGTTCATGACATTCTAATGATCTATGTAGCTGGACCCCTAAGTCTCTTTGGACCTCCACTGTTTTTAGCCTTTCGCTATTTAGAAGGTACCCTGTTCTACACTATTTAGGTCCAAGTGGATGACTTCACATTCGCCTACATTGAAATCCATTTGCCACAGATTTGCCCATTCAGTTCATGTGTCGATATCCCTTTTTAATGTTATGCTTCTATCTACACTGCCTACAGTTCCACCTATCTTTGTCTCACTGGCAAATTTGGATATATGACTTTCTAAGCCATCATTTAAGTCGTTAATAAATTGTGAATAGTTGAGGCCCCCAACACAGATCCCTGCAGGACACCTCCTGCCAATTTGAGTACCTACCCATTATCCCTACTGCCTGCCTCCTGCTGCTCAGCCAATTTCCTAATCAGGTCAATAATTTGCCCTCAATTCCATAGTTAACAGTCTCTATGTGGGACTTTATCAAATGCCTTTTGGAAGTCCACATAAATAACATCCATAGACATTCCCCTGTCCACTACTTTAGTCACCTTTTCAAAAAATTCAATCAGGTTTGTCAGGCATGACAAGCAGTGCGACATTTAGACAGGAAAGGTGCTGTACAAATCCAAACATAATTCCAAACTCAAGCTCGACACCATCCAGGACAAAGCAGCCCGCTTGATTGCCATCATATCCACCACCTTAAACATTCACTCCCTCCAGCACTGGCGCACCGTGGCTGCAGTGTGTACCATCTACAAGAAGCACTGCAGCAACTCGCCAAGGCTTCTTCGGCAGCACCTCCCAAACCCGCTGCTCCACCAACAACTTGTATTTACATAGCACCTTTAGCACCACCTAGAAGGACAAGGGCAGCAGGAGCATGGGAACACCACCACCTCCAAGTTCCCCTCCAAGTCACACACCATCCTGACTTGGAAATATATCACCGATCCTTCATCGTCGCTGGGTCAAAATCCTGGCACTCCCTCCCTAACAGCACTGTGGGAGTACCTTCACCACACGGACTGCGGCGGTTCAAGGCGGCGGCTCACCATCACTTTAACAACAACAACTTTTATTTATATAGCACCTTTAACGTAGTAAAACGTCCCAAGGCGCTTCACAGGAGTATCAAAAGACAAAAAATTTGACATCGGCAAGGGCAATAAATGCTGGCCTTGCCAGGGACATCCACATCCCATAAATGTATTAGTGGCTGTCCCATGGCATTGCCCACAGAGATTCAGGATGAAGTGATTTCCCCTCCAAGTGACTAGTGGGGTACCGCAAGGATCGGTCCTAGGACCCCAGCTGTTCACAATATATATTAATGATCTGGACGAGGGAATTGGATGTAATATCTCCAAATTTGCAGATGACACAAAGCTGGGTGGGAGGATATGCTGGGAGGAGGATGTCGTGAAACTCCAGCACGATTTGGACATGTTGGGTGATTGGGCAGAAACTTAGCAAATGCACTATAATGTGGATAAATGTGAGGTTATCCACTTTGGTGGCAAAAACAGGAAGGCAGATTATTATTTGAATGGCAATAGGATATTAAGGGATATGGGGATCGGGCAGGAAAGTGGAGTTGAGGCTGAAGATCAGCCACCATCTTACTGAATGGCGGAGCAGGCTCGAGCGGCCTACTCCTGCTCCGATTTCTTGTTCTAATGACGAGGTCTTTAAAATAGTGAAAGGATTAGACTTGTTTCAAGTGGATAGGCTATTTGAGAAGTAGATAGGTCAGGGAGGACTAGGGGACATGATCAGTTAGATAGACATAGAACTAAGTTTGATGTCAGGAAACACCTCTCAACAGAGCGTCACGACCTCTGGAAGAAGTTGCCTGCACATAGTGAGCGCGGATTGGCTGCCAGCTTGACGGGTTCAAGTGTGGCTGATATAACTGCACATAGAAAATAGATGGGTACTACAGGGATGTCACTGTGGCCTCCTGGAACTTGCTAGATGGCCTTCGGGGGCCG
This sequence comes from Somniosus microcephalus, assembly GCF_052327205.1. NCBI lineage: Eukaryota > Metazoa > Chordata > Chondrichthyes > Squaliformes > Somniosidae > Somniosus > Somniosus microcephalus. The sequence goes on from NC_140999.1 coordinate 8,969,833, forward strand.
GAGAAGAATTTCCTGGAGTTTTTTTTCCTTAAATAGTCTAAGTTTGTTTGCAGCTCCAGAAGATTGTGTGGCTGTGTGGGGAGAGGGGCGGATAGTGTGTGGAAGTTACCCCGTGCTGGTGTAGGACAAGCTCGATGGACCAGCTGCTCTTCACCAGTCCTTTTTCGTATGCTCACACAAGATGTGGGGAGAACAGGAGGGAGATTAACAACCGTCTCCCTCATTACACCAACATAAAACGATAAAGAACTCACTGTGCCGGCTTATGCTCTGCGGACTTCCAGTATACTTCTGCTGGGGATCCTTCTGCTGTGGAAGCAAGGAATACATTGTCATCTGTATAATGCATCAATTTCCATACTGGGTCCCAAGACCCTGGAGTCAGCTGGGTCATTAGATATCTGTACTTGTTAACTTTCTAGTACATTATTCCTGTTACTGTAGACTAGTAAATGCTTTTTGTAACTATAGCATGGTTTTTCTATGGGTATCTGTGTCAGTCGTGGCTCAGTGGGTAGCACACTCGCCTTGGAGTCAGAAGGTTGCGGGTTCAAGTCCCACTCCAGGAACTTGAACACAAAAATCTATGCTGACACTCCCAGTGCAGTACTGAGGGAGTGCTGCACTGTCGGAGGTGCCGTCTTTCAGATGAGCCGTTAAACCGAGGCCCCATCTGCCCTCTCAGGTGGACGTAAAAGATCCCACGGCACTATTTCGAAGAGGAGCAGGGGAGTTCTCCCCGGTGTCCTGGGGCCAATATTTATCCCTCAATCAACATCACTATAACAGGTTATCTGGTCATTATCACATTGCTGTTTGTGGGAGCTTGCTGTGCCACGTTTCCTACATTACAACAGTGACTACACTTCAAAAAGTACTTCATTGGCTGTTAAGCGCTTTGGGATGTCTGGTGGTCGCGAAAGGCGCTATATAAATGCAAGTCTGTATCTGGAAGCTAGAACACAGGTACCTGGGAGTGTGTCAACATTTACTGGGAATCTCTAGGAGTGTCCCCCACATAGAAAAGTTTGAAACCATGGTCAAGAGAAGTTTTCATGAAGGATTTTCATAGAATGAATAATGACAGAGTGATCTCCTGGAAGAATTTCGATCGCCTAGATGGGTCGGAGAGGAATTTCCCAGATTTTTTTCTCCCAAATTGGCCATTGGGTCTTTATCTGGTTTTTCGCCTCTCCCGGGAGATCACATGGGTTCGGGTGGATGCAGAGTGATAGAAGATTTGAGGTTAGGATCAGATCAGCCATGATCTTATTGAATGGTGGAGCAGGCTCGAGGGGCCGATTGGCCTACTCCTGCTCCTATTTCTTATGTTCTTATGTTCTTAAAAGACTATTTCCTGTTTTGGGGGAAATAGTGATGAAGGGTCATAAATTTATTATCGTGAAGAGAGCGAGGAGAGTATTTAGGAGAAATGTCTTTATGCAGAGAGTTGTTGGGAGCACGGAATACTTTGCTGCAGGTAGTAGTTGAGGCAGAGGCCATTGTATTTTTTTTTAAAAAAGGAAATATTTGAGGCAGAAGACGCAGGAGTACGAGGAGAGAGTGGGGCAGCGAGGCTAGTTTCAGATTGCTCTAGCAAAGAGTTGGCACAGGTACAATGGGTCAAATGGCGGCCTCCTGGGTGTAAACTGCTATGACTGACTGACGAGGTGAGGGAATGCACAAAGACGACAGCAGTGCTGGGACCCTTGCACTTTGAAACATTCCGCACTGCAATAATTTCTGTGGGTCCCATGGGTCTATAAATATCCACACTTCATCAGAGCACAGCAAAGTAAATTTAGAGAACCACTTTACAGTTGGTAGCTCCACCCAACTGTTATCTTACCCTGAAAGACTGCAGTATATGCAGCTGTGTGCACACAGAACACTGTGACCACAGGGACGGGCAGCAATTAATGCTGCATTCAGTTGCAAATGCCTCAGGTTCAATTCCAGATCTGCACTTGAGGTAGCTAATCCAAGGCCGGGGGGGGGGGGGGGAAAAGGAGGGGCTACAAATGGTTTCAGTATTTCAGTGCCCCCTGGTCTAGGCAAGGAAGGTAGAGGGAGGAAATAAAATCAACCACGGATCTTGCAACTGAGCACTACTTGACGGGCCAGACATCAGCTAAGAAACGGTGTTGATTGTGATGCACACCACAGTGGAATAGCGCAGACTTCTGGCTAGGCTGATGCATGAAGACTGACCAATTTGACTAGGTACCGGGGAGACTCTTCCTCGTCAACACCCCCCACCACCACCCCAACCTCCGCTTACCTTGAGTCAGCCCCAGGACAGAAGGTAAGTTTGAAAAAGTGTAAATCAAACCCTCCTGCTCTCCTAGAAGTTGTAAATGATGTGTTTCGCTTCAAGATACTTGTCCAATTTGACCTTGAAGATTTAAACTACTTCCCTCCCCCCCCTTTCCCCATACAGTTTTCTTTAGTAAGCTGTTCCAAAAACCCACCACCCTCTCAAGTGATATCCTGCAAGACCAAGGGGATTAAAGTCTCCTTTCCCTGCTAGCTCTAGAGAGCGTCCTGAACAAAATTAATTTAGGCCAGTCTCAATCCATTTCTTACTGGATTTCAGCCCACACCACAAGCCTCCCCAGAAGTCTGCACCAGTTGGCAGACTCACAGAGAAAGGCTTGCGCGGGAGAGGAACGTTATCACACTGCTGGAGGTGGGACTGCTACACTGGAGTTTAAAAAACAAAAATTATTCGCGGAATGTGGGCGTCGCTGGCAAGGCCGGCATTTACTGCCCGTCCCCAATTGCCCTCGAGGTGGTGGTGGTGAGCCGCCTTCTTGAACCGCTGCAGTCCGTGTGGTGAAGGTACTCCCACAGTGTTGTTAGGGAGGGAGTTCCAGGATTGTGACCCAGTGACGATGAAGTATCGGCGATATATTTCCAAGTCAGGGTGGTGTGTGACTTGGAGGGGAACTTGCAGTTGGTGGTGTTCCCGTGCGCCTGCTGCCCTTGTCCTAGCTGGTAGAGATCGCGGGTTTGGGAGAGTAGGGATAAGGCGTGGCAATGGGAGCTTTACTCCGCATCGAATCCATGGCAGCTTCTGACCTGGGAGTGCTTGATCCCATCCTGATGAGCATCACAAAGGTGATCCAGTGGGATTGGCTGGAGCTGGGTGAGAGCTCCCCTGCACTGTGGAAACCACTTCCAATCTCTCAGCACTATGTCGAGCATTTAATCTTTTGAACATTAACAGACTTAATCTAAAGCAGCAGCTGTGTGTGTCTCTGTGGGTGTGTACGTTTATCTGTGTATTTAAGTACAGCAAGTGGCAGCACGGTGGCATAGTGGTTAGCACTGTTGCCTCACAGCGCCAGGGACCCGGGTTCAAATCCGGCCTCGGGTGACTGTCTGTGTGGAGTTTGCACATTCTCCCCGTGTTTGCGTGGGTTTCCTCCGGGTGCTCCGGTTTCCTCCCACAGTCCAAAGATGTGCGGGTTAGGTTGATTGGCCATGATAAAAAATTGACCCTTAGTGTTAGGGGGGATTAAATACGCGGGGTTACGGGGATAGGGCTTGAGTGGGATGGCTGTCGGTGTAGGGACCGGGTGCTAGGGTTTGGATGATCAGCCATGATCTCGTTGAATGGCGGAGCAGGCTCGAAGGGCCTACTCCTGCTCCTATCTTCTATGTTTCTATGTAAGTGATTGAAGTTGAAAGAGGGGGAGGGGGGAAACCAGATAATGAGTGTAATCGGAGGATTTTAAGTGCATGTAAATAAACGGACAGCTTTTCAAGTCACTTCCGTAGTTGCGGGGCTGTCCTGTAGCACTTCAGTCTTGACTGCGCTCGGCTAATCTGAATTATGGAGGCATTACGCTGATCAGATGATTTCCTTGAAGTGAATGTGTCGTTAACACTTCGACGCTCCTCACTAGGCTGGACCATCAGGGGGGAAGGGCCAAAGCCCTGCCACTACCAGTTACGGAGTCCCACTGGCACACCCTGGGCTCATGTTGCATTTACATTGCAATGTTGCCACTGGTGCCAGCCCCGATGGTGCAAACAAGGCAGTAGAGCTGGAGCAGTGTGAAAACCAACAGCTACTGCTGTTTGGCCACTGCCCACCAATTTAAAAAAAACTGTCAACCGGGACAGGGGAGACCCTTCCATAAATGCCAAAGACACCTTTCCAACCCATCCCAGGGATACGTGCAGCCACGAACGAAAGTTACAACTCATGACCTGCAACATAAGAACAGGAGGAGACCCCTCAGCCCCTTGAGCCTGTTACATCCCTCAGTGAGATCACAGCTGATCTGCGACCTAACTCCATAAACCTGCCTCTGGCCCATATCCCTTAATACCTTTGGTTAACAAAAATCTATCGATCTCAGATTGAAAATTAACAATTGACCCCAGCATCAACTGCCGTTTGCGGAAGAGAGTTCCAAACTTCTACCACCCTTTGTGTGTAGAAGTGTTTCCTAATTTCACTCCTGAAAGGTCTGGCTCTAATTTTTAGACTATGCCCCCTAGTCCCAGACTCCCCAACCAGCGGAAATAGGGTAGATAGAGAGAAACTATCAGTTCCCCCTTAATATCATGAAAACTTCGATCCACTCGCCCCTTCCCCCCCCGCCACTCGCCCCTCCCCCCCCGCCACTCCCCCCCCCTTCACCTTCTAAACAATTTAAACCAATTCAGACCACGCGAGTCAGACGAGTTACATAATGTGCTGTGTGCGTTCCAACCATCAAAGCCTAGTCTTTTCGGACATTAATGAGGACCCCCACGGCCTTAAATTCGGTCACAGAAATCAATCACAGAATCCCCACAGTGCAGATAGAGGCCATTTCGGCCCATCGAGCCTGCACCGACACATATCCCACCCGATCCCCGTAACCCCTACACCAACACATATCCCACCCTATCCCCGTAACCCCACGTATTTAATCCCGCGAACACCAAGGGTCAATTTATCATAGCCAATCAACCTAACCCGCACATCTTTGGACTGTGGGAGGAAACCGGAGCACCCGGAGGAAACCCACGCAAACACGGGGAGAATGTGCAAACTCCACAAAGAGTCACCCGAGGCCGGATTCGAACCCGGGTCCCTGGCGCTGTGAGGCAACAGTGCTAACCACTATGCCACCGTGCTGCCCAAATAGCCAGAGTAGCCCAATTTGGATTTGCCCATCCCTTTAAACAAAGAGAGGCCGGAACATAGAGGCAACACGCTTTCCATTTCTGAAACTCTGGTGGGCAGCAACACCAGCGGGCTCGTATTTTAAATCGTATTCTCACGCTACGACATGGTTATACTAGGGTTACGGAGAAGATGATGCCAGAATACTTTTAAAAAATGGAAGATATTTTAGAACCTGCCATTCCCGCCTTCATTTTTTCAGCTGGTGGGTACAGGTCTGTCGCTGTATAATACTGGGGTACAGTACTGGTGGGTACAGGTCTGTCACTGTATAACACTGGGGTACAGTACTGGTGGGTACAGGTCTGTCACTGTATAACACTGGGGTACAGTACTGGTGGGTACAGGTCTGTCACTGTATAACACGGGTACAGGTCTGTCACTGTATAACACTGGGGTACAGTACTGGTGGGTACAGGTCTGTCACTAACACTGGGGTACAGTACTGGTGGGTACAGGTCTGTCACTAACACTGGGGTACAGTACTGGTGGGTACAGGTCTGTCACTGTATAACACGGGTACAGTACTGGTGGGTACAGGTCTGTCACTAATACTGGGGTACAGTACTGGTGGGTACAGGTCTGTCACTGTATAATACTGGGGTACAGGTCTGTCACTATAATACTGGGGTACAGTACTGGTGGGTACAGGTCGGTCACTGGGGTGGGAGCAATTTAATGGGATGAATTGAGGGCATCACACAAGGAGCATATCCCAGAATGTTAAAGTGCATTAGCTTCGATGAGACGTTTCCTGGTGTACTAGCACTAATTTTAAATTGGTAAACTTTGGAGAGGGGCCAAGGTACATAGTGCACGACACAAACAAGGTCGAGAAGAAAAAAAGAGGAACCTCGATAATCAAAAGGTGACGCCAATCTTGGGTTTGGAAAGCCTGTAGCTGATCGGAGGAAGGGAGACTCGGGGAGGTGAAGAGCTCTACCATTTCAAGGTCCAGGGAAAGAATGAGTTAGACAGTGCGTTGTGCCAGTGAGAATGCAATCTGCTAAGTGACATAACACCAGCTAAAGCCATACAGCTTACCTGCACAGAGCACTGGTAAGCTTCCTGCTGCTTGTCTAATTTGGAACACCCTACACGTTAGGAATGTTGGCTTGCAGTGGGAAGTATCCTCCCAGCCCTCAGACAGGTCTGCACCCCTCCAGGTTTCATCAATGAGCCAGGCTGGCTGCTCAATCACAACAGCGCTCTGGAGTACTGTGAACCTGCCGGGCTCGGGTCTTGATTGTCCAGCGTGCCACTGAGAAATGACTTGGTTCTAGTCTCCCATAACCAGGCGCGTCACCTTGGCGCCAGCTCGACCCTAAAGAGCTTCCCTCTCTCCCAAAAGAGAGTCGCTGTTAAATAATACAACAACCGACGTGCCAGTGATAATGGCGCGATAAACACCACCCACAGACACAGCACACGGACACACTAACCTTGCCCTTGGAAGTGCTGCATTCAGCTAGAAGGGTCCTGCAATTCTTGTGTACATTCACTGCACAGTCTGCAAAGAAACACACAGCCGTCAACAGAACTGATCCCACATAATCAGCTGGTACAATGCTAGCTGTCTGCAATGACCACCTCAAGTGGCCCTTAGGGCAAAACAGTATCGTTGAAGGTAGACCATATACCATCTGCCACAAAACAGCGCAAATGCAATGTTCACTCCCCCCCCCCCCCCCACCCCACCAATTGCCTGAAGTTACTTTAGGGGGAGGGGCACAGTGCTAGGACATCAGTAACCTCACATGGCCATTTTTCACAAGTAAAGTCTAGACAGTGAGCGTCAGCAGCCTATTGGAAAGTGTGGTTGGGGGTGATTGGTGAATGGGACTTGGAGAGAGTTAGGATAGAGGCAGAGGTTTGGATGAGCTGAAGTTTATGAAGTAAAAACATAGCGCTGGAAATACTCAGGTGGTCAGGCAACATCTGTGGAGGAACAGTTAACGTTTCAGGTCGATGACCTTTCGTCATAACTGGAAAAGTTAGAGATGTAACAAGGTGAAGCAGGTGCAGAAGCAGGGAAAGGGAGGAAAGAACAAGGGGGAAGGCCTGGGATAAGGTGGAAGGCAGGAGAGATCAAATGACAAAAGGTCAGATTATACAAGGCAAAAGGAGATGGTAATGGGACAAGTAAAGAAACAAAAGATGAGTCTAGAAGATGCGTAAATGGGAAGGGCAGAATCAACAGCAGCCATCCAAAAAAATAGGGGCAAGGGGTTACGGTCTGAAATTGTTGAACTCAATGTTGAGTCCAGAAGGCTGTAAAGTGCCTAATCGAAAGATGAGGTGCTGTTCCCCGAGCTTAATTGGAACAGTATAAGAGGCCGAGGACAGAGAGGTCAGAGTGGGAGTGGGGCGGAGATTTAAAGTGACAGGCGACCGGAAGCTCGGGGTCACGCTTACGGACTGAACGGAGGTGTTCCACAAAGCGGTCACCCAATCTGCATTTGGTCTCCCCAATGTAGAGACCACCGCATCGTGGGCAGCGAATACAGTGTACTAAATTGCAAGAAGTACAAGCACATCGTCAGGTGCCCACTTATCGATGCCCCCTTCGCCAATTGGCGTCGTCAATGCACTGCATTATCCACCAGGAGTCACTGGATAGTGATCAGCAGCAGAAACCCTGGTCGCGTTTTCTCCTCCCCAGTTCCAGGGGCACCGACAGCAAGTACGGTATCTCGTCCTGCCAGCATCGGATAAAAACCCGGCACCTTTCTGCCCTGTATGGCTGGTACCCGCTCCGCCTCTCCCCCCCATGCGGCACATTTCATCACAAAGCCATCAAGCAAATTAGATAAATCTTAAAAGACGGAAAATTCAAAACTTCAAACCAGCAATAAAATGACAACGCTCCATTAACGCACAGCTGGATTCTCCAAGCAAATGGCTGCAGGCAGCGACAGATACGTGCATCTCCGTTACTCATGCAATTCCACCCTGGGTTGATCCGCATACCACAGAGTTACGGGCAGACAGGAGATGGGAGGGAACATAAGCAAGCAGCTGGCATTTGATTCACCTACCAAACCCAATTGTAAATTCTCAACAGATTGCATTTACACAAGTATCAAAGATCACCCAGAATTAAAGCTTTAAGCAACACTGACGGTGCAGTTAGAGTGAATATTGTGTCACGTGAATGCTAAAGGCGTGGAAACATCTCTCTGGCTGCTGTTGATATTATTTATATATTAAGGAATCTAACTTGTCCGACCACTTTGCCCTGTCCAGCTCGCCTCTCGCTGTGCAGCCAAGGGCCCAACTGATGGCTTCTAACCCATGGCCACCACCAGAGTACCCAGTAAAGTGCGTGCGCACGCGGCCGCGCAGTGGTCAGAGAGGTCCTGCGCAGGCTGCTCACCGGCTTTTACACTGTGAATACCGTGCATGAGCAAAATTTGAATGGGCCGTGCATTCGGGGAGGCAGGCCATGCAGCTTATGGGGGACATTGGTTACCACCCCTTCAGTCAGGAGAAACCAAGCAAAACACCTGGGCCTGAAAGCTGTGGTAAAAGGGGAGTTTCGCCTCCCATCATATAAGCGACAGTGACGCCCCAATAGCGTTATCAAAAAATAAAGCCGGCTTCATAGCATGTACTGGGCTCTGTAGACAGCATCAAAAAATAGAATTACTGCTGTAATTTCTGCACTGACACCAGTAGTCAGCTTAGCTCAGTCAGTCGCACAAGGTTTTAGATTTAAGCCCCACTCCAGCATTAAATCTAGGCCGACACCTCAGTGCAGTACGGAGGGAGTGCTGCATTGTCGGAGGTTCTGTCTTTCGGATGAGATGCTTAAACTGAGGCCCCAGTCTGCCTGTTCAGATGGACGCAAAATACTTCATGGCATTATTCAAAGAGGAGCAGGGAGATCTCCCAGTGCTCCGGCCAATATCCTGCACTCAACCACAAACAAACTAGTCATTTCTTTCATTTTGTCGGGCCTTGCTGTGTGCAAATTGCCTGCTGCCATTGCCTACCAAACAACAGTGACTGCTCTTCAAAAGTAATTCAGTGTGTAAAGGGCTTCGGGAGGATGAGATATATAAACGTACGTAATCTTAGCAAAATAAAAAAAAGATCACTGAGCCCGTATAAAGCCACTCGATGTCGATCTTTCATTTAAATGGTTTATTGCTGATAAATTGTGGTCCAAAGGCAGCTTTAATGAATCTTCGAACTGAAAGTACCAAGAGCCAAACACAATAATGCCGAACAAGTAAATATTTAGTTAAATCACTGGCTGCTGTCAGCTCCGTCTCTTCGTGGAAAAGTAATCCCAGCTCACTCGACAGAAGTGCCTCAATAATGATTATTCTGCCCAAGTACTGACTGCTTGAAAATGGCGGTGACTGCAGACATGTTTCCACTGAACTTTGAACTGCGTAGACATGGCACTCCTGTTAAAAATAGGCGGCCAGGGCCAGACTTTAGGCACTGATTTAAGATGCATTACAAATGGCAAATATAATAATCTATCACTGCATTAACAAACTATAAATCATTACTTTATTGTAGCCTGAAGGGCAGTGGAAGCAGATTCAATAGTAGCATTCAAAAGAGAATTGGATAAATACTTGAAGGGAAGAGAGAGATATGGGGAAAGAGCGGACGTGTGGGATTAACTGGATCGCTCTACCAAAGAGTCAGCACAAACACAATGGGCTGAATGGCCTCCTCCCGTGCTGTATCATTCTTTGATTCGACATGAGCATATCCAACTCTTTCTCCTGCAGTTGGGATGCGGTTAGACTGCAAGCTTCAGGGATTACTAATGGGATGAGAGAGAGAGAACGTGGATGAGAGCGAGGGGCGCTCTGCCTTGCCCGCTTCATAGGTCAGTTTGGCTCAGTAGGTCGCATTCGCGACACGGAGTCAGAAAGTTGTGGGTTCAAGTCCCACTCCAGGACTTGAGCACATAATTCAAGCTGACACTGCTGTGCAGTACCGACAGCGGTGCTACACGGACGAAGGTGCAGTCCTTTGGGTGAGACATCAAACCAAGGCTCCACGCGCCGTGCAGTTGAACATTGAGATTATTTGACCAGCTGCCACTTCTCCAGATATCCCGGCCAGCCATCAATCACTAGAAATCGATTAGCTGTTGGTGGGACTTTGCCTACACTCCGGCGATGTGATGTGAAGTGACAACATTTGCGTATAAATGCTTGCATTACTTCATGTTAAAAAGGAGTGGATGATTCAAATAGAGAAAAAAAAAACGGAAGGATTTGTCACATCTCCAAGCTCTAGGGACCCTGACAGACGGGATTGGAATGTTGGAAAGGAGCACAAAAATGAAGTGTGCAAAAACCCAGAACGCCCAACAGAAAAGGCGTCCGACACAAAGAAAGTTGCACATGATTATTTAAAATGCAACATTAATGTTCTTGCTCCACACACCCCGCCAATGCTGCAGAGTAGTTCCGTGCGGCTGACTGTCTGTCCCCTACAGTCACAGACCTGCATTATTTCTGAATCTGAGCGTGCTGGCTATTCTGCTTCAACACTCGAGGTGTGGGTGGCGCTGGCAAGGCCAGCATTTATTGCCCAACCTTCGTACAACTGAGTGACTCGCCAGGCTGCTGTAGAGGGCAGTTAGAGGAGTCAACCACATTGGCATGGGACTAGAGTCACATATAGGCCCAGACTGGGTAACGACGGCTGGTTTCTGTCCCTAAAGTGAACCAGTTGGGTTATTACGACAATCCAACAGCTTCATGATCATTTTTACCGATACCAGTATTTTATTTGCAGATTTTAAAAAACTCAAATTTCGCCACGGTGGGATTTGAACTCACGTTCTCTGGCTTATGAACCCAGGTCTCCAGATTACAAGTCCAGTATCATAACCACTACACTACCGTATCCCCCTTGGATACAGAATCTTTTATCCGCCCCACCCAACCACACGATCTGACTTGTACCCATGCCCCTCCTATTTTAAAATTCATTCATGGGGTGTGGGCGTCGCTGGCAAGGCCGGCATTTATTGCCCATCCCTAATTGCCCTCGAGAAGGTGGTGGTGAGCCGCCTTCTTGAACCGTTGCAGCCCCGTGTGGTGAAGGTACTCCCACAGTGCCGTTAGGGAGGGAGTTCCAGGATTTTGACCCAGCGACGATGAAGGAACGGCCGATATATTTCCAAGTCAGGATGGTGTGTGACTTGGAGGGGAACTTGGAGGTGGTGGTGTTCCCATGTGCCTGCTGCCCTTGTCCTTCTAGGTGGAAGAGGTCGCGGGTTTGGGAGGTGCTGCCGAAGAAGCCTTGGCGAGTTGCTGCAGTGCATCTTGTAGATGGTCCACACTGCAGCCACGGTACGCCGGTGGTGGAGGGAGAGAATGTTTAAGGTGGTGGATGGGGTGCCAATCAAGCGGGCTGCTTTGTCCTGGATGGTGTCGAGCTTCTTCAGTGTTGTTGGAGCTGCACTCATCCACTCTTGCCGAGTTATTTGACTTGGCCACGTTGCTGGCACTGCCAAGTGGCAGAGGTGGTGCTCCGAACGGTTTACCAGGTCAAGGATAGCCAATGAAAGGGGGCAAAACCAAAATATTTTCTGCACACCTGATGGAGAAATCTGCTCCCAAACCTCTGCAAATGGCTTTTCCTTTTTAGCAGCTGGGGACAAAGAGTAAACGATGGAGGTAGAGCTATTCCAGCATCCACAGTAGTGAAAGCCCTCAATTAAAAGTATAGGGCCTCAGGTACACGGCTCCTGATTGAAAGATTGGCCCCTGGGATCTTTCCTGGGTTAACCCATTTAGAAAACGAGCCAACGCTTATCAATATGCCACACAAAGCCCACCACTGCAGGCTGCTTGCCAGGATCTAGGACCACCGTGTCACATCCACACTCTGACTCCTTCCCTCACCAATGCTCGATTGCCTGGTAAGATATCTCACCGTGTTAAAATGTGGTAGACAGGAGGAAATGGGGAGTTTTAAGCCTTTTTCTAACATAGCAAACCGTGCTAAAATGAAGTAACAGAAAGTACAGATGAAGTTTTAATTCCCCAAGGGAGCGGGGTTGAAAGCAGTAGATTCTGTCTTGGTCTAACTCGCACTCCAAACAGAATGGACTGTTCAATACACAACATGACACCCAAAGGGAAACCACTGCATTGCCAGGTCACTGGAGCACAGAGGGAATCACTGGTACGACAGGCTCTATTTAGACCCAATGTGTGCACACAAGTACTTTCCACCAGGGGTCAATGGGATCGGAACCGGAGGAAGCCATTCAGCCCCTCGAGCCTGTTCCTCCATTCGATTAGATCATGGCTGATCTGTATCTCAACTCCAACTCAGGAGTGGGAACCCTGCCTTAATTTGCCCCTCTCCTGCACAACCCCCAGCTGTGATTTGCCAACTGAGCACAGGCAGGGGATTAAAACATTCGATAAATCAGCCCAGTCTCTCTCCCCCTTACACAGCATTCTAACCCTCACTCGCCCTCTCCCCAAATAGGACTGATGAAGGTCAAGGCAACGCATACCAACTATCGCCACAGTCTGGGGCTGCACTGCCACAGGCCATACAAAGAAACAGCAAAACAACTCCACTACCATTGGGAATCGTGCATGTGGTGCACTTCAAGTGACCGAGACGCCCTCGCTTAAAAGTGCTCAGTCAGGCCCTCAGTACAATGAACACCGGATGAATCAGTGACATATTCCAGACACTGTTTGCTTAGCCTCCTGAGTATCAGAAAGCTTGTTCCTGTGTAAATGAACATTACTCAATAGATTCCGTCGGGCAGTATGCAGACAAACAAAAATGTTCATTAAAAATATGTTTAACTCCGCACATAGCAACCAGTGAGGATTCCACCAAGGTGTACTGGTGTGTGAAATTTTCACACTGCATCCACTGTACAGTGAAACACACCGAGCAGTACAATTCTAGATTCTGATTGTCCAAACTTGGGGTGTGTCTGGAGAGTATTTTGAGCTCACACAAAGTATTTTGCTGGTGATGGGAGCAATTTGAGGGGATGAATTGAGTGTTTTACATATTAAAACACACAAGTTTCAGACAAAGGCTTTCTGTGTGACTGACACCCTGCAAACAGTGACACATTCCCAAGGAGCCCCTGCAATAATCGACCGCACGCTCGAGGATCCCCATACAAATACATTCCTGGGGACATCCTGCAAAAACTGACATTCTGATGGGCCTAGAGACATCTGCAGATTTTAAACTCACTCAGGGATCCTCCCCCAGAGGATATTAACACATGCTCAAGAACCCCCCAAGGATATTAACACATCCGCAGGGACCTCCTTCAGATAATGAAACACCCCCAGGGACCCTCTAAATATCAACAAGCTCCCTACTTTCCCAATGACAGTGTCAGTTACCGATTAGAAAACAGCAGTTTCATTGTAGAAACAATGTGCAAGAAATTAAACAAATGCAGAAATCTAATGACGCCTTGGATCCCCTCACGAACACGAACCCCCTTTAGTCCTGGGTCCCCAGATAGAAAACACACTGCTTAAGTGTGATCTTTTCCTTCTTCCTATATGGGTACCGTGCAGGATGTACTAAAGACAGTTAACAATACTGGGCAAGTGCTGCACTGAAAATGACTGATGGTTAAATCAGTAAGTTCAACGCTGGCTCCCCAACCACCTCTGGGTTTGTTTTGCGGTGATTTGCACCGTCAGCGGACATCCCAACACGGTGAACATTGGAGGTGCGGAACTGAGAGACTTGAGCACAAGAATCTCGGCTGACACTCCAGTGCAGTGCTGAGGGAGTGCTGCACTGTTGGAGGTGCCGTCTTTCGGATGAGACGTTAAACTGAGGCCCCGTCTGCTCTCAGGTGGATGTTAAAGATCCCATGGCACTATTTCGAAGAGGAGCAGGGGAGTTATCCACGGTGTCCTGGCCAATGTTTATCCCTCAACCAACATCGCTAACAGATGATCTGGTCATTATCACATTGCTGTTTGTGGGAGCTTGCTGTGCGCAAATGGGCTGGCGCGTTTCCTACATTATAACTGACTACACTTCAGGAAAAAAAAGTACTTCATTGGCTGTAAAGCACTTTGGGACATCCAGTGGTCGTGAAAGGCGTTATAAAAATGCAAGTCTTTCATTTCTCTGGCGCTATATAAATGCAAGTCTTTCATTTCTCTGGCAGACCACTCAAACATTTCTGGGCGCTGGCAATTGCTGTTTGAGGCAAAGCGAAACAAGGGCCCGAATCGTTGGTGCAGTGCACAAAACTGAGCGCAGCAGGACTCACAACACTGTTGCTCTTCACTGGAGTATGGATGGTGTCGGTGCAGCGGTGTAAACTGCATGATGTAGAGTCGCCCTGGGTACCCGAATGATCAGTATTCAATATAAGTACTTGCAGACACTTAGGACAGGGCCACTGGGAACAATGTCTCTCGCCCCATGTCACTCGTACGCTCTACTCCCTTCCACATCACAGGCAGCTTCCCAAACTACAGCAGACGGAAATTAAGACACTATCCTAATAAACAGTTTACAACACGTCTTTAACGTACCACCTTAACACACATGAAAGACGACACCGACTCCTATGAGGCACTGCAAGTGAGAACAGCTAATTCTACACTGACCAAGCTTCAAAGCAAAACTCTAAGGAACTACGCCTTACTTATTGTCAGACACTAACACAATACAGAAATACACTCAGAACCAAAAAAGAGCAATATATTAAGAATACACTCAGCTCCATGGAGGAATCCATTGATTCCAATTGTTTCTGGGAAAACTTGAAAACACTACACAAAAAACAACACGACGATTTGGCCATTCAAAATGGGGACACATGGGTAAACCACTTTGAAAAATTATACCAGAAAAACACACTAAGACCAGAGCAACACCAAATATGCAAAAAACTGGAAAAGCTAGAAATGGCCATAAAAGATAACCAAAACCCGCTGGACGCCATAATAACAGAAAAAGAACTTCTTGAAAAACTCAAGGACCTGCGACCAGGAAAAGCCTGCGGGACAGACGGCATACTAAACGAGATGATTAAACACACAGACAACAAAATGAAACTGGCTATCCTAAAACTCTTCAACTTGGTTCTGAGTGTCGGTTATTTCCCTGATATCTGGAACAAAGGACTCATAACGCCCATATACAAAAGTGGGGACAAAATCGACCCAAACAACTATCGAGGCATCTGTGTAAACAGTAACCTGGGGAAGGTATTCTGTAGCATCATAAACAAAAGACTTATAAACTTCCTTGAGGAGCACAATGTCTTGAGTAAAAGCCAAATTGGATTCCTGCCAAACTATAGAACATCCGATCATATCTTCACCCTACAGACCCTAATTGACAAACACGTTCACCATAACAAAAGCAAAATCTACGCATGCTTTGTAGATTTCCAGAAGGCTTTCGACTCCATCTGGCATGACGGTTTATTCCTGAAACTTATCGAAAGTGGGGTAGGAGGGAAAACATATGATGTAATTAAATCAATGTATACAAACAACAAATGTGCAGTTAAAATTGGAGACAAACAAACAAAATACTTCCCACAGGGGCGGGGGGGGGGTGACGCAGGGCTCGCCAATCTCACCGACACTCTTTAATATTTACATAAATGGATTGGCAAAACTACTTGAACAATCTACAGCACCCGGCCTCACCCTATATGAATCCAAGGTTAAATTCCTCCTCTATGCAGACGACCTGGTTCTGCTGTCACCTACTAAAGAGGGGCTACAGCAAAACCTGGACCTGCTGGAGTCATACTGCCAGACTTGGGCCCTGACAATAAATCCCCAAAAAACCAAAGTCCTTGCGTTCCAGCAAAGATCCAAACATCAGGGACCCAAAATAAATTTCACAGTAGGAACAACCAAAATTGAACAAACCACTAACTACACATACTTGGGCTTAAAAATCAGTTCTACGGGAAACTTCAAACTGGCTGTGAATGAACTGAAAGAGAAAGCAAGAAGGGCTTTCTATGCCATCAAAAAATCAATCCAAATAGAAATCCCAATTAGCATTTGGCTCAAAATTTTCAAATCAGTAATTGAACCAATTGCACTCTATGGCAGTGAAGTATGGGGACCGCTAACTCAACAAGAATTTGCAAAATGGGACAAACACCCAATTGAGATCCTACATGCAGAATTCTGTAAAAGTATCCTCCGGACTCAAAGGAAAACAGTAAACAATGCATGCAGGGCAGAACTAGGCCAATATCCATTAATAATCACTATCCAAAAAAGAGCCACCAAATTTTGGAATCACCTACAAATGAGCAATCCCCAATGCTATCACTACGACGCCCTGAAATGCCAAGAGCTGACCATAAAGAAGAATACCCTCAGTCAACTAGTCCTGGGACTCAGTGAAGTAACTACTAACAATACTAACAATAACCAGCCCCAGGACAGTGACAGGGTAACACAAAGAATTCGACCCAACACAATCGTCGCTGAGCAAAAGGAAAAATATCTGACATATTGGGCAGAAACAACAAAAACCCAAAGCAAACTCAATTGCTACTTGGCCCTAAACAGACAATACAACATAGCTGATTACCTGACCATGGTAAAGGATAACAAACTGAGAAGAACCTTGACAAGGTACAGACTTAGCGAACATAGCCTAGCGATCGAAAAAGGCAGACCAGGCTGCCAAGAGAGGACAGGATATGCTCTCACTGCAGTCAGGGAGTGGTGGAGACAGAGATGCACTTCCTCACAGCCTGTGGAAAATATCAGGGCATCAGGGAGAATTTCTACCAAAAATTCACACAAATATGCCCTGATTTCAGAAATCTGAATGACAACCAAAAACTCCCATTCCTACTGGGAGAGGAGAGAAGCTGTATAACACTGGCGGCACACTATGTTACAGCTTGCCATGAACAGAGGGACAACCAGTAAACTAAGAAAAGAATATATATAAACAATGCGAATGTATATTTATACACTCAGGGATATACCTGTTTATACACTATGAATAGAACTGCATTTATGTGCTAAACCATAAATGTATTTTGATGCTTTGGCAACATAAGATGCAACTTATCATGCCAATAAAGCGATTTGAATTGTGAATTGTGAGTGTTGGGATGGTTGCAATGCCAGCTTCTGTAATACCAGACTGTTGCTGCTCCTAGTGCCAAAACTTCTAACTCAAATCAAACAACAAGATGACCACCAATTGGCCCGTCATTAACATAGCTTCGCATTAGTTGTTACTCCCTCCGAGAATCACTGTGCGGAATGTGATCCTAGCGGAGGCTGCCCTACAGGTAACGCCACCGCCCCTTGTGATCAAAGCACTGGATTGTGGTACCCTCTAATTATCGTGCGTTTGCACTGAATGGAAGTCGGCTCGGTGCTGTGGAAGAGCAGGGGGAGTTGGGGCTACAAGTTCACAGGACAGTAAAGGCAGCACCTCAGGTTGATAAGACTGTGGAAAAAAAACTAAAAGGCATTCTAGGCAAAGCTCCCTCTAAGCTGCGCAGCCGTGCTGATCTCTGACTGTCCCGCGCAGCCCTAGGCCGGCTTCCCCCCCCCCCCCCCACGTTAAATTTCGTGAATACGCAGCCAAAAAAAATTAGGTGCAACATTGATTATAGATTTTATCACAAGTGTAGAATCTAAAAGCCACAAGGTAACGATAAGCCTATATAAAACTGGAAATAAGACCCGAGTACTGTATGCAGTATTGGGCTCCGTACTATAGCAAGTACAGGAAACGTTTTGGTACCTGGCACCGATGGGACCGGTTGATTAAAAATTCCGAATGACGGAGAGGGTTATCTACCGAGGCTATTTTTAACAAAGAGTCAGACTCCTGTTATTGAGGTGTTCGGACTTCCGACAGCGCCAAGAAGCCGAGTAGTGGCAGTTTGGAGAACTACCCCCACTGACTGACTCGGCCACCGCGGGAGACTCGGACTCGGAAACATTGCCGGTTATTGAGGTGTTGTTTGCGGAGTATGAATTTTGCCGGTTAATAGAGAATTCCGGATATTTAGGTGCCGTTTAAACGAGAGTTTCCTGTATTTTGAAGGTACAGAGCAGGTTCACTGACATGGTATGAAAATATACAAACAGAAAGACTTGAAAATGTGAATTTTTTTTGATAGAACGCAGATTAAGTGGCGATATGATTGAAAAGTGTTTAAAGTGATGAAAGGATGGAGACAGGGAAGATAGAAGCAGACTTTCCAGTAGTTGAATAATAGGTTACAGATACAAGATTAAATGCAAGAGATTTAGAACGGAGGGCAGGAGAAACTTCTACTCAGTTATGAGCAACGTTCCCACGAAGCTGCGTGCCATGCTGCGATCTGGAGGGCCCACACAGGCTGCTCACCAGCTTTTATATTGAAGAAACCGTGCATGCATGAAAATCTGAATGGGCCAAGTAAAGGGTCCGTTCACCTAAAATAAAAATTAGAGGGAACATTGGTTGTGTGGCTGTGGAATTCACTTCCTGGGTTACTGGTCGACGCAGAAACTGTGTCAACATTCAAGGTTAGATTGGACAGGTGGATAAAGGGAAAGGGGTTGAATATGGGAACAGGGTGGATAAATGTGAGAACTATTTGCTCGAGAGGAGGGTAAAAGCCACCATGGACTGGTTGGGCCGAATGGCCGGTTTCCGTGTTGTAACTCTAAGGGCTGGATTTTCATTCAGCAGTCGGGAAGGAGGCGGGACTACAACTTTTGGGTTTTAGTCCCGCCTCCATCGACGTCTGGCCGTCACTTTTCACAGATCGCAGCCGTTCAGCTTTAAGTGCCGGCTGAGTGATGGACTCCCGACGCCTACAGGAAGAAAGGCTGTTAAGGTAAGTACAGGTAATTTAAACTTCTTTACACACTTGACACACCAAACACACTTGTGGTAAACCACTTTTATCGTTCACTATCGTTACACTATAGTTATCACCGTTATATTGTTATCACTGTTGTATCACTATACGAGGTCGCCTCTTGTCACACTGTTATACCTGGGCTGACCATCACTGACTCCGCCCATGGCTCCACCTACCTGCCCAGGTATAAAGGTAGTCGACTGGCTGGTATTCCTCCTTGCTGGATCCGATCACCCATGAGGGTGGGCTCTGTTATTTAGTCAATAAAAACCTATAGTTACTTTCCTAACTCGTCGCTTTTCATTGGACGAATTGATAGGTATATCAACACTTACCTTTGCACTCATGCACCCATCACTCACATTTACACCGACATCGTGACCCCTCCAATTCCTTCAACGCGACAGCCCGCCTGCTCTAACCTGGCGTGGTTCGGAGCCATCGGGAATCCCACATGACACCCCTCAAAATAGGGATTAGGCTAAAAACTGCCTGTTAACTACCTGTTAACAGGCAGTTAATTGGCACTAATCCCTTCCCGCCTCAGGTCAGCGGGTCCCAGCCTCTCTTGAAACTTACGTGGAGGCAGGTTTTGGGCGGGATGGTGTCGGGACCCCCGAATTCAGGATTTTTGCTCCCCCGCACGCCTAAAAGCCCGCCTCACGGCACACTGAAAATCTGGCCCTAAGTATTTCTATTCTTTAGCTGTACAGATGAGAAGGTCCCAGGTTTGATTCCCCGTGTGAGATCTCAGCCGGGGCTGGAGGAGGGGTGGCTCAGCAGTGCGGAGAGGGAGGTACAACTGGATTCAGCGGCAGGGTGGCACAAAACAGCCCAAGCTATTGGCTCCTTATCGATATCCTGCAGGAAAGGGAGCACTGTGTGGGCAGGATCGGGTTGCTGGCAACCACCCCGCCCCGGTGCTGGACTGAATCCCGGCAAGATGTTGGAGCGAAGAGAGCCGTGAAAAGAGATAGAAAAATTAGCACGATTGTACCTTCAAAAGGAAATGGAACGTCTTTAAAAAAAAACACACAACTCACCTCCTTCCCAAAGGCCGTGACTCATGCTGGGGTAGTCTTTCAAGGATGGGTGATAAACAAACAAGAGGCATAAAAATGTGAAGCAAGATCTGACAAGGAGCAACAGTTCTTTAATGACTTCAGCCAAAAGAACAATATGTACAACTGACCTCCTGCCAGCTCCCAGCCCAGCCTAAACCGCAAAAGGAGTGAATATTAATTCCTGAGCAAGCCTCTTTATGGTTATAGAGATTTTTTTTTTTTTTTTTTTTTTTTTTTTTTTAAAAAGGTGACCCCAATAACATTCCACATTTTCCTTAATAAATGCACGCTCCATTCTGCCCTCAGGCAACCATTGACCTGCAAAGAACACCGACTAAATTGTGTCAAACTAAGTAGAGTGATTAGTGTGGAGGGGTTTGGGGGGGGGGGGGGGGGGGGGTTTAAAAAGTTGGAGGGCGGCAGTGGTAAGGTCAAAATCTTTCACTGAGGTCTCAATCCACAACTTCCAAGCCCATAGGCTTTCAAGGATACAAATCTGGGTCACCTGGCGATTATGCAAAATGTTTCTACAATACACAGGAGACAGGAGGTTATCACTAAGTTATAGTTGTGCTGGCGCTAGCCTTACCTAGCATTTTTGGGGCTAAAACAAGTCACAGCTAAACCGATGCACTGCAAGGTTCTGCCCCAACACTTTTAACTTGCTGCTAATTCATCCACTCAAATTGCTCCCGCCACCAGTGACAGATGTGCACCCCAGTGTTATAGTGACAGACCTGTACCCACCAGTACTGTACCCATTAGTGACAGACCTGTACCCACCAGTACTGTACCCCAGTGTTAGTGACAGACCTGTACCCACCAGTACTGTACCCATTAGTGACAGACCTGTACCCACCAGTACTGTACTAGTGTTATAGTGACAGACCTGTACCCACCAGTACTGTACCCGTTAGTGACAGACCTGTACCCACCAGTACTGCACCCCAGTGTTAGTGACAGACTTGTACCCACCAGTACTGCACCCCAGTGTTATACTGACAGACCTGTACCCACCAGTACTGTACCCCAGTGTTAGTGACAGACCTGCACCCACCAGTACTGTACCCGTGTTATAGTGAGACTTGTACCCACCAGTACTGTACCCCAGTGTTAGTGACAGACCTGTACCCACCAGTACTGCACCCCAGTGTTAGTGACAGACCTGTACCCACCAGTACTGTACCCCAGTGTTAGTGACAGACTTGTACCCACCAGTACTGCACCCCAGTGTTATACTGACAGACCTGTACCCACCAATACTGTACCCGTGTTAGTGACAGACTTGTACCCACCAGTACTGTACCCGTTAGTGACAGACCTGTACCCACCAGTACTGTACCCGTTAGTGACAGGCCTGTGCCCACCAGTACTGTACCCCAGTGTTTCAGTGACAGACCTGTACCCACCAGTACTGTACCCATCAGTATTGTACCCGTGTTGAGTCAGATCTGTACCCACCAGTACTGTACCCGTTATACAGCAACAGATCTGTACCCACCAGTACTGTAGCCGTTAGTGACAGACTTGTACCCACCAGTACTGTACCCGTTATACAGCGACAGATCTGTACCCACCAGTACTGTACCCCAGAGTTAGTGACAGACCTGTACCGCGCCCTAGTGTTATAGTGACAGAGCTGTACCCACCAGAACTGCACCCGAGTGTTACACAGTTACAGACCTGCAGCCACCAGTAATGTACCCCAGTATTATACAGCTCAAAACGCTCTCTCGGTACACAACCTTCATATATTGGCACACTCCTGGGGACCCCATATAAATGCTGACACTCCCAGGAATGCCCTGAATATACTGACACATCCCCAGGACCCTCAACATATCCAGTCACATTAGCAGGAAGCCTCTGAAAGAAAAGACTTGCATTTCTACAGCGCCTTTCACGACCACCGGACGTCCCAAAGTGCTTTACAGCCACAAAGTACTTTTTGAAGTGTAGTCACTGTTGTAATGTAGGAAACGTGGCAGCCAATTTGCACACAGCAAGATCCCACAAGCAGCAATGTGATAATGACCAGATAATCTGTTTTAGTGATGTTGGTTGAGGGATAAATATTGGCCAGGACACCGGGGAGAACGCCCCTGCTCTTTTTCGAAATAGGGCCGTGGGATCTTTTACGTCCAGAGAGCGCAAACGGGGCTTCTGTTTAACATTTCACCCAAAAAACGGCACCTCTGACAGTTCAGCTGTCCCTTAGCATTGCACTGGGAGTGTCAGCCTAGCTTTGTGTGCGCAAGTCCCTGGAGTGGGACTTGAACCCACGACCTTCTGACTCAGAGGCGAGTGCCACCCACTGAGCCACAGCTGACTGCAGATACCGACATTCCTGGGGAACTCCCTGTAAACTGTGACACATGACGAGGACTCCTTCAGATACTGACACTTTCAGGTAGACCCCCTGTAGATACTGTCAGTCTCCCAGGGAAGCCCCTGCAGTTGCTGCCACACATCCAGGGACACCCCCCCTCCGGGATGCTCTCAGGAGAGTGGGTCAGTATTTGCAGGGGTCCGTGAGAATCAGCTACCCAAAGAAAAAGAGTGCCACTATCAAAGAATGGTTTTCCATTAGTAAACAGCAAAAGAAACTGCTCATCAATAAATACAGAAATCTAATGGATGTAGGGGACCCTCCCCCCACCCAGACACCACATGGACTCCACCAAGGACACTAATTGGAAAACCTGTTGTCCGGGGAACTGTACCACAGGAGGAGAGGAAGGGGGAACTCAAAAGCTGATGGAGTGGGGCTGGAAATGAGCCACTCAGCAACAACAACTTGTATTTATATAGCGCCTTTAACCTAGTAAAACATCCCAAGGCGCTTCACAGGAGCGATTATCAAACAAAATTTGACACCGAGCCATACAAGGAGAAATTAGGGCAGATGACCAAACACTTGGTCAAAGAGGTAGGTTTTAAGGAGCGTCTTAAAGGAGGAGAGGCGGAGAGGTTTAGGGAGGGAATTCCAGAGCTTAGGGCCTCGGCAGCTGAAGGCACGGCCACCGATGGTGGAGCGATTAAACTCGGGGATGCTCAAGACTTAGAATATTGCTCATTCAGCAGAGGAAGAGAGAATTATTTCTTCTGCTTTTAACACGAGCGAGTTCGTCATAAGCAGAGAAGCCTTCGGCTTGAATAACCGTGCTTCCCAATTAAGTATCCATTTCTCTTTTAAGCTGCTTTTCTATTGCTGGAGACGCCCGAGTCCCAGCGGCGACTCCCCAATCGCCGACCTTAGCGAATCCCGGCAGGTTATTTTTTGCAGGGGGGAGAATGGGGAGGAGGAGCAGACAGCACCAGCCTGGCGAGCAGTTTCATACAAACTCGTTCAAGCCTATGTCTACGGCAGTGCATTCCGCAATCTCGCCACAAATTCACCCAGCCCAACGGGACTCAGAAACCCGTCAGCAACATCGAGAGCCTCACACCCTCACGGCCAAAGTATTTATTTTTCCCTCCCACCTTTCCCGTAAAAGATTTATTTTTGCGAGGCTCTGTTGTGCCAGCGGCACGCTTCTGCGTAAACAAGATCCATCAAGTGTTTATACCAACAGCTCTGAAGTAAACGGCCAGCTTTAAATGCGGACATTTATTGAAGGAATTTACTGTCTTGACACGACTGGCGACGTCAATTATGTTTAACAAAATGTAGCTGCAGTGGAGCCGTGTTTTCATTGCTCGAGTGTTTGTTCGGCCAGGAGCCAAAATCTAGTCACAGTGTTTATTTAAAGGGCGATGTTGGGGGGGGGGGGGGGGGGGGGGGGGGAAAATAGATAGTGATTTTAATCTCTCTGCACCAAACAACCGAAATATTGTTGCATCCTGAAAAAGTGCGCAGGCATCAAATACCGATCACAATAAAGCTCGGCGAGGCTATCTGCTATTTACATGCCAGAGGTGTCTCCCATATCAAAGAGGAGCTGGTCAGGCCCATCATTACAAGGCCTCTGCATCAACCTTTTCAGGCATTGACGCACCAAGCAAGAGTTAATGCATTTCAGCTGGCAAAAAAAAACCTTACTTCGGGCGGTAGAGAGCACCCAGGAAGGGCGTTCCAGAGACCCGGTTGTGTGCTGCTTGCGTCCCAGCGGAGACTCTGATCATTCACTCACACACACAGGCCCCATCAATGTTTCATCGCACAAGTAAGTGGGCCTCAAGTCTAAAGCTTTTGAATGGAGACTCCTGTGTCTGAACATGCCCACCCACAGGTGTGCGATGGGCGGTAGCTGCACGAACACACCTCAATTTGTGTGTCTGTGGAGACCGGTTTCAAAAAATTTGCCAAATTGGCCCATCCATCAGTCAAACTGGTTTCCACTGCAGGCCTGACATGTAGGATAAACCAATCAAAAAGTCAGCTGTGCAATACATGTGGGCTATTCCTTTTCTGACCTATTTTCTCCACCTCTCCCCTTGTGTCATTAGAGGTGCTAACTCAGTCTGTGCCGTCCACCCTCAGCAATCCTGCCCAGCTATTCGACTAAGGGGGGCATCGTCATCTCCACTGGATCGTGAGCAGTCGTTTCCTGCTTCGGGAGCTCGGAGCTCCAAACGCCACAGCCTGTCCGTCGCCGAGATCACCTCGACCTCCACAATGCTGCCTGCCTAACTCACACCTCCGCCACTGAAAGTCTTCCAGCAGAGCCCAGCACTGCAGTGGTCAGAGCCCATGGTGTGGAACTGACCTGTTCCTCCTCCTTGCGACTGGCAGATCCAACGTGCTTCTCTTGTAATTTCTGCTTTAATTTCATCTAGCTTACCCCCCACCCCCTCACTCATTGTTCAGTTGTACGCACCACTCGTGTCCTCTTCCCCTCCACCCGCTGTTTGCACATTCTTTTTCTCTTTCCATGTTAATTATCTCACTGATGATCTTGAGCATAATCGGACGAAAGGTCATCAACCTGAAACGTTAACTGAATCTCTCTCCACAGATGCTGCCTGACTTGCTGAGCAATGTTCCCTTTAAGCTGCGTGGCCCTCCAGGGGTCTCGTGCAGCTGGAGCACCAACTTTTAAATAAAAAAAAAAGCGCAGGCGCGGACTCTAGAATGGGCCGCACAGCCCGTTAAAGGGGCCGCAGGGCCCAAAATAAAAATACAGGGAACATTGCTGCGGAGTATTTCCAGCATTTTCTGTTCAGATTTCTAGCATCTGCAGTATTTTATATCACATTACCGTTTTCTATTAAGCGGTTTGCAAGTCATTTGACTTATTGACTACCTCTGCGCTTGGTGTATCTTTTCCCTCTCTCCTGCTCACTCCGATTTAACCCGTTAGCCTTCAACTAAAGAAATAAAAACCGCAGATGCTGGAAATCCAGATAACGTTGGAATCACACAGCAGTGTTTAGCGCCTGTGATGGGAAAACCCCAAACTCTAACTTATCTCTTCTCTCCGCTGCTGAACTGTTGTGAACCCAGATTTTCTGTTTTTATTCCAGATTTCCAAAATATGCCACTTTTCTTTTTATTATGAGTGTCAGCTGTGGCTCAGTGTAACACTCTCACCACTGAGTCAGGAGGCTGTGGATTCAAGTCCCACTCCAGAGACTTGAGCACAAAAATCCAGGCTGACACTCCCAGTGCAGTGCTGAGGGAGTGCTGCACTGTCAGAGGTGCCGTCTTTCGGATGAGACGTTAAACCGAGGCCCCGTCTGCTGTCTCAGGTGGCTGTAAAAGATCCCATGACACAATTTCGAAGAGCAGTAGGGGAGTTCTCCCCGGTGTCCTGGGCCAATATTTATCCCTCAATCAACATAAAAGATTATCTGGTCATTATCACACTACTATTTATGGGAGCTTGCTGTGTGCAAATTGGCTGCCATGTTTCCTACATTACAACAGTGACTACACTTCAAAAAGTACTTCAATGGCTGTAAAGCGCTTTGGGACGTCCGGTGACCGTGAAAGGCGCTATATAAATGCAAGTCTTTGACGGCGGGGGAGTCCAGAACCAGGGGTCATAGTCTAAGGATAAGGGGTAAGCTATTTAGGACTGAGATGAGGAGGAATTTCTTCACCCAGAGTGGTGAACCTGTGGAATTCTCTACCACAGAAGGCAGTTGAGGCCAATTCATTAAATATATTCAAGAAGGAGTTAGATATATTTCTTAAGGCTAAAGGGATCAAGGGATATGGGGAGAAGGCAGGGACAGGGTACTGAATTTGGATGATCAGCCATGATCGCATTGAATGGCGGAGCAGGCTCGAGGGGCCGAATGGCCGACTCCTGCTCCTATCTTCTATGTTTCTTTTTACAGGCAATTCCTTTTGTACTGCTGCTCACCAATGTAAAAAAACAGCTGGAATTGAGATTATCGGTGGCAGTCTGGCTCAGTGACAGCACTCTCACCTCAGAGTCAGAAGGCTGCGGGTTCAAGTCCCACTCTGGGATCTCAACACCTATTCTAGGCCGACACTCCAGCGCAGTGCTGAGGGAGTGCTGCTGTTCTGTTGGAAGGGGTGTGGGCTCAAACCGGAAACCCACCTGCATGCTCGAGTGGACGCTCAAGATCCCGTGGCACTATTTGAAGAGGAGCAGGGAGTCCTGGCCAACGCTCCTCCCTCAACCAACACCAACAGATTAACTGGTCACCTCAATCAGAAAATAATATTTTAAGGTACAGTATATGAGCAATTTGAGACATGACGTGTGGTTAACTTGGGAGGAACAGGTGACTGTGGACCTGTGGTTCCCAAAGCTCTCCACCACTGGGAGTTTTCCTCACCTCATGTCTGGGTCTGTTGTACACTAATTGATAGAGACTGATTGCTATGATTAGTCAACAACTCCATTATCATCGTATTATGCGACTACCGGGATGGTGGAAGGCGAACTGAATAAAGCTTGGTTTTTTTTGTCCAGCGATTCCCATGTTCCTATCTCTCTGCTGTTTATAGCACCTTACAGGGAGCAAAATGGCTGCCACGTTTACTCCCATGACAACAGCAACTGCACTATTTAGTTCATTGTATGGGAAGCGCTTAGGGGCATTTCTGAAAGCCGTTAAAGTTCTCCACAAGTACAAGTCTATTTTAAAAACCAGATTCTAGGGGCTTTGTTCTCCGTATCTTACACTGGTGCCCAGTAGGCCCACGGAGCCCAGCAACTGACAACAAACGTGATAGGAAGAGAGCAGCACAGGGAATCACGTAAAATCCAGTGAAGTAAGTGTCGGCAGATCGCACAGATTCCCAGGCACCGCTATCTGGTGACCTGTGTGGATAACCCGGTACATGGGGCAAGTTGTCAACCACATCACTTCTGTTCCTCTCAGCTGTGCTTACTGCTAATTAGAATCATAGAATAGCTACAGCGCAGGAGGCCATTCGGCCCGTCGAGCCCGTGCCGGCTCTCTGCAAGAGCACTTCAGCTAGTCCCACTCCCCCCGCCCTTTCCCCGTAGCCCAGCAAATGTGTTTTTCTTTCTTTCTTTCAGGTCCTTATCCAATTCCCTTTTGAAAGCCACAATTGAATCTGCCTCCACTCTCAGGCAGTGCATTCCAGATCATAACCACTCGCTGCGTAAAAAAGATTCTCCTCATGTCGCCTTTGATTCTTCTGCCAATCACCTTAAATCTGTGTCCTCTGGTTCTCGACCCTTCTGCCAATGGGAACAGTTTCTCTCTCTCTACTCTGTCCGGACCCCTCATGATTTTGAACACCTCTATCAAATCTCCTCTCAACCGTCTCTGCTCTAAGGAGAACCCCAGCTTCTCTAGTCTATCCACGGAACTGAAGTCCCTCATCCCTGGAATCATTCTCAAATCTTTACTGCACCCTCTCTAAGGCCTTCACATCCTTCCTAAAGTGCGGTGCCCAGAATTGGACATAATACTCCAGTTGAGGCCGAACCAGCCACACAGGTTCATCATAATTTCCATGCTTTTGCACTCTATACCTCTATTCATGAAGCCCAGGATCCATATGTTTTTTTTTTAAACTGCTTTCTCAACCTGCCCTACCACCTTCAATGATTTGTGCACATATACCCCCCAGGTCTCTGTTCATGCGCCCACTTTAGGATTGTACCCTGTAGTTTATATTGCCTCTCCCCATTCTTTCTACCAAAATGGATCACTTCACACTTTTCTGCATTAAATCCCAAGGCACTTCAGAGGCAAAAATCAACCATTAGCCACAGCGTCAAACAGCCGGAGAGTCCGCAGCCAGCGTACGTCATACAGCGGCAGTGTCCGCAGACTGTGTACATCATACTCAGTACTCTCAAGGAAACGGAAATTTCTTCTCAGGCATTCAGCTGAATTCACACCAACATCGCTGCTATTTGGCACAGTAACAAATTAAAGATGTCAGCCTTGGCTCAGTTGGTCGCACCTTCATCTCCGAGTCAGAAGTTTGTGGGTCAAGTCCCACTCTAGAGACTTGAGCACAATATTCTAGGCTGACACTCCAGTGCAGTACTGAGGGAGTGCTGCACTGTCGGAGGTGCCGTCTTTTGGATGAGGCATTAAACTGAAGCCCTGTCTGCTCGCTCGGGTGGACGTAAAGGATCCCATGGCACTATTTTGAAGAGGGGAGATCTCCTCGGTGTCCTGAGGCCAATATTTATCCCTCAATCAACATCACAAACAGATGATCTGGTCATTATCACATTGCTGTTTGTGGGAGCTTGCTGTGCTCAAATTGGCTGCCGCGTTTCTACATTACAACAGTGACTCCACTTCAAAAAGTACTTCATTGGCTGTAAAGCGCTTTGGGACGTCTGGTGGTTGTGAAAGGTGCTATAGAAATCCACAGCTTCAGTACTGCGTACAGTTCTGATCACAACATTACAGCACTAGAGAGGGTACATGGAGATTTACGAGGACGTTGCTAGGACTGGAGAAAAGATTGGATAGGCTGGGGTTGTTTTCTTTGGAAGGAGGCTGAGGGGAGATTTAATTGAGGTGTATAAAATTATGAGGGGCCTAGATAGAGTGGACAGGAAGGACCTATTTTCCTTAGCAGAGAGGTCAATAACCAGGGGGCAGAGATTTAAAGTAATTGGTAGAAGGATTAGAGGGGAGTTGAGGAGAAATGTTTTCACCCAGAGGGTGGTGGGGGACTGGAACTCACTGCCTGAAAGGGTGGGAGAGGCAGAAACTCTCGGCACATTGAAATATTACTTGGATATGCACTTGAAATGATGTAACTGACAAGGCGACAGACCAAGAGCTGGAGAGCTCCTTTTCGGCCAGCACAGAGACAACGGGCCAAATGGCTGCCTTCTGTGCTGTAAATTTCTATGTAGTGTTTCTTTTTTCTTTCTTTCTAACTGACACCCCTTAGTCGCTGAGAGAGGGGGGGAGGGGGGAAGAGAGCGAGAAAGGGGGGGGGGGGGAGAGCGAGAAAGGGGGGGGGAGAGCGAGAAAGGGGGGGGGAGAGCGAGAAAGGGGGGGGGGAGAGCGAGAAAGGGGGGGAGAGCGAGAAGGGGGGGGAGAGCGAGAAAGGGGGGGGAGAGCGAGAAAGGGGGGGAGAGCGAGAAAGGGGGGGAGAGCGAGAAAGGGGGGGAGAGCGAGAAAGGGGGGGAGAGCGAGAAAGGGGGGGGGAGAGCGAGAAAGGGGGGGGAGAGCGAGAAAGGGGGGGAGAGCGAGAAAGGGGGGGAGAGCGAGAAAGGGGGGGAGAGCGAGAAAGGGGGGGGAGAGCGAGAAAGGGGGGGAGAGCGAGAAAGGGGGGGGAGAGCGAGAAAGGGGGTGGGAGAGCGAGAAGGGGGGGGGGAGAGCGAGAAGGGGGGGGGAGAGCGAGAAGGGGGGGAGAGCGAGAAGGGGGGGGGAGAGCGAGAAGGGGGGGGGAGAGCGAGAAAGGGGGGGGAGAGCGAGAAAGGGGGGGAGAAGGGGGGGAGAGCGAGAAGGGGGGGGGAGAGCGAGAAGGGGGGGGGGAGAGCGAGAAAGGGGGGGAGAGCGAGAAAGGGGGGGAGAGCGAGAAAGGGGGGGAGAGCGAGAAAGGGGGGGAGAGCGAGAAAGGGGGGGAGAGCGAGAAAGGGGGGGAGAGCGAGAAAGGGGGGGGAGAGCGAGAAAGGGGGGGGGAGAGCGAGAAAGGGGGGGGGAGAGCGAGAAAGGGGGGGGGAGAGCGAGAAAGGGGGGGGAGAGCGAGAAAGGGGGGGGAGAGCGAGAAAGGGGGGGGAGAGCGAGAAAGGGGGGGGAGAGCGAGAAAGGGGGGGGAGAGCGAGAAAGGGGGGGGAGAGCGAGAAAGGGGGGGGAGAGCGAGAAAGGGGGGGGAGAGCGAGAAAGGGGGGGGGGGGAGAGCGAGAAAGGGGGGGGAGAGCGAGAAAGGGGGGGGAGAGCGAGAAAGGGGGGGGAGAGCGAGAAAGGGGGGGGAGAGCGAGAAAGGGGGGGGGAGAGCGAGAAAGGGGGGGGGAGAGCGAGAAAGGGGGGGGAGAGCGAGAAAGGGGGGGGAGAGCGAGAAAGGGGGGGGAGAGCGAGAAAGGGGGGGGAGAGCGAGAAAGGGGGGGGAGAGCGAGAAAGGGGGGGGAGAGCGAGAAAGGGGGGGGAGAGCGAGAAAGGGGGGGGAGAGC